>NC_088390.1:83367500-83713750 GCF_037993035.2 Macaca fascicularis | reverse complement strand
AGAGCCTGACACTCAGCGGCACCCGGCAGACGATTCTGGAATGAATGACCAAATCCACATGGAGAGTTGAAATGGCCTAGGAACCTCAGGGAGACAAGCAGCTCACAGCTCAGCAGCGCTGCTCCAGTAGAGCAGGCCAATGCCAGCCAGGCCTCCTGGCAAAATTCCTGGGACACGGGCACAACTGTTGCATCAGGAAAGGGGCAGAGGTGACCAGCCCATCAGCCATGGGGGCACTTCACTGTCCCCACAGAAGCTCGTCACCCACAGGCCTGGGTGCCACACGATCCCCATGCCTGGCATCACGATGGCTCCCCACCGGGGCCCTGCACCCACCGTGACTGACTCCCTTCGGTCAGCGATTCCAGATCACCATGACCTGGCAGTTGCCGTCAGGCCTGCCTGGCTAAGGGCTCTCCCGGAGACTGAGCCACTTCACACAGTGAAGTGAGCCACTGGGCCCCAGAGCTGTGTGCTGTGTACAAGCCCTGAGGGCTTCACCCAGGCATTGGCACCCACTGATCCCCATAAATCCCTGGCAACCGCCTAGAGCTGGGATGTTTCCAAGGTAATGGCTCCAACAAACAGAGGCGCAGGAACCCAGCGTGTCACCTCCCTCCTCACCCCAAAGGTTCACACCCCTAGGGGCCTGGAGCCTCTCTCTGGAGCCCCTCCTACCCTAAAACCAGCGGGATCTGCCCAGGAACTGCCATCATCACCCCCAGGCCGGGCCTGCACTGATGTGTACTGAACTTTCCTTATCAGGTCCATCTTAGGCAAACTTCAGAGCCCACGCAAGGCTGCCTGTGGACAAACACTGGGGCGGAAACAGGGGCCACCTCTAGGTCCCAGTCCCGTGGGACTGTCAGGGCTGCCTGGGATGGGTGGGCAGGAGAGTGTCAGAGGAGGGCAGCCCAAGGACCGGGTAGGGGGTGGGCAGTGTCCCCTTCCATGGGTCCTCAAGTGAGATGTCCTCTGCAAACACACACCTGGGACCTCCGAGCAGAGGGTTGGCTCCCATGTCACCTGGACCTGGACTCCAGACCACTGCCCCGAAGTGGCAATCCTGGGTCCCCCTGCGCCTGTCCTGGCTTCAGTTGGTCCCACTTGTGGGGGACGGTTCCAGGAAGAAGGTGGACTGTCGCAAACTCAATGCCCCGCTGCCAGGTGCCTCGCCCTCAGCTATCAGAACCCCTCTGGGCAGGCCGGGGAGATCTGACGGGCAAGTGCCTGCGGTTGGCGTGAGGGGGCAGGGCAGGTGGCCCCTGCCTGGGCATGCCTTCCTATCTTTGCAACAGACTAGGGAGAGGGCTGGCCCCAGGACTTAGGCTCAGCCAGCTGTCTCACCACTGGGGGGCCTCGGTGGAGGACACAAGTCAGACAGAGCCACAGACTAACTATAAGAGGTGGCTTTTTCTCTCCAGCCCAGGTCCCCTGAATGTGCCAGGGCAGACAAGCGTGGACGTGAGGAGGCAAGAGGCAGCGAGAACAGGCACGGAGACGGGGTTGGGGGAGAAGAGGAAGAAACCCTGGGCTTGTGCCCTTCCCATGGTTGCCTGGCACCAGGTTAGTGCCTGGCAAAGTGGGGAAGTGTTCTCTGAGGGTGCAATTCCTTGCCCTTCCCATAAGTCAGCTCCTGGGGCGCTGGGTGGGGGTGCAGCCCTGTCCACCACGGCGAGCCAGCGTACTGAATCACAACAGAAGCTGCTTCCTCTGTGGGTGCAGCCTCCCTCCCTGCTCAGGACTCAGAAGTCATGACAGCATAGAGCTTTTGAATCATGGCTGGTGCCCCTTCAGGAATCTCCTGAAAGCCACAGAGAAACTCCAGAGTGGCCGGGCACAGTGGTTCCTGCCTGTAATCCCAGCACTTTGGGAGGCTGAGGCAGGTGGATCACCTGAGGTCAGGAGTTCTAGACCAGCCTGGCCAGTATGGTGAAACCCCGTCTCTACTAAAAAATACAAAAATTAGCTGGGCACGGTGGCACGCATCTGTAATCCCAGCTACTCAGGATGCTGAGGCATGAGAATTGCTTGAACCCGGGAGGCAAAGGTTGCAGTGAGCCGAGATTGCACCACTGCACTCCAGCCTGGGCAACAGAGTGAGACTCCATCTCAAAAAATAAAAAATAAAAAAAGAATCCCCAGAGTCATTCCCAGGTGCCAGTGGGGGTGCCATGCAACCTCAGTCCCGCTTCTGTGGCTCATGGGCCTTGGGTAAGTCCTCCTGCCACTGCCACACACAGAGAGTTTCCAGGGGAGCCTGGGAATAACAGCAAGTTCCATGTGACCTAGTATGCAAAGGGAGTCCCAAAACTCAGAACCCAGAGAACCGGGGGGTACAGTGCAGCTGGCTCCAGTGCTGACGGGCTGGGGGAGAGACCCTGCACCGTACTCTGACTGCAGTAAGGGAAGATCATGGAGGCTCCTGGAACATCCTAGCAATGGCGTAACCCCAGCCTTCTCCATCCTCCTGCTGTCAATGACAATCACAATCACGATCACGACAGCAGCTAACAGGTCACAGAGCAGGCATTTCTCAGCTTTTTCAAATATGAACTCGTTTAACCTTTACAACAACATAGCACTGTCCCATTTAACAAATGAGGCAGGCTGGGCAGTGGCTCACGCCTGTAATCCCAACACTTTGGGAGGCCAAGGCAGGCAGATCACGAGGTCAGGAGTTCAAGATCAGCCTGACCAACATGGTGAAACCCCATCTCTAGTAAAAATACAAAAATTAGGTGGGCGTGGTGGCGCACTCCTATAATCCCAGCCACTCAGGAGGCTGAGGCAGGAGAATCACTTAAACCTGGAAGGCAGAGGTTGCAGTAAGCTGAGATCATTCAGCCTGGGCAACAGAGTGAGACTCTGTCTCAAAAAAAAAAAAAAGAAAAGAAAAGAAAAACACATACACACCACACACACACACACAAACAAATGAGGCAAATGAGATGCATGAGGTGAGAACCTTGTGCCACAGGGAGAGGCGCAGCCCGGTGAGATTTAATCCCAAGGCGTTGGCGGCTCTGAGTCCCCAAGTGTAACCACTGGACCACACTGCCTGTAGACTACCACTATCTCCAACTCACTAGAAGGCCAGGTGAGGCACATCAGGAAAGCCTGGAGCAGCAGTGGAGCTGCTAGAGAGAGCCTGTCCCCAGTGTTCCCCTATATCCTGCAGCTGCCCCGTGTGGGCCCTTGCTGCCTTCCCCATTGGACAAGACCTTCTTACAGATGGGGTCTCATGACGTCGCCCAGGCTGGAGTGCAGTGTCTGTTTCCGGGTGCTGTCATAGTGCTGCAGCCTCGAACTCCTGGGCTCAAGCAATCCTCCTGTCTCAGTCTCCTGAGTAGCTGGGACTACAGGTGCACCTGGCCAAGTCCCTTTTTATTCTCCACTACTCAAGACTTCTTCCTCAAGGCCCAGCTCTCCCTAAAACCTCCGGGGCATTCCTGTAGTATTTGGAGGATGAACTGCTCAGGAGGGAAGGGTGTTAATGAGCTGGTGTCTCACCCTCATCCTGACTCCCGGTGAGAATGTAAGTTCTCTGCAAGCAAGGACTACATCTCATTATCATTCTGTACCCACTCAGACCTGGCCGTGTGTGCCCAACACATAAAGTGTGTTCGATGACTGTGTACAGACCCACGGTACTTGAGATTGCCCCAACACATCCTTCTAAAATATTTTTCCTTTTCAGAGGCTCGTGAGTGTTCAAACCAGCTCTACCAGGAACAACATTATGGTCATTCAGTTTATTCTGAAGCCCATATACAGGTCCAGAAGCAATAATCCCGCTCAATCTAGATGAAAAAATAAAAACCTTCCTGTTGTCCTTGGATTGTCAGAGACTAGGAAGATTTTCAACATCTTTTGCTGCTTTCCTTAATTTCATGGTGTTGACGGCTGTTGAGGGGTCAGCCTGACTCCTGCAAGCGCCCCTACCTGGAACAGAGCTGCTACCAAGAGAGCTCCAGGACACTCAGAATGAGGGCAAGAGGCCACCTTCACCATCAGCCCCCACCAGTCTGACCCCATACGACTGCAACACAGTGACCCAGCACACCTTGGGCCACTGCCAAGCAGGGAGCAAACCAGAAATGGTCTGAGTCCTCCCTTCCCCCATCCTCAGAGGGGCCCGCCCCTTTAGGTAAACACAAGGAGCCACCGAGGCTGCTTTACAAGAGCTGGTTCCTGCTCCCCCCACAAACTCTACTTCCACCTACTGCAAAAGGTTCTGTCCTTTTTTAAAAAAAGAAACCCAGTGAGAGGTGGCGTAGGTGTGGAAGAGAGGAGAAAGGGACAAGTGATGGTCTCCCAGTCTCCAAATAAGCCGCAGGTGCAGAGACTCCAAGCCTGCTTCAGGGTCCTTCCGGCATCTGTGCAGGAGGGTCTCCGCAGAAAAAGCCCAGGACCCACGACCTGGGAGGACCCTGGTCACCCCCACTGTCTGGACCCACCAGTGGGAGATGAAGTGTAAGAAACCAAGGGCAACGGACCCTCCCTAGGCGGGCTAGAGATCCCCAGGAAAGGGCCGTGCACCGCGCGATCCCCACAACCATCTCAAGTATTTGGAGCATGTTAGGGAGGAAGCCCCAGTGCCAAAACCAAGCATGTGCCACCTGGAAGCCCGCTCCCACCCACCAGCACACCAACCCACCCACGCTCCTGACAGAGCTGTGCCTGGGGTGTGGAGAGGGCCATGTTGTTTGCAACAACCGGGTGAAAGTTGAAATTCTAAGCTACTGACCCAGAAGGGAATTTTCGGGGAAGTTCTTCGTAATCCTCTTTGAGACAAGGTATTCTTTATCACTCATTTGGTTCCTAAATATGGAAAGCCAGAGGAAACCGACAATGGCCCAAAGGCAGGGGGATGGCCGCGATGACTCCTTCACCTCCAACTAAGGCCCATGATTCTGTCCTTCATGGGTCCTTGGCAGACAACTTTCTATTCGAATGAATTAAAGGAGGAACATTAAACAGAGGGTTTCTAGAGTTAGAAGAGGAGACGCTGTTTATAATTTGAGGACTGAGGAGGACAAAGGATCCTGCCTGCCTCGGTCCTTTGGAGAAAACCACAAAGGAAAAAAAAAAAGGAAAGGAAAAGACAAAGAATGAAGATCTGAATTTCCCTTAACCTGCCCATGCGGCCTCGGTGTGCCCATCTGTGAAATGGAACTTCAGAGTGCCAGAGCGGGAGCCTCTTATGAAGACTCCTGAACCGGCTCATGGTGAGGCCCAAGTCAGGCCCCTTCCGCCTGCTTAAGGAGGGCCCTGCTAGGGTGGAGTGCGGATGTCAGCCGCGGGCGTCCTGAGCGCAAAACACGAACCCGAGTCGCCAAGTTTGGGCGCTGCTGGACAGTCCCATCTGGAGGCCGTCCCGTGCCCCAAGGATGCTGCGGCCTGGATCACCAGCCCTGGAGGCTGAACCCAAGAACACCCCTCCACCCAGCCCCCACCCCATCCACCCACACAGACGCACCAGGGACCCAAAGCACCCGGCCGACCTGGAAAGTCAGGGATTCCTGCGAGGGTACAAGGGGCGAGGAGGAGGGAGCGTCCCACAGGGCAGCCCCTCAGACACTCGAGCGAGGGCTGGAGACAGCGCAGGGGACGTTCGGCTCAGGTCGAAAGTGGCCCGACAGCGGCCCTGTCCTGGGAGAAATTCGACCTGCGGTGTGCCCGCCGCGGGGACTCGCTCAGCTCCGCGGGCGCCTCGCCACTCCCGGCCGCAGGCGCTCAGGTGAGCAGGGCTGGTCCCGGGACACCGACCCCTTCCCACCCCGGGCGCGAAGCCCACCTGAGTAAGACTTCTTCATGGTGCCGCCGTGGCCGCCGCTCCCAGGAAAGTGTGGCGGCGAGGCCGCGGGGCGCGGGCTCCCAGGGCGCTAATCCCGGGCCGGGAGTAGGAAGGAGGGAGGAGGGGGCGGCCCGCCGTCTGGTGTGCACGGACCCGGCCCCGCCCCGGCCCCGCCCCATCCCCGCCCCTCCCCGGAGATGCGCACAAAACCCCGGCCCAGCTGGCTGTGGTCCCGCCTCTACACCGCCCCTGCCCCGCCCCTTGAAGGTGCGCGCCGAACCCCGCCCCCGCCCAGCCCTGCGCGGCGCTGCACCTGGCGGAGCGGGGCTGGGTGGCGCCGGGCCTGGGAGGGGGCGCCCCCGCGCGGCAGCGCAGATCAGGCCAGGCTGGGGGTGGGGGCCGCCCGCGTGGCCCCCCGCGCCCTCAGCTCTGCACCCCCAGCTCCCCGCGCTGGCGCCAATGGCTGGTTCCGGGAGTCGCCGCACTTCCCAGTCCCGAGTCCGGGCGGGGCGGGCCGGGCCAGGTGGAAGCGGGAGGAGGTGCGGGCGCTCCGGGCGGCCCCGCCGGGCGAGGCGGCGGCGCCGGGCACAGCCGGGGGTCGGAGCCGGGGTGCCGGCTTAATGGGCCGGGGTAGCGTGGGACAGGACCGGACACCTGTCCTGCTACTTTTCTGGTAATCAACAGAGAAGAGTGCGTTGATCGAGTTGGAGCCTTAGTTTCCTCACCCGAAAATGGGCGCGTTGGACAGATGATCATTCGTTCTCCCTGCGCTGGGCACCGTGCGCAGCTGGGTGTATCGGTGCAGCTGGGCAGACACAGGGAACCGCCCTTTACAACTCGGGTAACGCACGCGGTGGTGAGAGGGTGCACAACCTGCACGAGAGGAGTCTCTCTACTTGGAGATCCTTAAAGTCTCCACGATAAAGCGGTGTTTCCAACGTACAGAGAAAGAAGTGACTAATTCTGACTGGAGGGTGGTGTCAGAGTTTTATTGAGGAGAAATCAAAACAGGGCTTTAAGGAATGAGCAGGAATTAGCCAGGCAGCCAAGGTGATGGAAGGCAGCTGTTCCCGAAAGAGGGAAGGGCGTGGCGGAGCTTGGGAGGCCTGAGGTATCACAGCGAGTGTGGAGAGACAGAGGCAGGGCCGGGCCCTTGCACAGCTGCCAATGGAGGCCCTAGAGGACGAGAGGAAGGCGGGAGGCCAATTGGGAAGCACTCGCTAGTTCTGGGTAGGGGCGCAGCACTGCCTTCTGCAGCCGTCCCAAAAATGCACAGGAGGCTGAAAGTGTCATTAATAGCACCGAAAAATCCTCCTCTCCTTCCCCTCTCCTTTATTCTCCTTGGGGGTCCAAGAAGCATTTTCATTTCCTGCCTGAGTGTGGGAAACTTATATGCATGAGAACGGAGGCCTATGTGGCACCATGGGTTCGTTCCGGCCCACCTGCTTCCTTTCTTGAGTAATCTGTCCAGTCACAGCCCTGCAGAGGGAGCAGCCCGGCCAGAGGAGCTTCCCCTCACCCCAGGTAGAGTTGATTGGACCGGAGCGGCCACTGGACTCCAACTGAGTCCACCCCTTTCCTTATCTGGGGGTTAGAGGCTCAGGAGGCCTCGGGAGGGAGGTGCTGTAAGGGAGGGGAGCAGGGAGTGTGGACGAATTGTGAACAGAGTCCTGGATTCTGGGATGTCCACACCCTAACCGCAACCCCCACCCACACGCCCACTCACCGCTTATACCAGCACCAGCAGATTCCGGCTTAGGCTGTGTCCTGACTTGGCCAGCAAGCGCCATGATGACACTGCCCCGAGCCTAATGCCTGGGATTCCCAAAGTCAAGCGGGGTCTCAAGAATCTGGGTTATGGGTGCATTGCGGGCTTTGTCCATTTGACTCAGCGCAAGTCAGAGGTGCCCTGGCACACAGCCACCCTGAGATGCCAGCCTTGGCTGTTCCCTGGCTTTGGGTGGGCAGGTTCCTCTGCAGATGCTCACGCTTCTGCCGGGGGTCACAATTCACAGGAACCTGGGCACCCAGGACCCAAGGACACCTGCGTGGAGTGATGTTGGACACGTCACCTGGGTGCCTCCTGTGAGATGGTTCCTGAATATCTGAATCTTCCTTCTGATTCCAAGAAATCAGAAAGAAGGACAAGAGAGAGGGAGGGAAGGCTGGGAGTGAGGGTTCTACACATTTTTGAGATTCATGAAGCTTAATCTGTCATGAAATTAGAGTTTAAATAAAAGAAAAATTAAAGAGATGCATGAAGCTTAATTGTTTAAGCATCAAATTTTGTTTTTATTTATTTTTTCTTTTATTTTTTAGTTTTTGAGAGGGAGTTTTGCTGTCGTCGCCCAGGCTGGAGTGCAATGGTGTGATCTCAGCTCACTGCAACCTCCACCTCCCGGGTTCAAGCGATTCTCCTGCCTCAGCCTCCTGAGTAGTTGAGATTACAGGTGCCCGCCACCATACCTGTCTATATATATATATATATATATATATATATATATATATAGAGAGAGAGAGAGAGAGAGAGAGAGAGAGTAATTTTTTTCTTTTTTAGTAGAGATAGGATTTCATCAGGTTGGCCAGGCTGGTCTCAAACTCCTAACCTCAGGTGATCTGCCCACCTCAGTCTCCCAAAGTGCTGGGATTACAGGTGTGAGCCATCGCACCTGGTTTATTTATTTATTTATTTATTTATGAGACTCTGTCACCCAGGCTGGAGTGCAGTGGCATGATCTCAGCTCACTGCAACCTCCACCTCCTGGATTCAAGCGATTCTTCTGCCTCAGCCTCCCAAGTAGGTGGGATTACAGGCACACGCCACCACGACCGGTTAATTTTTGTATTTTTAGTAGAGACAGGGTTTTGCTATGTTGTTCAGCTTGGTCTCCAACTCCTGACCTCAGGTGATCCACCTGCCTAGGCCTCCCAAAGTACTGGGATTATAAGTATCAGCTGCTGCGCCTGGGCCTTTTTTTTTTTTAATTTAATTTTTATTTTTTTGAGGAGTTTTGCTCTTGTCACTCAGATTGGAGTTTAATGGCATGATCTCGGCTCACTGCAACTTCTGCCTCCTGCATTCAAGCGATTCTCCTGCCTCAGCCTCCCAAGTAGCTGGGATTACAGGTGCCTGCCACAAGGCCTGACTAATTTTTGTATTTTTAGTAGAGATGGGGTTTCACCACCTTAGCCAGGCTGGTCTCAAACTCCTAACCTCAAGTGATCCACCTGCCTTGACCTCCCAAAGTGCTGGGATTACAGGCGTGAGCCACTGCCCCTGGCCTAAGCATCAAGTTTTAATTGTTTTTCACAGACAACTCTCTAAAACAGACAACACAATCCCCTGCCTTGGTGAGAAGAGCATAGCAAACATATGACTCTTTCCCTCCCAGTTCAGGACCGTCACGATGGCACCTTGAACAGTTATCAATGCACATACAGCCATCTTACTCTTCACTAAATGTCCCCAGGCTACTGTGCTATCCAATTTTTTTAAACTGTCTTTCAAACACTCAGTTCCTCCTCCTTCTCCTCCTCCTCCTCCTCCTCCTCCTCCTCCTCCTCATCCTCCTCCTTCTCCTTCTCCTCCTCCTCCTTCTCCTCCTCCTCATCCTCCTCCTCCTAACTGGGTGCTTATGACCAGTTGTGTAATTTCCCCAATTCTCAGTGTTCACTCCTATGAAAGGGGAGGGCAGTAACCCCCCAACTCGCACAGCTGGTATGATGATTAGAAAGCTAATGGGTCTGAAGTGCCTCACTGTGCTCTGGTCACTAAAATCTGAAACACATGGCATTGGCTTTAGGAGCAGGCAGTGGGCAGAAGCCTGGAGGAAGTTGGCAAGGGCTTGCAGGAAAGTAAAGAAGATGATCCGGGTCCAATAGTGCATGTTCCCGCTACTCAGGGAGTTGAGGCAGGAGGATGACTTGAGCCCAGGAAGTCAAGATCACCCTGGGCAACATAGTGAGATCACATCTCTTAAAAAAAAAAGAAAGAGGCCAGGTGGGGCAGCTCACGCCTGTAATCCCAGCACTTTGGGAGGCGGAGGTTGGGTGGATCACCTGAGGTCAGGAGTTTAAGACCAGTCTAGCCAACATGGTAAAACCCCATCTCTACTAAAAATACAGAAATTAGCCAGGTATGGTGGGGTGTGCCGGTAATCCCAGCTACTCAGGAGGCTGAGGCAGGAGAATTGCTTGAACCCGGGAGGCAGAAGTTGCAGTGAGCCAAGATTGAGTGACTGCACTGTAGCCTGGGCGACAGAGTGAGACTCCAAGAAAGAAAGAGAGAAAGAGAGAGAGAGAGAGAAAGAGAGAGAAAGAAGGAAGGAAGGAAGGAAGGAAGGAAGGAAGGAAGGAAGGAAGGAAGGAAGGAAGGAAGGAAGGAAGGAAGGAAGGAAAGGAAGGGAGGGAGGGAGGGAGGGAGGGAGGGAAGGAAAGAGAGAGAGAGAGAAAGAAAGAAGAAAAGAAAAGGAAAGAAAGAAAGAGGAGAGAAAGAGAGGGAGGGAGGGAGGGAAAGAAGGAAGGAAAGAAAGAAAAGAAAAAGAAAAAAAGAAGGAAGGAAGGAAAGAAAGGAAAGAAAGAAAAAGAAAAGAAAGAAAGAAAAGAAAGAAAGAAAGAAAAAGAGAGAGAGAAGGAAGGAAGGAAGGGAGGGAGGCAAAGGAGGGAAGGAAGGGAAGGAAAGGAAGGAAGGGAAGGAAAGGAAGGAAAAGAAAAATGCAAGCCAGGCGCAGTAGCCCAAGCCTGTGATCCCAGCACTTTGGGAAGCTGAGATGGGTGGATTGCTTGAACTCAGGAGTTCGAGACCAGCCCAGCCAACGTGATGAAACCCTGTCTCTACTAAAAATAAAAAAATTAGCCAGATGTGGTGGCTGGCACCTGTAATCTCAGCTACTCAGGAGGCTGAGGCAGAGAATTGCTTCACCCTGCGCGACGGAGGCTGCAGTGAGCCAAGATCACGCCACTGCACTCCAGCCTGGGCGACAGAGCGAGACTCCATCTCAAAAAAAAAGAAAAAGAAAGAAAAAGAAAAAAGAAAATGCTATTGGCTATTGGAGCAAAGGAACCCTTTCTCATGTGGTGGCAGAAGGTTTAATAAAACTGTTGCCTGCCATAGCATAGAAAGTAGACACCGAGTACACCTAGCTGGCTTGTTGCTGTAGCTGATGAGTTTTCCAGGCAAGTCTTGAAGGTGCTCCTGGCTCCTTCTGCCTATAATAAAATGGAAAAGGAGAGGGAGGAACTAGGAGCAAACAATTTCATTTTCCAGTGAAGCTGGGAGGAAACGTAAAGGCCGGAACAGAGTTTTCAGCCAGTAAATGATTCTCAAAGTGAGAAAGGGCCTCAGGACAAAGCAGTCCAGAGGGAACTGTAAGATCCTTTATTAAGACCTCAGGGAAAAAAAGGAAAAGTGCCTCACAAACCCTTTCAGACAAAGGCATCCTGAGGACCTTAGCGGCATTCCTTGCAGAGTTGCTCTGTTGAAGAGCAGGTCTTCTCAAATCACAAGGTTCTTTTCTCACTTAAAGCCCAGGGTGGAGAAGGGCTTGTCTCAGAAAGTGTTGTGGTGCTAAGGGAAAGAAGCCACCGTGAAAAGGCTGCAAACTGTATGATTCCAACCATACCATATTCTGGAAACAGCAAAGCTCTGAAAACAGTAATCAGGGGCTGGTGCGGAGGGAAGGAGGAAGGAATGGATGGCGTGCAAGGGATTTGTGGGGCAGTGAAATTATTCTATATGATGCTGTAATGGTGGATGCCTGACATTATTCACTGGGCAAGACCCATCTCGTGTAAAACGCAGAGTAAAACCGACTGTTAACAGTGGATCTTAGCTAACGATAATGTATTCATATTGGCTCATTGATTGTAACAAATGTACCACATTAATGCAAGATGTTAGTCAGCAGGAAAATTTGGGGGAGTTGGAGCAGGGAGAGGAAGTTTTCAAGAATTCTCTGTACTCGCCAGGTAACTTTTTTGTTAACATAAAACTGCTTCAAAAGAAAACATCTATTCCTTTTTTTTTTTTTAAGTTTTGTGAGAGAGGTTTTTTGTCTAATGGAATGAATTTTATTTTTATTTATATATTTTGATTTTTGAGACGGAGTTTCACTCCTATTGCCCAGGCTGGAGCACATTGGTGCCATCTCCACTGACCTCAACCTCCTCCTCCCAGGTTCAAGTGATTCTCCTGTCTCAGCCTCCCGAGTAGCTGGGATTACAGGCAAGCGCCACCACACCCAGTCCAAGCCTAAAAATACACCCATAATTTTGTATTTTCAGTAGAGACAGGGTTTCTCCATGTTGGTCAGGCTGGTCTCGACCTCCTGACCTCAGGTGATCCGCCCACCTCGGTGTCCCAAAGTGTTGGGATTACAGGTGTGAGCCACCGCGCCCGGCTGGAATGACTTTTAGATTAGTACACTGGAAGCTCCCAAACTGGGTTTTTTGTTTTGTTTTGTTATGTTTTGTTTTGTTTTTGAGACAGATTCTTACTCTGTCGCCCAGGCTGGAGTTCAGTGGTGTGATCTCAGCTCACTGCAACCTCCGCCTCCCAGGTTCAAGTGATTCTCCTGCCTCAACCTCCTGAGTAGCTGGGATTACAGGCGCCGGCCACCACGCCCATCTAATTTTTGGATTTTGTATTTTTAGTAGATGTTTCTACTAAACGCTGTCGGGTTTTGCCATGTTGGCCAGGCTGGTCTGGAACTCCCAGCCTCAAGTGATCCTCTCGCCTCGGCCTCCCAAAGTGTGGGGATTACAGGCGTGAGCCACCGCACCCAGCCAAGTTTTTAAAGGAATTAGGTTCTTGTACTAATGAGATAAAGACAGGGTAAAACGAAAGAGGCTTTTAGAGCCTCAACTTTTAAAGGAAGAAAATGGGCTGAGAGGGCTACTCAGTTGCAAACTCAGTTTTTTAAGAAAAGGGAAGAATAACTCAGGAAGGAGCCATAGGCACGGAGAACACCCCCGGGCTTGAAGACCCCCTACCCAGGAGTCTCCTCCACACCAGGCCTTGGTTTAGGCTTGAAGACCCCTCACGTCCAGGAGTCTCCTCCGTACCAGGCCATGGTTTACACAGCTGGATCCTGGGCCTCCAGTCCAAGCCCAAAACCACAGTGGATGAGGCTTCAGGAGTCTTGGGATGGGGCAGGTGGACTTCACACGTGGGAGGGATGTGAGCTGTGGCCTGAGGATGGGCCGTGGCAGTGCAGGTTTTTCAGAACAGCCACAGCAAGATCTCCCATTCCACCCGCTTCTCCACCATGTGACCTTGAAACTCCTCCCAGGGGGAGGAACTGTCCAACTGTAACTGACAGAAGAGGCAGAAGTGCCTGCCAAGGATGGAGGGTCTGGTCTGGGGACCAGCCGAAGTCCCATCAGGCTCATACTGCTGGCACCAGGGCTGGTAAGACTCAAAGATCAAGACTGTTGACCAGGGCGCCTACTTGGGGCTTCCCCATGGTAGGTTGCTTCTGAGATGACTGTGCTGATCCTTGCCTCCCTCTGTAACTCCTTCCTAAGCAACAGAATACCTCCATGCCGAGGAGCTGTCACTTTCAGTCAGGTTGCAGGAGATTCTCATCTCTGTCTTTCCAGCAGACTCCCGTCCTTGCTGGCTTTGATAGACTGAGTGGCTATGTTGGGAAGGCCTGCACAAGAGGAGCCCAAGGCTTGTGTCAGAGAAGGGGCTGCAGCTGCTACTGTGTTCTCTGGGCCCCTTGTGCTCAGAGCCTGGAGCTACCAAGTGGCAGTCAGACCACCTGAGCCCTCACGTTGTGAGGATGCCCTAACTGAGTAACAAATGACCACAGATTTTGTGGTTTAAAACCACACACATACTGCCTCACAGTCTCTGTGGGCCAGGACTCTGAATGGGGCTTAGCCGGGTCTTCTGTCTCCTTCTCTCAAGCTGGGGTTTCATCTGAAGGCTCAGCTGGGGAAAGATCTGCTTCCATGCCTACTCAGTACTTGGCAGAATTTCATTTCTTTTTTGTTGGTTTGTGTGTGTGTGTGTGTGTGTATATGTGTGTGTGTGTGACAGAGTTTTGCTCTTGTTGCTCAGGCTGAAGTGCAATGGCACAATCTTGGCTCACTGCAACCTCTGCCTCCCAGATTCAAACAATTCTCCTGCCTCAGCCTCCCAAGTAGCTGAAACATCTGCCTGACTTCAGGTGATCCACCCACCTTGGTCTCCCAAAGTGCTGGGATTACAGACATGAGCCGCCGCCGTGCCTGGTCTTGATTTTTTTTTTTTTTTTTGAGATGGAGTTTCACTCTTGTTGCCCAGGCTGGAGTGCAGTGGTGTGATCTCAGCTCACTGCAACCTCTGCCTCCCGGGTTCCAGCAATTCTCCTGCCTCAGCCTCCCGAGTAGCTGGGACTACAGGCGCCTACCACCAGACCTGGCTAATTTTTGTATTTTTAGTAGATATGGGGTTTCACCACGTTGGCCAGCCTACTCTCAAATTCCTGACCTCAGGTGATCCACCTGCCTCGGCCTCCCAAATTGCTGGGATTACAGGCATGAGGCACCATGCCTGGTACAGAATTTCATTTCTTGAAGTCTTGAAGGGCCAGGTACAGTGGCTCACACCTGTAATCCCAGCATTTTGGGAGGCTGAGGCAGGAGGATAGCTTGAGCTCAGAAGTTTGAGACTAGCCTGGGCAACATAGTGAGACCCTGTCTCTACACAAAATTTAAAGTTAGCCAGGCACAGTGATGCATGCCTGTAGTTCCAGCTACCCAGGAGGCTGAGGTGGGAAGATTGCTTGAGCCCAGGAGGTAGAGGCTGCAGTGAGCTATGATTGTACCACTGCACTTCAGCCTGGGTGACAGCAAGATCATATCTCAAAAAAAATAAAAGTAAATAAAAATAAAAAGGCAGCTCAAAGAGCACCTGAGTTCTTAGTCAGCTAGAACTGGGCTCCTCCTGTGCGGGACTTCCCAACATAGCCACTCAGTCTATCAAAGTCAACAAGGAAGGGCGTCTGCTGCCAAGAGGAAAATGAGAATCTCTTGCAACCTGATTGTGGCACGGAGGTATTCTGTTGCTTAGAAAGGAGCTACAGAGGCCATGAGTACCGGGAGACAAGGATCGCTGCAGTCATCTTAGAAGCAACCTACCATGGAGAAGCCCCAAGTAGGTGCCCTGGTCAGCAGTCCTGATTTTCGAATCTTCCCAGCCCCAGTGCCAGAAGTGTGAGCTGATGATCCCCAGACGGTCCCCAGAGCAGCTCTTCTCCCACTGGCAGCAGATCTGAGACCTCCTGAGCCCGCCACTGCCTCTGACATCTGCCTCTGTCTCTGAGCTCTGCTACCTCTGCCTGCATTTTCTTCTCTCTCTTCTGTCACCTTTTTTTTTTTTTTTTTAAGACGGAGTCTTACTCTGTCGCCCAGGCTGGAGTGCAGTGTCATGATCTCAGCTCACTGCAACCTCTGCTTCCCGGGTTCAAGCAATTCTCCTGCCTCAGCCTCCTGAGTAGCTGGAACTACAGGCATGCGCCACCATGCCCAGCTAATTTTTGTATTTTTTTTTTTAGTAGAGATGGGGTTTCACCATATTGGCCAGGCTGGTCTTGAACTCCTGACCTTGTGATCTGCCCACCTCAGCCTCCCAAAATGCTGGGAATATAGGTGTTAGCCACCGTGCTCAGCCTCTTCTGTTAACTTCTTTCCAGTCCTTTCCTCTGCCGCTTCCCCAGACTTCCAGGCCTGAATGATTAGACGTGGCTTTGACAGGCAACCAGGGAGACTGTTCCTGTCTTCTGGCTCCAGAAGGGCCCAGACACGCCGGCTCTGGGGCCACCTTTGCATCTTTGACTCAGTCAGCTGCTCTCCGCCTGCTTGGCTCAGCGTCTGCTGCTGACTGTACTCTCACTTTATGACTGGCCTGGGGGCTTGCACTTGTTAGATGATTGAAGCTTTGCTGCATGTGTGAAATTTATGGTAAAGGCGTGGATACGCAGACACTCCCATATGCCTGGTGCGAGTGTTCCTTGCTACCACCCTTCTGGAAAGCACTCTAGAAATATCCTCCAGAATTTTCCAAATGCCCATGTGCTTTGTCCTGATAATTACACTGCTTTTTCATTTGCTGATTCAACATATATTTCTTTTTTTTCTTTTCTTTCTTTTTCTTTTTTTTTTTTTTTTTTTTTTTTTTTGAGACAAGAGTCTCGCTCTATCACCCAGGCTGGGGTGTAGTGGCACCAACTCAGCTCACTGCCATCTCCCCCTCCAAGGTTCAAGCAATTCTCATGCCTCAGCCTCCCTAGTACCTGTGACTACAGGTGCACACCACCATGCCTGGCTACTTTTTTTGTATTTTTAATAGAGACGGGGTTTTACCATGTTGGCCAGGCTGGTCTCGAACTCCTGACCTCAAGTGATCCGCCCACCTCGACCTCCCAAAGTGTTGCGATTACAGGCATGAGCCACCACGCACGGCCTCAACATATATTTCTTGATTACTCATTATGGGCCCCAGGATGAGGTGCTTATACTTTGGTAGGGAAAACAGATGTTGATCAAATAATCATATAATAAATTCAAATAAAATGACAAGAGCTGAGATCAGGAATTCAAGACTAGCCCGGCCAACATGGTGAAACCCCATCTCTACTGAAAAAATACAAAAATTAGCCGGGCGTGGTGTTGGGGGCCTGTAATCCCAGCTACTTGGGAGGTGGAGAGAGGAAAATCCCTTGAACCTGGGAGGTGGAGTTTGCAGGGAGCAGAGATCATGCCGCTGTACTCCAGCCTGGATGACAGAGGGAGACTCTGTCTCAATACATACATACATACATACATACATACATACATACATACCAAGAGCGGTATGGAGTGTTTATACTTTGGTAGGTAGAACAGATATTGATCAAATAATCATATAATCCAAATAAAATGACAATAGCGGTAAAGGGTAAATAGGTACAAGGAGAGAGCAGGGACTCTCCCCTGGTGGAGGGCAGAGAAGACCAGGTTGAGACGGGATGATGAGCAAGGATTAACCAGGAAAAACAGAGGGCTGAGGTTGCTGGCAGAGAAAGCCAGTGCAAAGACCTTTGGCCTGTGCAAAGGTCCTGTGGCCGCAAGGAATGTGGTCCACACAAGGAATGGGAAGAGGGCCCTGGAGGTCGAAGCCTGGAGAGGAGGAACCAGGCTTTGTAGACACATTAAGGAATTGGATTTTTATCTTAAGAGGAGTAGGAAGTCAGAGAAAGGTCTGAGAGGGAAGCAGGGCTAGGCGATCTAATCTGCATTTTGCAATCTTGGTTCTCAGTGAGCTGTGGAGTGACTGGACTGGACGGACCAGAGTCCGGTTAGGAGTCTAGGTTGTGCTTCAGGCAAGAGGAAATGCTGGCTTGGACCTAGGTTGGGGAAAGGGAGAGATGGGAATGTATTCGAGCGAAATTCCAAAGATAAAATCATCCAGACCTGGGGTTGGGCTGCATCTGGAGGTTGAGCTGGGGCGCGAGTTGTCAGGGATGACTCAGGATTCCAGCAGGAGCAGCAGGATGGCAGGTGGTACCTTTGGCAGAGAGAGGAAAGAGCAAGAGAGGACAGGCTGGCTCTGGGCATGTTGTGTTGTGTGTTCAATGCCTCCAAGGGGAACTGCTGGGTGGGCGCAGGGATATACGGTTTGGTGTGCAGAGGCGGGGGCTCTGCTGGAAATGTAGCTCTGTGAGTCATCCAGGTAGAGGTGGGAACTGAGCTGTGGGACAAGATTGCTCAGGGCCCTGCTGTCAGGAAATAGTCAGACAGTCCGACCAAAGGTATACACAAGGATGTCCGTGGGAGCCCCATTTACGAGACCAACAGATTCAAAACAAGCAAGTCTTCAATACTAGGTTGAGAATTAAATAAATAAAAGTTCTCTGATTGGGTAGGACAGTGTGCTTGGCTGTGGCGAGTATAAATGAAGGCCACAGGAACCATCTCGGAACAAGTAGAGGTGGTGGTTATACAACATTGTGAATGAACTAAAGGTCCCTAAGTTGTTCATTTTCAAATGGTTAATTTTGTGTTATGTGAATTTCACTGTAATAAATTACTTTTTAAGGCCGGTCGTGGTGGCTCACACCCGTAATCCCAGCACTTTGGGAGGTTGGCGGGGGGTGCAGATCGCCTGAGGTCAGGAGTTCAAGACTACCCTGACCAAAATGGTGACACCCTGTCTCTACAAAAATATACAAAAATTAGTCGGGCGTGGTGGCAAGGACCTGTAATCCCAGCTTCTCTGGAGGCTGAGGCTAGAGGATTGCTTGAACCTAGGAGGCAGAGTTTGCAGTGAGCTGAGGTCGCACCACTGCACTCCAGCCTGAACAACAGAGCAAGACTCGTGTCAAATAAAATAAAATAAGGCCGGGCGCGGTGGCTCAAGCCTGTAATCCCAGCACTTTGGGAGGCCGAGACGGGTGGATCATGAGGTCAGGAGATCGAGACCATCCTGGCTAACACAGTGAAACCCCGTCTCTACTAAAAAATACAAAAAAAAAAACTAGCCGGGTGAGGTGGCGGGCGCCTGTAGTCCCAGCTACTCGGGAGGCTGAGGCAGGAGAATGGCGTGGACCCGGGAGGCGGAGCTTGCAGTGAGCTGAGATCCGGCCACTGCACTCCAGCCTGGGAGACAGAGCGAGACTCCGTCTCAAAAAAAAAAAATAAAATAAAATAAAATAAAATAAAATAAATAAAACAAAATAAAATAAAATAACATACAATACAATAAAAATTATTTTTTAAATGAAGGCTACAGGTACCATATGTAAATAAAGATTTTACTTTTTTGTTTTTTGAGACACAGTTTCACTCTGTCTCCCAGGTTGGAGTGCAGTGGCACGATTTCAACTCACTGCAAACTCTGCCTCTCAGGTTTGAGTGATTCTCCTGCCTCAGCCTCCCAAGTAGCTGGAATTACAGGCACGTGCCACCAGGCCCGGCTAATTTTTGTATTTTTAGTAGAGGCGGGGTTTCACCATGTTGGCCACGTTGGTCTTGAACTCCTGACTTCAAGTGATCTGCCCACTTTGGCCTCCCGAAGTGGTGGGATTATAGGCATGAGCCACTGTGCCTGGTCAGATTTTGTTCTTGTAGAAAACAGAAACATAGGTCGGGCACGGTGGCTCAAGCCTGTAATCCCAGCACTTTGGGAGGCCAAGACGGGCAGATCACGAGGTGAGGAGATCGAGACCATCCTGGCTAACACGGTGAAACCCCGTCTCTACTAAAAAATACAAAAAACTAGCAGGGTGAGATGGCGGGCGCCTGTAGTCCCAGTTACTCGGGAGGCTGAGGCAGGAGAATGGCGTAAACCCGGGAGGTGGAGCTTGCAGTGAGCTGAGATCCGGCCACTGCACTCCAGCCTGGGTGACAGAGCGAGACTCCATCTCAAAAAAAAAAAAGAAAAGAAAAGAAAACAGAAACATAAAACATAATAAATGTAAAACATAAAAATACAGGAAGGCAACACACCAAGTGTGACTTATTTTCTTCACTGTATTTTTCTCTGTTTTCCATGTTTTCTATAATAACCTTACTTTCACATTTTGGGGAAAAAAAGATATACATGATATATACTGATATGTCCAGGAACATATCCATGTGCAATGATTATATTATATCCATTATATTTTTATCCATGGACACTGTTTTAAAAAATCAATGTTAGTGTATTATTTTATTTTATTTATTCATTTTTTTAGACAGGGTCTTGCTCTGTCTCCCAGGCTGGAGTGCAGTAGTATGATTATAGCTCACTGCAGCCTTGACCTCCCGGGCTTAAGTGATCCCCCGGCCTCAGCCTCATGAGTAGCTGGGACTATAGGTGCCTGCCACCACATCTGGGTAATTTTCAAATTTTCTGTAGACATGGGGTCTCGCTCTATTGCCCAGGCTGTTCCCAAACTCCTGGGCTCAAACCATCTTCCCACCTTGGCCTCCCAAAGTGCTGGGATTACAGGCATGAGCCACTGTGCCTATCTCAGTGTTATTATATATATAAACTATATATATCAGGTTCAAGTGATTCTCCTGCCTCAGTCTCCCAAGTAACTGGGATTATAGGCATGCACCACCACACCTGGCTAATTTTGTATTTTTAGTAGAGATGGGGTTTCAGGCTGGGCGCAGTGGCTCATGCCTGTAATCCCAGCACTTTGGGAGGCCAGGGCAGGTGGACCACGAGGTCAAGAGGTCGAGACCAGCCTGGCCAACATGGTGAAACCTCATCTCTACTAAAAATACAAAAATTAGCTGGGTGTGGTGGTGCATGCCTGTAATCCCAGCTATTCAGAAGGCTGAGGTAGGAGAATCACTTGAACCCAGGAGGAAGAGGTTGCAGTGAACCAAGATCGCACCATTGCACTCCAGCCTGGGCTACACAGTGAGACTCTGTCTCAAAACAAAAACAAAAACAAATTAGCTGGGCATGGTGGTGGGCACCTGTAATCCCAGCTACTCAGGAGGTTGAGGCAGGAGAATCGCTTGAACCCGGGAGGTGGAGGTTACAGTGAGTCGAGATCATACGATTGCACTTCAGCCTGGGCAACAGAGCAAAACTCCACCTCAAAAAAAAAAAAAAAGAAAGAAAGAAAAAAGAAAAAAAGAGACGGGGTTTCAACATGTTGGTCAGGCTGGTCTCGAACTCCTGACCTCAGGTGATCCACCTACCTCGGCCTTCCAAAGTGCTGGGATTACAAGCATGAGCCACTGTGCCCGACCAGTGTTATATTTTAAAGGGTCTTTTGTTTTATCTTAGATTAATGAAAGCTTTTACAAGTAAACTCACTGTTATTAGGACCTAAAGCAAGTTTCGGTTGGTTTCTGGATTGGGTGGTTTGCTCTGCAGCCAATTTTCAAGCAGTCTTTCACCATCTGTTCCTGATGTGCGGTTTCCACGTAAGCCTGCATTCTATAGAATATACGATGCAGAGTCTGAGATCACGCAGCTCACCACACTGATTCCCTCCACACAAGGCAGGGTTCTGGGCCTGTCAGTAACTGAGCCCACAGAGGCCTGAGCTTCCCCCGAGACCAGGTGAGCCAGGGCACAGCCCCAAGCCCTGAGGGTCAGGCGCTCCTGGTCCTCTACACCAGGCTTCTGACAGCTGCTGGGTTCCCCTGAAGAGCCCCCCTCCCAACCTGGATTCATGACAAGCACATCCTCAGGGAAGGCGCTTCCCTCCCTCACCAGCAGCCTGAGCAGAGCACGGCTCCTCTGGATTAACCTGGGGACCACAGATGCTAGAGACACCCCCACTTCCCACCTTCTTTAGCGAATCATTCCACTGTGGGGAGCCTGGAGCAGCTGTGCCCCTTGTGTTACTCCTGCCTGCTGCAGGGTGCACTCTGTCATGTGCACAGGTGTCATAGTCATACAGAAAATAGGGCTCCGAGGTCACAAAGTGGCAACAATTGAATGTGAAACAAATCTTCATAGGCTTCTCTTCATTGCTGGACTTCTCAGAGCCTGGAGGATGCTTGTGGGGGCTGTGGGTCTCCATAAGGGCTAGGTCACGCAACATTTCCCTAATGTATTGACCCCAGAAACTTTTCATCACAAGGCACCTTGCTGGTTCCATGAGACACCCTTTGGGGAACATGGGCACTGTGGGATGGGGGTGGAGGGGCATCCATCAGTCACCGCAAGGCCAAACACTAGAGGTCAGCCAGGTGTCCAACCCCAGCGCCAAATGAAGACTCCTCCCAACCTTGACTTGGTCCTCCCTGCCTATGTTACCTCCTGCTGGCCTTGCCTGCTGCTCCTCTGTCCCTCCACATCCCTCCTTGCAGGGGGAGGAGCTAGAATGGGCTTTCCGTGAGGAAACTGCCACTCCAGGGTGAGAGGAAGGCATGGGACTGGCGTCCTCCCTGACACTTCATCTGTGCCTTTTGCTCCCGGGGAAGAAAGGGATCCCAGAGAAACATCAACAGAAAAGCCCGAGGCAAGCTTCCATCTAGAATCTCATCCTATTTTTTTTCCTGAGATGGAGTTTTGCTCTTGTTGCCCAGGCTAGAGTGCAGTGGCACGATCTCAGCTCACTGCAACCTCTGCCTTCCGGGTTCAAGCAATTCTCCTGCCTCAGCCGCCTGAGTAGCTGGGACTACAGGCGCACGCCACCATGCCTGGCTAATTTTTGTAGAAATGGGTTTTCACCATGTTGGCCAGGCTGGTCTCGAACTCCTGACCTCAGGTGATCCACCAACCTCGGCCTCCCAAGTGCTGGAATTACAGGTGTGAGCCACCATGCCTGGCCTAGAATCTCACCTGAATCTCAGCTTTCCCTCTTACTCACCTCATGAGCCCTCTGGACCTGCAGGAGGGGCCAGTCACTGCCCTAGCATCCCTTGTGTGTTCCCACTCCACGCTGCTCAGGCCATCCAGTCCCTGGCATGTTCTTTCCACGGACTCTGATCTGTCCTCAGCAGGGAGGGGCATCTCCTGCCTTGGAGCCGCTTTCTCTGAACAGCCGGACCATGCACTCGTCTCAGCTGTGCGGGGAGTCCCGGGTCTCTCTGCACATTGTTATCTTCAGGAACTTTAAAAAATACCCACCCCAGAACAATTAAATCAGAATCTCTGGGCCTGGAGCTTTTTTCAGCGCTATCTGGGCTGAGAACCGTGGGTCTGGTAAACGGAACCCAGAGATCAAAGTGGAAACTCCAATTCCGGTACAAACCAGCTCTGTGCTCTTGACACGGTCCTTCAATGTCTGAGCCCAGTTTTCTTTTTTTTTTTTTTTTGAGACGGAGTCTCGCTCTGTCACCCAGGCTGGAGTGCGGTGGCCGGATCTCAGCTCACTGCAAGCTCCGCCTCCCGGGTTCACGCCATTCTCCTGCCTCAGCCTCCCGAGTAGCTGGGACTATAGGCGCCCGCCACCTCGCCCGGCTAGTTTTTTGTATTTTTTAGTAGAGACGGGGTTTCACCGTGTTAGCCAGGATGGTCTCGATCTCCTGACCTCGTGATCCGCCCGTCTCGGCCTCCCAAAGTGCTGGGATTACAGGCGTGAGCCACCGCGCCCGGCCCCAGTTTTCTTATCTGCTGTGTGGGGGTCAGCAATGCCCGTGCCATGGGTGGGGTTGGGGATAATATACCTATTGCTTCAGTCTTGTCTTCCTGGGGCGCTACTGCACCCCCAGGTAGATGGCGAGTGGAGGGCAGGGAGCCTGACTACAGGCCGGACGCCAGTGCTTCCCTCAGCGCTGTGTGCAGAGACGCCTGATGAAGATTTGATGACGGATTGAAAAGCCACTGAAGGACCAACCTGGGAAACTGAGCCCCACGCAGGCCTCTCTCACCGGCGACCAACCAGGTAGAGAAAACCCAGGTGTCTCCACTTACCACAAGAGCAATCGCAGCACAGCTCTCAAAAGTAAATGAATCTTAATTTGCTTTCATTAAAAACATAAATAAATACAGGGCCTGCCAAGCAGCGCTGGTGGGGGTGTTGCGAAACGGGCTCTGGGCCCACGGGGGCTGCAGCTGCAGGTGGCTCAGGTCACAAGGAGCAGAGTCAGGAGAGGGCCGAGGCCAGCCTGTGACAAGTTCTCACCTGTCCAAGGCAAAAGGAGATAAAAGAGGACAATCCAAAGAGGTGGTTTTGTAAAGCTGAAGGTGTTCAAAGGACTGGTCTTCACTCTGGGGTTTTTTTCCTTCGTGTGTGTGTGTGTGTGTGAGAGAGAGAGAGAAAGTGTCCTCAAAAAATAAAACCATGCTATCTAGTAACTGGCCACTGAAAAATTTTTTGTTGTTGTTTTTTGAGACAGGGTCTCACTCTGTCGCCCAGGCTGGAGTACAGCAGTGCAATCATGGCTCACTGCAACCATGACCTCCTGGGTTCAAGCAATCCTCCTACCTCAGCCTCCCGAGTAGCTGGCACTAGAGCTGTGCACCACCATACCTGACTAGTTTTATTTATTTATTTAATTATAAGTAAAGATGAGGTCTTGCTATGTTGCCCAGGCAGGTCTCCAAATCCTGGCCTCAAGCAATCTTCCTGCCTCAGTCTCCCAAAGTACTGGGATTATAGGCATGAGCCACCACACCTGGCCTGAATTTTTTTTTTTTTTGAGAAGGAATTTCGCTCTTGTTGCCCAGGCTGGAGTGCAATGGCGTGATCTCCGCTCACTGCAACCTCCGCCTCACAGGTTCAAGTGATTCTCCTGCCTCAGCCTCCCAAGCAGCTGGGATTACAGGCATGCACCACCACGCCCGGCTAATTTTTTTGTATTTTTAGTAGAGACGGGTTTCTCCATGTTGGCCAAGCTGGTCTCAAACTCCTGACCTCAGGCAATCCACCTGCCTCGGCCTCCCAAAGTGCTGGGATTACAAGAATGAGCCACTGCACCAGCCTGAAAATTTTTATAAATAAGGAAATAAATAAAACATGGCAATAGCAAGTAGTTTGTGTCTTTAGAAATATATGTCTTTTTGGTAACATAAAAACTGAGTGACCCCACTGAAGGCCTCCAGTTTTGAAAAAAAAAAAGATACTGGATCTCAAAATCCCAATTCCAAAGCCTGGGGAGCTAAGATGACTGTTCCAACCCCAGGGTCAGGGCCAGAACAGCCACAGGCACTCTCCAGCCCTGCCATCTCCCCCTGAGCCCCGCCCCTCATCCCTCCTGGGCCCATCTGACTGATCTCAGTGTTTTGTGCTCAGCTGCCCCGAGCTGGCACTTCCCATCTTCTTAGCCCCTCCCCTGGCTGCGGTAGGGCCTCAGAGCCACTTCTTGAATGTGGAGCTGCAGATCTGGCCTGTGACCCTCCCTGCATGTCTCTTCTTTTTTTTTGTTTGTTTTTTTTTGTTTTTTTTGAGACGGAGTTTCGCTCCTGTTATCTAGGCTGGAGTGCAATGGCACAATTTCGGCTCACCGCAACCTCCACCTCCCAGGTTCAAGGTATTCTCCTGCCTAAGCCTCACGAGCAGCTAGGATTACTGGCATGTGCCACCACGCCTGGCTAATTTTTGTATTTTTTTTTTAGTAGAGATGGGGTTTCTCCATGTCGGTCAGGCTGGTCTTGAACTCCCAACTTCAGGTGATCCGCCCACCTCGGCCTCTTAAAGTGCTGGGATTACAGGCGTGAGCCATTGCACCCAGCCAGCATGTCTCTTCCTAGCCAAGAACCTTGGGGAAAAAAAATAACATAACTTCTCTGATACTTTGTTTTTTTTTTTGTTTTTTTGTTTTTTTTTTGAGACGGAGTCTTGCTCTGTCACCCAGGCTGGAGTGCAGTGGCTGGATCTCAGCTCACTGCAAGCTCCGCCTCCCGGGTTTACGCCATTCTCCTGCCTCAGCCTCCCGAGTAGCTGGGACTACAGGCGCCCGCCACCTCGCCCGGCTATTTTTTTGTATTTTTTTAGTAGAGACGGGGTTTCACCGTGTTAGTCGGGATCATCTCTCGATCTCCTGACCTCGTGATCCGCCCATCTCGGCCTCCCAAAGTGCTGGGATTACAGGCTTGAGCCACTGCGCCCGGCCTTTGTTTCGTTACCCATGAAGTGAAGTTAATGGCCCTCGCCCCACGCCGCACACCCGAGTTGTTGAGATTTTTGAGCAGCTGTTACATGGGTGTGTCCACATGTGAATGTTCATCACGTTGCACACTTACAATGTGTGCATTTTTCTGTGTCAATGTTATAATTCAACAAAATAGTGTATCAAAAATTAGCAATTAACTTCAATTAGCAAGCAGGCTTCCAATAGAGAGAAACTGATAGCATTTATCTTGCAAGGAAATTTTATTACCTCCAACTTTTAAATGGGAACAGCGTTTTTTTTGTTGTTTTTTCTTTTTTTTTTTTAGAGCTTTGCCCTGTCACCCAGGCTGGAGTGCAGTGGCGTAATCTTGACTCACTACAACCTCCACCTCCTGGGTTCAAGCAATTCTCCTGCCTCAGCCTCCTGAGTAGCTGGGACTACAGGCCCACACCATTGCGCCTGCCTAATTTTTGTATTTTTAGTAGAGACGGGGTTTCACCATATTGGACAGGCTGGTCTCGAACTCCTGACCTCAGGTGATCCATCCGCCTTGGCCTCCCAAAGTGCTGCGATTACAGGCGTGAGCCACTGCGCCCAGCCGGGAACAGTAATTTATTTTTTGTGGCCTTCATGAAGCTGGCAGGGCCTCCCCACTGTGCTGAAAAGAACACTCAGCTGAACTCACATTTGGGTGGTTTGATGAGGCTTTATTTTTAAAACTTAACCTCCAAACCTACTGCATTCCAAAGAACTAAAAATTTATACTGCTTTTCTATTTTTAATGGACTCACAATAAAAGAAAATATTTAAAGCATTAAAAAGGTGGCATTTTATTTTTATTTATTTATTTATTTATTTTTTTGAGACGGAGTCTCGCTCTGCCGCCCAGGCTGGAGTGCAGTGGCCGGATCTCAGCTCACTGCAAGCTCCGCCTCCCGGGTTCACGCCATTCTCCTGCCTCAGCCTCTGGAGTAGCTGGGACTACAGGCGCCCAAAAAGGTGGCATTTTAAAGTTCATTTTTCAAGTCATCCTGTATAGCAAAGGCAGATAAACTTTAAAAAGAAAAAAATAAAATATATATAGCCATAATTTTTTTAAATTAAAAGATATAGCATAATTAAAAAATTAAAAGCCATTAATTAAAAAATTAAAAGATACAGCCATAATTTTTTAAAAAGTAAGATAACCATCTCCATATAACAGACACCAAAAATGAGGCAGGGCACTGGAGCCACACCCAGGGGTAGGGACAGGGCTTCCCAGCCGTGTACCTGGAGAGGGGAGGAAGTAGCCATGGCCTCAGAGCCCGGGCACCCAGGGACTCAGCACCTGGATGGCAAAATCCCCAGTAGGCCAGGAGGTGGGAACTCTGAGCCAACAACACACGACCTCACCATGTGGGGGAGAGAGTTAGGGGGAGAAGGTCGGGGGAGAGAGAGAGAAAAAGAGGAGAAAGAGAAAGAGAGAAAGAGGAAGAGGAATAGGAAGAGGAAGAAAGAGAGAGAGAGAGAGATTAACTGAAATGAGAGAAGCATTTACCCAAGATAAACCTACACACCTCACCCCAACCACATGGCAAAGCTGCTGGTAATAAAGACAATTAAGAAAACCCTTAGGCCGGATGAGGTGGCTCACACCTGTAATCCCAGCAGGTGAGGGTGCCTGTAGTCCCAGCTACTTGGGAGGCTGAGGCAGGACAATGGCGTGAACCCGGGAGGCGGAGCTTGCAGTGAGCCGAGATCGCGCCACTGCACTCTGGCCTGGGCGACAGAGAGAGACTCCATCTCAAAAAAAAAAAAAAAAAGAAAGAAAGAAAGAAAATCAGCCCTTAAATCACTGCAGGTGAAATGGAAATAACGGAAGAATTGGAAAATGATTTCAAATTAAAATGTTTAGGATCATCAAAAGAAAACAAGAAGTTATAAAACCAAAACTGGTTTAAGCTGGGCACAGTGACTCACACCTGTAATCCCAGCACTTTGGGAGGCCAAGGCAGGCAGATCATGAGGTCAGGAGTTTGAGACCAGCCTGGCCAATATGGTGCAAACCCCGTCTCTACTAAAATAAAAAATTAGCCAGGTATGGTGGTGCGTGCCTGTAATCCCAGCTACTCAGGAGGCTGAGGCAGGAGAATCGCTTGAACCCAGGAGGCAGAGGTTGCAGTGAGCCGAGATCACGCCACTGCACCCCAGCCTGGGCGACAGAGCAACACTCCGTCTAAAAAAACAAATAAACAAACAAAAAACTGGCTTAAATGAAATAAGAACAGGTGGTCATGAAAAATAATCAGTGATAAATCCTGGAAGTTAAAGGTATGATTTTTATTTATTTTATTTTTAGTTTTTTCTTCCTTCTAAAATTTTTTCTCTTCTATTTTTTAAAAATGCTTTACATGGGCCAGGCATGGTGGCTTACACCTGTATTCCCAGCACTTTGGGAGGCCAAGGTGGGCTGACTGCTTGAGCCCAGGAGTTTGAGATCAGCCTGGGTAACATAGTGAGACCTCATCTCTACAAAAAAAATTTAAAATTAGCTGGGTGTGGTTGATGCATACCTGTAGTCCCAGCTACTTAGGAGACTGAGGCAGGAGAATCACTGGATCCCAGAAGTTTGAGGTTGTAGTGAGCTATGATTGTGCCACTGCACTTCAGCCTGGGTGATAGGGTGAGACCCTGTCTCAAAAAATAAAAAAATAAAATAAAATAAACTTTACATTTTAGTATTTATATTTATTTTACATTTTTCACCCTTTGTGGTCTGTGTGCAAAAGGTATGATTATTGAAATTAAGAAGCCAACAGACAGAATGTAGTTGGCTGGATACATTGAAGAGAGAAGTTAGTTGGCTGATGTCACTGAGAGTGTGGCAAAGAACAATATAGATGAAACAGGCTGGGTGTGGTGGCTCACACCTGTAATCCCAGCGCTTTGGGAGGCTAAGGCGAGTAGATCACTTGAGGTCAGGCGTTCGAGACCAGCCCGGCCAACATGGTGAAACCCCATCTCTACTAAAAATTCAAAAATTAGCCAGGTGTGGTGGTGTGCACCTGTAATACCAGCTACTCGGGAGGCTGAGGCAGGAGAATCACTTGACCTAGGAGGCGGAAGTTGTGGTGAGACCATGCTACCACACTCCAGCCTGGGTGACAGGGCGAGATTCCATCTCAAAAAAATAAAAGGAGCAGGATTGCTTGTTCACCTCTTTCTCTGGGCAAGTGTTGAGTGTTGGCAAGTGTGGTCCTCAGGCCAGTTTCTGTGGCCCCAGGACACGCTGCAAATGCATGAATAATGGGTCAGGACCCACAGTCTCGGTGATTCAAAGCTCACAGGTGATGCACGCTCCTGCAGAACAGAAAGAAGGGACAGTCGTGGCTCCTGGTGGCGCTGATGGTTTGTTTTCATAAATGTCCATTTAACAGCTGCGACAGCTAGAGGTGATTGTTCCTGGGGCATCTCGCTCTACCCTAACTATGGTCCCTCTGAGCAGCCCCTACAAACACGGGAACGCACCAGAGGCTGAAGAGCCCTAGAAGCCCTAGAAGGGACCAACTTTGGCAGTCCCATAACTGCACTAAATTCCTGTCTTATTGTCCCCAAGGCAGATGGTTCTCTTGCTCCCTCCAGGGGACCCCCATAGCCCCAAGGGGCCACCTGGCTGCAGAAGGCCCCTGCACGGGGATGATTCTCAAGATTCTAATTTAGTCATACTCTCTCTATATTTTCCCAGGCCCTATTCTAAGATGCCAGGGATTTTGTGCAGGGCACAGGGCAGAAGCTGATGTGAGATATGGGTACCTCCTGTCTCTTGAGAAGAGCTGTGCTCGCTGGCTGCACATGGTGGATGAGGGAGGGGTGTGTCTTAGTCCGTTCTCATCCTGCTATAAAGAAATTCCCTGAGACTGGGTAATTTATAAGAGAAAGAGGTTTTTTGTTTTTGTTTTTGTTTTTCTGAGATGGAGTTTCACTCTTGTTGCCCAGGCTGGAGTGCAATGGCATGATCTTGGCTCACCACAACCTCTGCCTTCCAGGTTCCAGTGATTCTCCTGCCTCAGCCTCCTGAGTAGCTGGAATTACAGGCACCTGCCACCACGCTCAGCTAATGTTTTGAATTTTTAGTAGAGATGGGGTTTCACTATGTTGGCCAGGCTGGTCTGGAACTCCTGACCTCAAGGGATCCACCTACCTGGGCTTCCCAAAGTGCTGGGATTACAGGCAGGAGCCACCGCGCCTGGCCAGGAAAGAGGTTTAATTGACTCACAGTTCTGCATGGCTGGGGAGGCCTCAGGAAACTTCCAATCATGGCAGAAGGGAAAGCAAGTACCTCCTTCACAAGGTGGCAGGAGAAAGACGAGTGAAGGAACTTGCCAAACGCTTATAAAACCACCAGAGGTCATAAGAACTCACTCACTCACCGTCCTGAGAACAGCACGGGGGAAACCACCGGCAAAATCCAATCACCTCCCTCCCTTGACACCTGGGGATTACAGGTCCCTCCCTTGACACGTGGGGATTATAAATCGAGATGAGGTTTGGGTGGGAACAGAGCCAAACCATATCAGGGTGCCTTGACAAGGAGAGAAACGGGAGATCCCAAGCCGAGGAGAAGTTGGAGGTTGATCTTGAGGGCAGTAGGGCTGGCCTGGGGCATCTCTGAGGGGAATAGCCATATGGTGCCTGCGGGAGGGGGCCCAGGACTGGGTGCTAGTCTCTCCAATGTGGACACAGAGCCACGAGGCAGAAGGTACCATGAGACTGTGACCATGTTTGTTTCAGCGGACCCAGCCAGGGTGGAGAGTGATCAGGGCCCACTCTGAAAGGCCTGGGACCTTTGCACAACCACGGTGGTGGTGACAGCTGTTGGGGGGAGTTGGGAGCAGGAACTCTAAATGACAGATGGTTTCCTGTCCACTCAGCAGGCTGAGGGTCCACCTGGAAGATGCCAAGGCAATGAGCTTGGTGCCATCCTGAGTTTGCAGGCCGAGGCTCACGTGGCTCTGCCAACATTTACGTACAGTATCCACGTAAGCCAAATAAAACTCCCCGAACTCAGGACAGGCAGCTCCTTGCCGTGGGCCACACACTGGCTCGGGAAGGACCAGTTACTCAGGGGCTTTCATTGTTCCAGATCAAAGGCTGAGTGTGGCCAAGTGAAGGAGAAAGCCCCTGTGTGGGCACCTGCAGAGGCATCAACCCTGCCCAGGGGCCTCTGGGGACGCAGCGACTCAGTGACCAGTGAGCACAGATGGGCGACTGTACCTTTCTGCTTCAGCTCTTCATGGCCAAATGGAAGGACAATCCCCACCTTTCAAGGTGGCATCAAGGACTGAGAAAGAACCGGCACCAGGCCTGGCCCCCTAAGCGCTGCTGGGGTGTGGATCCAGGTACCTTCCACTTTCCACCTGGCAGCACTAATGTTTCCTCCCCAGCTGCACTGGCCCTTATCTGGGGGTCAGGAACTCATGTGCTGGATAAGGAGGAACCCTTTCCCAGACAGGAATGTTGGGTATGGTAGGGACAGGCACTGGGGCCGAAGTAGCTTTTCCAAGGAGACGGTTTGGAGTGTGTCTTCCAGAAAGGAGCATGGTAAGGTCAAGGAAAGGAAGCTGGAGAGGGCGAGGAGGGCTGTTTCAGGAAATGAAGCTGAGGGGAAGTGGCTCAGGATGTAGAGGTGGAGGAGGTGATGGGGATGGAGGAGGTGATAGAATGCAGGAGGTGATGGGGATGGAGGAGGTGATGAGGATGAAGGAGGTGGGGAGGTGATGGGAATGGAGGAGATGATAGAATGGAGGAGATAATGGGAATGGAGGAGGTGATGAGGATGGAGGAGGAGATGGGGATGGAGGAGGTGATGGGGATGAAGGAGGTGTGAGGTGATGAGCATGGAGGAGGTGATGGGGATGGAGGAGGTGATAGAATGGAGGAGATGATGGGAATGGAGGAGGTGATGGGATGAAGGAGGTGAGGAGGTGATGAGGATGGAGGAAGTGATGGGGATGAAGGAGGTGATGAGCATGGAGGAGGTGATGGGGATGGAGGATGTGATGGGGATGAAGGAAGTGGGGAGGTGATGGGGAAGGAGGAGGTGATGGGGATGGAGGAGGTGATGGGGATGAAGGAAGTGATGGGGAAGGAGGAGGTGATGGGGATGGAGAAGTTGATGGGGATGAAGGAGGTGGGGAGGTGATGGGAATGGAGGAGGTGATAGAATGGAGGAGATGATGGGAATGGAGGAGGTGATGGGGGTGGAGGAGGTGATAAGAATGAATTCCACTCTGGCCTTCCCTCATACCCTATGGGTCTCCTTCATCACCTTCGTTAACAACTTAGGCAGTTCCCAAAACTGTTCATCTAGCTTCAGCAAATGAACCATCTCATCTTGGCCAATCCAGGTTTGCTCACCCATATTAAAATAATCAAACCAGTCTAAGTCAAAACTTCCATCTCACATCTGATAGCAAGCTGCCGGGGGCAGCAGTGGGGATCAGCTCTTCCACCTCCTTGCTCCCCTCCACCCTCGTGCATGCCTCCTCTCCCCCAACCCCTGCAAAGGACATCCTCCAGGGCACCCCTCCCCCAGGCAGCCCCACCCACCCCAGCTGCTGGTCCTGGTGGTTCAATGCCATCCAGGCAGTGAGCCCTTCATGAGCCTCCCACCTGACCTACCCTCCTGGTGTTGCAACTTCGAGCATCTTTCCCTGGGAAACGCTGGAAATGTGGAGGGTGACCAGCCCAGGCAGCTCCAGCCACCCTTCAGAAGGCTTCAGTGGCAGGGCTGCTGTGTCTCTGTACCCAGCCCCAGCCGCAGGTGGCCAAGCCCTCCCAAGAACGCTCCCCACTTCTGCCTGGGGCCAGGACTCAAGTTCAGAAAACCACCGGCTGAGGCTCCTCTGCCAGTTGTGCTCGGGAGGGGCCCCCTCTCCTGGTTTGAGGCCCTTCACAGTCCCATCTCTATTCCTCAAAACTTGCCTCTAGCAAGCCCCTTTGATTTGAGCCCTTGCGCGCAAGTGGCTTTGGCTCTGGGCTTTATGCTGCAGATTCACTGACACCTCATCACAGTTCCTCTATCACCCATTTCACAGATGAGGAAACAGAAGCACAGAGAGCTTAAGTCCCCTGCCTGAGGTCTCACAGCTTCTCAGCAGGGGAGCCCAAACTCAGTTCCTGGCAGCAGCATGCTTCTCGGTCTGTAACCCCACTGCAACTCTCTGCTGGGGCCTTATGCCACCTTTTGAGATGTCAGACACATCAGGCACGCTGTCTGCACTGAGTAGGCACGCCGGGCGCCCTGTCTGCACTGAGTAGGCACGCCGGGCGCCGTGTCTGCACTGAGTAGGCACGCCGGGCGCCCTGTCTGCACTGAGTAGGCACGCCGGGCGCGCTGTTTGCACTGAGTAGGCACGTCGGGCACCCTGTCTGCACTGAGTAGGCACGTCGGGCACGCTGTCTGCACTGAGTAGGCACACCGGGCGCCCTGTCTGCACTGAGTAGGCACATCAGGCACGTTGTCTGCACTGAGTAGGCACGTTGGGCGCCCTGTCTGCACTGAGTAGGCACGCCGGGCGCCCTGTCTGCACTGAGTAGGCACGCCGGGCACGCTGTCTGCACTGAGTAGGCACGCCGGGCGCCCTGTCTGCACTGAGTAGGCACGCCGGGCGCCCTGTCTGCACTGAGTAGGCACGCCGGGCGCCCTGTCTGCACTGAGTAGGCAGGCCGGGCGCCCTGTCTGCACTGAGTAGGCACGCCGGGCACGCTGTCTGCACTGAGTAGGCACATGAACATTCTCTGCTTTCCAGCTTCATCCAAAGTCCCAGGCATCCGGGAAAGTCCCTGGTCACAGGGAGCCCAGCCATTCCTGGCGTGGGAGGGTGAGGGAATAGAGGAGTGGTTCTTCTCCACCCTGCCTCTGCCCTGAAAGACTTATTCACTGGCAACGTCCCCTAGAAAGAGGCCTCTGAGCTCCTAACCACAGGGTGCAGGACCCAGGAGCTCATGTCTGTGCCTCGTGCAGGGTGGCACGTTGACCCAGCTGCAGCCAGCCAGCCAGCGGTGACTCAGAATTGGAAATGACAGGCTTCTATGGAGACAGAGGGCGCCGGGGTCGGGGAGGCAGCCCACAAGGAGCCTAAACCCCCACTGGGGGAAGGACAGCAGGACAGAGCTGGATGGCAATGCGAGAGGCCGGGGGTGGGAGTGAGGCCTCTGCCCACAGGTGACCAGGGTCACACCTTCCGGGAGCCACAGACAGGCCCCAGCAGGAGGAGCTGGGGAACACACACAGGCCACAGCAGGAGAGGTGGAGTGGGTGCAGGACAGGCCTGGAGGGCAGGGGAGGGGCTGAGCCTCCGAAGTGGGCAAGAAGATTGGCCTGGCAGCGCTGACGGTCAGGAGGCCTGGTCTGCTACCCCATGCTGTGCGCCTATGAGGCCCCACGGGCCTCAGCTTCCTACTGTGACAGGGAGCAGCCCTCTTACCTGGCCAGGTGCCAACTGAGAGAGAGCTTGGCCCTGTGCAGGGCCACCTTCCTGTGTGACGAATCATTACCTGGAGGCAGGACTGGAGAGTGTTCTCACTGTATTGCATTCCTGGGCCCGCGGAGCTCTCACAGGGCTGAGCCGTGGATTAAGTGCTTATGAATTGGCACAAAGAGGGGGCCGGGCCTGATTCATCCGTGTGCCCCATTCGCACCCCACACAGGATCGGGCACAGAAAGACATTTCCCACGCTTACGGGAGGAAACAGAGTAGGATGGGGAAGAATTGGCCTCTGAGGTCCCTCTTTCTTCCCACTCTATCCCCCAAAAGTTGCCTTCCTGGACCCCCTGCCCCCATGTCACCCACATAGGTGTTTACACACTGATCAGTGACGGAGATTCCAGGTAACAAGGAGCTGGGAGGCTGAACAGGTGCTGGAAGCCAGCAGCCGATCCCCCCGGAACAGAGGCCTGTGGCCGAGCTGTGAGCTCTCTTAGGTCTCCAGCTTATGGCTACCATGAAGGGCCTTGCCCTCCTGCCAGGGGCAGGATAACGATCTACCCAAATGCCCGTGGACCCCTCTGCAGGCTTGTAAAGACCCCACCCCTGTTTGCTGCGAACTTACCAGGCTCAGCCACGGGGGCAGGGGGAATGTGCGGCTGGAGCGCAGGGAAGGAAGGTTGGGTCTCCGGAGTCCACGGGCATGGGGGGCTACCTCCCAGGTCTCACCCTTCAGCTTTTTTGTTTCCCACTCCAGGGCCACTCGTCCGTCGTTCTGAACCCCCAGTCATATTGGTAACCATCATCATGGGTTCCCAGTGGCCCCATTGTGGGATCTTTTCCCCAGCGGTCTCCGCTGGGGCTTCTCCCTCTCCTCGCTTCTGGCCATCCCCTTCACTGGGGAGCAGTTGGCTGCTTTTCCCCAGCCAGTGCCTTTCACAGGCCCAGTTGATCCTATGAGATGAATCACGGAGGGGCAAATGCAGCCTGGGCTCCTCCAGAATCCAGGGCGCCCACCGCTGTGCGGAGATGCTACCAAGCGTTCAAGTCGTGCGGGTTGTGGAAGAAACTGGCGAGCCCTGGAGTTGGGCCTGGAACTCGGAACCCAGCATGAGTCAATTCCTCCGCTTTTCACCCAGAAAAGTCTTCCTGGCTCAAGGTCCTGGGTTCATCACTTTCCTTCAAACAAACACTCAATCAAACACTTAGAGACTTTCAGTCTGGGTAAGATGGCCAAACCCGACCCTCCCTGTTCCTGTCTGCTAAGCCCTATGCAAGAGGCAACCACAAGAGGGCCCCGAGGTGGAAGGAGAAGGATCGCTGGTTAAGGACCCCAAGGCTGGCTCAGGAATGTTTAGCAGCAGGGCATCATGACACCCCTCACCCCCACCCAATACAGGACCCACCCAGGCATGCATTTCCCAAGTCCCAACCTAGCAACAGAAGGCAGCCCAAGCAGCCTCCTTTCTCTCCTAGATTAAAGGCAAGTCGCCCCAACGCACTAGGCAAATCTGGGCATGATTGCTCACAGCTGTAATCTCAGCACTTCAAGACGGGAGGATCTGTTGAGACCAGGAGTTTGATACCAGCCTGAGTAACCCAGCAGACCCTGTCTCTACAAAGAAAACTTAAAAATTAGCTGGTCATAGTGGCACACACTTACAGTCCCAGCTACTCAGAAGGCTGAGGTGGGAGGATCACTTGAGCCCAGGAGGTCAAGGCTGCATTAAGTTATGATCACACCACTGCACTTCAGCGTGGGCAACAGAGTAAGACCCTGGCAAAAAAAAAAAAAGAAAGAAAAAAAAGCCAGGCGTGGTGACTCATGCCTATAATCCGTAATCCCAGGGATTACGAGTTTGGGATTTTGGGAGGCCGAGGTGGGCGAATCACCTGAAGTCAGGAGTTTGAGACCATCCTGGCCAACATGGTGAAACCCCGTCTCTACTAAAAATACAAAAAATTAGCCTGGAGTGGTGGTGGGTGCCTGTGGTCCCAGCTACTAGGGAAGCTGAGGCAGGAGAATTGTTTGAACCTGGGAGGCTGAGGTTGCAGTGAGCCCAGGTTGTGCCATTACACTCCAGCCTGGGCGACGGGAGTAAAACTCTGTCTCCAAAAAAGAAAACAACAACAACAAAAAACCCACCAAGCAAGCCAGGCAGAACCACCAAAGGGGTTGGCCCAGCAACCTCCTGCTAATTATCGGCCAGGGTTAACCCTCTCCTCCTCACTGGGCCTGAAATTCCGCTTCCCCACCCAAAATCACTGCACAGCAGAGAAAGGGGGAGACATTGATGGCAGGGAGAAAGCCCACCACAAGCAGCCTGCCTGGGAAGTACTGTCTGTCCCGTGAGCGGAAGACTCCCTTCTCCCACCTGGAGGCAATGAACGTCCAGCCTGGGACCAGCCTGAGAAAGCTCCTTCTGCCCACTTAAGCAGCACCACACAAGCCGAGCTGACCTCAGCAGCACCGCAGAGGCTCTGCAAATTAGATTTTCATTGGAACCACAGCCCCGCAAAAGTCGCCCAAGACCTGCGTGCTAAACCTAAGCAGAGCAGCTGCTACTAAAATAAAAAATGTAAACAGGACCTGGAGCCTCCTCACATAATAGCCACAATGACCAGGATACAGTGAAATTCACTCATCCCACCAAGAACTTGGAAAATCACAATGTGAGTGGGAAGACCGTCAACTGAACACTCAGATGAATCAGATGTTGGAGTTATGTGACCAGGATTTTACTTTTTTTTCTTTTTTGGAGACAGAGTTTCACTCTGTCACTCAGGCTGGAATGCAGTGGTGCGATCTCAGCTCACTGCAACCTCTGCTTCCTGAGTTCAAGCGATTCTCCTGCCTCAGCCTCCTGAGTAGCTGGGATTACAGTTATGTGCCATTATACACGGCTAATTTTTGTATTTTTAGTACACAGGCTTTCACCATGTTGGCCAGGCTGGTCTCGAACTGCTGACCTCAAGTGATCCACCCTCCTCGTCCTCCCAAAGTGCTGGGATTACAGGTGTGAGCCACTGAGCCCAGCCATGTGACCAGGATTTTAAAGCAACCATCAAAAAACAAAACAAACAAACAAACATAAAAATAAAAAATTCAACAAGCAATTACAAATTCTCTTGAAACAAATGAAAATATAGAACTTCTCAGCAAAGAAATAGTAGGTATTAGAAAGAACCAAATGGAAATTACAGAACTGAAAAATGTCATTGCAGAAATTTTAAAAACTCCCTGAGGCTCAGTTGTAGAGTGGAAATGACAGAGGACAGAATCAGTGAATTTGGGGACAGATCAATCGGAAGTACCCAATCTGAACCACAGGGAGAAAATAGACGGATAAGAAATAAACAGAACCTCCAAGTCCAATGGGACCATAACAAACAAATCTGACACTCACATCACAGGGGCTAAGGAGGAGAAGAAAGAGAGAGAGGCTGAAGGAGTATTTGAAGAACTAATGGCTGAAAACTTTCCAAATTTGGTAAACAACAGAAGCTTACAGATTCAGGAAACTGAACTTCAAACAGAATAAGCCAAAGAAATCTACAGTAAGATATCATCATTAAAATTCTGAAAACTAAAGACAAAAAAAGCTCTTGAGAACTGCCAGAGAAACAATACATTACCTATAGGGACACCAGTTCAAATTATCTCATCTGAAACTACGGAGGCCAGAAGTGATGTGATGATTGAAGCAAACAAGGGAAAGAAAGAAGGCCGGGCGCCGTGGCTCACGCCTGCTAGCCAAGAAGCCTGGCAGGCTGAGGCAGGTGGATGACTTGAGGTCAGGAGTTTGGGACCAGCCTGGCCAACATGGTGAAACCCTGTCTCTACTAAAAACAGAGAAAATAACCAGGCGTGGTGGCATATGCTTGTAGTCCCAGCTACTTGGGAGACTGAAGCACGAGAATTGCTTGAGCCTGGGGTTGGCGGGGGCAAGACTGCTGATGGGGGTGGGTTGAGCTGTGGTCGTGCCACTGCACTCCAGCCTGGGTGACAGAGTGAGACTCTGTGTCAAAAAAAAAAAAAAAAAATCAGTAACAGAAAGACTACAGGAAAATCTCTAAACACTCGGAAATTAAACAATACACCTCTAAATATCCACGTCAATGAGGAAGTCTCAAAGAAAATTAAGAAATCTATAAAACTGAATGATAATTAAAGGACAGCATACCAAAATATGTGGGATGTAACCGAGACAATGCTGAGAAGGAAATTTTCTTATTTTTATTTTTTATTATTTTTTTGAGACAGGGTCTTGCTCTGTTGCCCAGGCTGGAGTATAGTGGTGTGATTACAGCTCACTGCAGCCTCGACTACCCAGGCTCAAGCAATCCTCCCACCTCAGTCTCCTGATTAGCTGGGACTACAGGAACATGCCCCCCATACCTAGCTTGCTTTTTTTTTTTTTTTTTTTTTGGTAGAAACAGGGTCTCACTTCGTTGCTCAGGCTAGTCTTGAACTCCTGGCTTCAAGTGATGTTCCTGCCTCAGCCTCCTTAAGTACTAGGATTACCAGCGTGAACCACTGTGCCCAGTCGAGAGGGAAATGTATAGCACTAAATATTTACATTAAAAAGAAAGATATCTCGGCCGGGCGCGGTGGCTCAAGCCTGTAATCCCAGCACTTTGGGAGGCCGAGACGGGCGGATCACGAGGTCAGGAGATCGAGACCATCCTGGCTAACACAGTGAAACCCCGTCTCTACTAAAAATACAAAAACTTAGCCGGGCGAGGTGGCAGGCGCCTGTAGTCCCAGCTACTCGGGAGGCTGAGGCAGGAGAATGGCGTGAACCCGGGAGGCGGAGCTTGCAGTGAGCTGAGATCCGGCCACTGCACTCCAGCCTGGGTGACAGAGCGAGACTCCGTCTCAAAAAAAAAAAAAAAAAAAAAAAAGAAAGATATCTCTAGTTTCAGCTACTTGAGAGGCTGAGGCAGGAGGATCGCTTGAGACCAGGCATTTGAAGCTGCCATGTGCTGTGCTGGCACCTGTAAGTAGCCACTGCATTCCAGCCCGAGCAATGTGGTGAGACCCTGACTCTAAAAATAATAAATAAATACAAATTAAAAGAGAGAAGTCTCGGCTGGGCGTGGTGGCTCACGCCTGTAATCCCAGCACTTTGGGAGGCTAAGATGGGTGGATCACCTGAGGTCAGGAGTTTGAGACCAGCCTGACCAACATGGTGAAACACTGTATCTACTAAAAATACATAAATTAGCTAGGTGTGGTGGTGCACACCTATAATCCCAGCTACTCGGGAGGCTGAGGCAGGAGAATCACTTGAACCCAGGAGGTGGAGGTTGCAGTGAGCCAGGATTGCGCCACTGCACTCCAGCCTGGGCAACAAAGTTAGATCAATCTCAAAAAAAAAAAAAAAAAAAAAATTAGCCGGGCGTGGTGGTACATGCCTGTAATCCCAGCTACTTGCGGGGCTGAGGCAGGAGAATCGCTTGAACCCGGGAGGCAGAGGTTGCAGTGAGCCGAGATCCGTGCCATTGCACTCCAGCATGGGGGATGAGAGCAAAAATCTGTCTCAAAAAAAAAAAAAAAAAAAAAAGAGAGAGAGAGACAGAAGTCTCAAATGAACCATTTATTGAGGTGGGTTCTGTGCTTGGTGCTGAGATGATAATTGTGAAGGCCCAGTCTCCTCCAAAGGGGCTTACAGCTTGAATGGGCGCAGAAACAAGGAAAGAAGGAATTCACACACAGTGTGGTCGGGGCATTGGTCGAGGGTGGCCTAGGCCTAGGGTGTTGGCTTAGTCAGGTCAATACAGGCAGATGGCATCAAATCCGGGCTTGGGGAGCAAAGAAGTCTTCTCAGAGGAGAAGCTGCACCCTGATAGGTGAGGTGGGCCCCCCAAAATGGGGAGAGGGCTGTCCGGGCTCAGGAAGCTGGAACACACAAGAGTGCTGAGGGGAAGAGGACACGGCCCATCAAGGCACTGTCAGTGTGGCCAGACAAAGCAGGCAAGGCAGGGGAAACCCTGGGAGGCAGAGCCAAGCCCAGAACAAAGGGCCCCTTCCCAGACTCTGAAGGAGTTTGGGCTTCATCCTAAGACAATTCAGAGCCAATGAAGAGTTTCAAGATGACAAGGTCTCATCGTGTTTTGAGAAGACCCTTCTAACTGTTGGAGGAGGGCCGCTCCTAGATGCAGGGGGGCCATTTGGGAGAGGTGGATGCTGGACAGGGCAGGGGCGGTGGGCAGAGAAGAGGGGTCCACGGCTCCTGGGAGAAGATTGCCAGGATTTGAAGATGAGATCTGGACATGAGGGCCCGGGGACATCCAAGCTGAGCCTGGGCCAGTGGGTAAATAAGGGATCATTCACTGAGTAGGGGACATGACAGGACAGATGGAGACGCTTTGTGTTGCCTTCGGTGGGGACAGAGCAGAAATACAATGATGGCACTTCCATCTGGGAGATGGCACATCAGGGGCCAGGAGGCACATCTTAGTTGGGACATGGAGGTGACCTAATTGACATGTGACTGTGGCTGCAGTTGGGGATCTGGGAGAAACGCCACTGAGATGATTCAGAGAAGAAGGGCCGGAGATCAGGTCCTGGACCTGGGGATGTCCACCTTTAAGGGGAAAACAGAAAAAGAAGAGCTGGGGGGAAGTCAAAGAGCCGGGAAGAAATCCAGGCGAGAACTGCACTAGTAGCCAAGGGACAGAAGGTTTAGAGAGTGACATGCCAGGGAGACCCGCAGATCGCTGGGTTAGCAGAAGGGGCAGATGGTGAGTAGGGGGAGGTCATGGAGGAGGGATGGGGTGGAGGGGCAGGGAGTTCACAAGAGAGAGGAGGTAGATCTGGGAGAGGAGACAACTCCTTGCTTTTAGAGCAAAGCGCCTTGACAACATATTTATGCTAGGAGAGAGAACGTCTAGGCTTGAAGTGGGAGGTGAGGGGTGATGGCACAAGGCTTCCAGCAGAGGACAGACAGCTCGGCCTGGAAAAGAGAGGGGGACGCAGCTTCCACGGAGGTGGAGGAGGGGACACAGTCCCTCGTCTGTGATTGGATGTCAGTGGAATCCAGGCACAGGGGAAAGGGGCAGCACCTGCCCTCTGGAGGCTTCCAGTCTAGCAGAGGCTCCTGAGTGGGAGGCAGGTGCAGAAAGATGGGGATCAGGCCTGGGAAGCAGTGCGGGAGCTAGGAACACCCAGCATTCTTCCCGTCCCTGGGGTGCCCAGCACCTGGGAGCATGAGTGGCGACCAGAGGGGCAGGTGGGTCCCACCTGGTTAATGGGAGAGTGGGGGAGGGCAGATGGAGTGGGGAGTCTTGAGTGACAAGCCAGCGCCCCGGCACCCATCTCTGAGTATGGCAGACATGGTCCTGCCTCCACGGTGCTCCAGGCCTAGCTCAGCATCTTCCTTGGAGGGACACCCCCAGAGGGCCCCCAGCCACATCCAGTAAAAGATGACCCTCTGACCTGGCTCTTCCTCCATAGCTCTCAGCCCCCTTGGAAATCAATTTATATTGTGCAATTAAAGGTTTGGTTCACTACAAAGGGCAGGTGAACAAGACAGACACAAATGATCCTTGGGAGCCCAGGACAAGGGGTAGAAGGCGGACAAGTAAACAGACTGTAATGATCCAGCCTGCAGAGGGCGGGTAGGCCCGCACGCAGCAGGAGCGCCCACCCTCGTGGAGGGGGAGGGAGGGCTTCCTGGAGAAGGCAACATCCAATGCCACCCAAAGAGTAAGCAGCAGCTCATGAGTTAGGCTGGTGAAAGAATCTTCAGGCAGAGAGAACCACAGGTGACGGGAGCCAACACGCTTAGGTTCCAATCCCAGGCCCTTTCCACCCCGACCCCAGGCGGTGGGACTGCTCTGTGCCTCAGTTTCCCCCTCTTTAAGAGGGAGCCAGAACAGCACCAACTCCATAGGTCTGAGAGGACCGCATACTTGGAAGACAGCCCTGCGTCTACTGTGGCAGCCACTCTGAGAGCGCCCGTCACCATCGCCCGGAGGAGGAGGGAAGTCGCTGTCGCCAAGAGCCCGAGGACCAGAACCGGCGGTCAGACCCTTCTCCACGCCCTCCGGGTTCCCGGCCTCAGTCCTCAGAGGGCAACGGCAGTGGGCCCTTCCTTCCAGAACTGCTAAAACGTCGCCCTGCGGAAAGGGCCCCTTGCCGCCCCAAGCGCCGGGGAAGCGGTGGAGGCTCCGGAGACCGGGTCTGGGGTCTCGGGCGCAGTCCCACGACCTTCGGAGCCCAGCCCGGTGCACAGACGCACACACTCCAGCAGGTGGCGCTGCCGCCCCTGGAACGAGGCGTGTCCCGCAGGCGGTGCTCGGGGCGGGAGGGCGGGGAAGGGAAGCACGGGAGGGCTGGGAAGGGAAGGACAGGAAAGCGGGACGCTTCCCTCCGCCCCGCCGGCCCAGGCGCCGGGTGCGGTCCCTGCGAGCCCCTCCCCGGGAGTTCTCATTGCCTCCCCCTGCCTCAACTCCCGGCCGCTCCGATGCCTGTGCCAACCGGGGTCCTGCGTCCCCCTCACCTGGGTGCGGGCGCGCAGGGTGACCTTTCGCGCCGGGCCAACCCCAGTACCCGCTTCTCAGCACACCCGGCTCCCCGAGCGGGCCAGGTGATTCCGTGGGGGCGGGCGCCATCCGCACAGCTGGGCTGGATGCCCGCACACCTGGGGCTGGCCGCGCTGAGGGTGGGCGCTCCTGTCGCTCCTGTCGGGCTCGGGTTCAAGTCCTGGCCGTGACACCTGGACCCCTCCGCAGTCCTGCGGCCCCTCACTTTCCCCCCTGTAATAAGATCCCTGCAGGGCTGGTTAGAGGAGCCGCTCTAACGCACCTGGAAGGTAAAGGGCCGTTCACAGTAGTCGTCCACGGACACCTGTCGCCTTCGTGCTGAAGGACTTTGGGGACAAGCGGGCCTCATCCAAAACGTGGGGAGACTGACCATTGTCATCCCAGGGAAGAGGTAAGAGGGAGCACAGGACTCGGTAGGGGCAGTTGTTACAGGGATGAGATGGAAAAGAGTCATGGGACTACCTATGGCCCTGTGTCCCCACAGCCACATGCCACAAATATGCACACATACAAACGTATACACATATGCATAGAGACACACATACACATGCTCATATGCACACATTCATACACACATATACAAACATACATGCACACATACATGCACACACACACGCTTGTATGTACACATTCATATACACACATATAAACACGTGTGCACAGATATACATGCACACACATATGCACACATTCATATACATATATAAACACACATGCACAGACACACCTACATGCACACACACTCATATGCACACATTCATATACATATATAAACACACATGCACACACTCTCATATGCACACATTCATATACATATATAAACACACATGCACACATACATGCACACACATATGCACACATTCATATACACATATAAACACACAGTCATACATACCTGCCCATACACATGCTTATATGCACACATTCATATACATATATAGACACACATGCACATACAGACACATGCTCATATGCACACATTCCTATACACACATGTACACATACATACACACGTGGACACAAACATACACACTTGCATACACATACACATGCTCATATGCACACATATAAACGTAAACACATACACACACATACACATGCTCATAGCACACATACATATACACATACATGCACATATACGTGGGCAGATACACACATGCTCATATGCACACATCCATATACACATAGGTACACATACACACACATACAGACACATATACTCATGTGCACACATATGCACATGTATGTGTACACAGATATACACATATATGCATGCACACATGCTCATACATACACATACTGATATACATACATACTCATATAAACATATGCACACATACAGACACACACACCAGGCCAAAGGCTGGTCTCAGCCACAGGGAAGCCCAGGGCTGCTCCCTGGGGCTCTGTGGAGGAGAGCGAGGGGTCTGGGTCTGGGGGGCGCTGTGCGTGCGCTGTGTCCTTCCAAAATGACTTGAAACCTTTCTCTCTTCCAGGCACTGTGTTGTCTCAGTCACATCACCTCCTCACCATGCACTTGACCTTTGCAGAGATGAACTATGACACTTGTCCCTCACCTGCACGAACTCTCAGAGTCTGGCTGGGCCCTCCATATTTCCTTCCCAAAGCTCTGACCACACCCCCTCTCCTTTCCCCAACTCCCTCCGCTCCCTCTCTTTTTCTCTCCACCCTCCTCTGTCTTCTACAATGTTGATCACCTCTGCCCTCCCCTCCACATCCCCTCTAGCACCCTACTCTGATTCTTGTCACTCTGCTCCAGGCTCCTGACTGAGCCCCCCAGTCCAGCCCACCCTCCATGCCTCACTGCTCTGATCATGTTAAAACCCCACTAGGCCACAAGGTTTCAAAGTGGATTTTTTTTTTTTTAATTTTTGTTTCATACTAACATCATTATGGGGATTTTTCAAAAGTAACTTATTTTTAGTTATGATTATTATTACTTTTTGTAGAGACAGGGTCTCACTGTGTTGCCCAGGCTGTTCTAGAACTCCTGGCCTCAAGCAATCTGACCACCTCAGCCTCCCAAAGTGCTGGGATCACAGGGTTGAACCACCGCATCCGGCCTTCAAAGTGGATTCTTAAGGAACCAGTTTTATAGAATATGATACACAGGTGGCCCTGAGGTTTGGAGCCAAGGCTGTAAATGCATCTGGGGACCTCCTTCCATTAAGAAATGCTTTGAATGCTGGAAGAACGTTTATTATGTAGTGGGGTGAATGCTCTGAGCCCACATGGGGTTCAGCCCCTGGCATGATGAGCGTGCAGGGAGAGACTGTGGAAGCCCAGCCATGTGTTGCCATGGATTGTTTTGGGGTGAGGGGATATTGGTGACAGACTGGCAGGGAACGGTCACCCTGTGCCAATGTGTCCTCCCGGGTTTACTTGGTGCCCTCAATAGGGAGAGGTAGCTCTAACGATGGAGAGGACCAGCTTTCACCTCAAAACTAGGGACTAACCTTAGAATCCCGAGAGTCATAATGTGCCTTCATTTTTTTTTTTGGAGACAGAGTCTCACTCTGTCGCCCAGGCTGAGTGCGGTGGTGCAATCACAGCTCACTGCAGCCTCAACCTCTTGAGCTCAGGAGATTCTCCCACCTCTGCCTCCCAAGTAACTGGGATTACAGGCACATGCCAACACACCTAGCTACTTTTTAAAACTTTTTTGTAGCAACAGGATCTTGCTGTGTTGCCCAGGCTGGTCTCAGAACTCCTAGGCTTAAGCGGTTCTCCTGCCTCGGCCTTTAAAGTGCCGGGATTACAGGTGTGAGCCACCACATCTGGCCCGTAATGTGCTTCTGATGACCTATAAGACCCTCTGGCCTGAAAGTCCAACCTTAATCTTATCAGACCTAGTTTAGCTCTAACTTCGACTTCATAGGCCACATCAAGCAACAGAGTATGTATACCACAGCCAGAGGAGGCAGCCAGGCTGACCCTGAAGGTTGGATGCCTTGCAAGCCCACAGCCCCCCTAACCCAGTCTCTTCCACAGTCAGCCATGAAAACAAAGGACGGACGGCTGCGGTGGCTCACACCTGTAATCCCAGCACTTTGGAAGGCCAAGACGGGTGGATCGCCTGAGGTCAGGGGTTCGAGACTGGCCTGGCCAACATGGTGAAACCTCGTCTCTACTAAAAATACAAAAATTAGCTGGGCGCGCTGGCAGGCACCTGTAATCCCAGCTACTCAGGAGGCTGAGGCAGGAGAATCGCTTGAACCCGGGAGACGGAAGCTGCAGTGAGCCAAGGTTGTACCACTGCACTCCAGCCTGGGCAACAGAGTGAGACTCCGTCTCAAAAAAAATTAAAAAAAAAAAAAAGTGGCAGCATATTAAAGGTGATTAAGAAATGAAACCACCAAATGCATTGCATTTGCCTATCAGGATCCTGGGTTTTGTTTATTTTATTTTTATTTTTTGAGACAGAGTCTTGCTCTGTCGCCCAGGCTGGAGTGCAGTGGCGTGATCTCAGCTCACTGCAAGCTCCTCCTCCCAGGTTCAAGAGATTCTCCTGTCTCAGCCTCCCCAGTAGCTGGGATTACAGGCATGCGCCACCAGTCCCGGCTAATTTTTTTTTTTTTTTTTTTTGTATTTTTAGTAGAGATGGGGTTTCACCATATTGATCAGACTGGTCTCAAACTCCTGACCTCAGATAATCCACCCGCCTTGGCCTCCCAAAGTGTGGGGATTACAGGCGTGAGCCACCGCACCCAGCCTGGGACCCTGTTTTGAACAAGCCTAGCGGGAAAAGCCATTTGGGAGACAACCAGACAAACATGGACCGGGCAGGACATGACATTAGAAAATCAGGGTTAATTTTGTTAGCTGTGATAATGGCATTGTGGTTCAGTAAAAGAAAATGTCATTTTTAAAAGAAAATGTCTAAAAAAGATTTAGGGGGAAATGTCACACAGACAGTAACTGACTTTAGTTTAGAAAAGAAAACCAGATGAAGCAAATATGGCAAAATGTTAGCAACTGTTAAATATAGAGGCTGGATCTGGAGGCGTTCAGAAGGCTGCTGTCTGCACTCTCCCGAGGTTGAGATTTTCCATAATAAAGAGTTGTTGTCAATGTTTAATAAAATGTGCACATCACAGGGGAGGACGCAGGCGTGAAAGGACGATGTTTAGAACACATTTAAAGTCACACAACAATAGAAAGCGAACTACCAGCTTTCCGGAAGAAGTGACTGGGTTTGAAATTCCACATGGGTGCCTGGGGGAGTGTACACTTGTCAGAGGACAAAAGGCCTCGATGCTCCTGTAGTTCACTCAGCAGCCATGGTTCACACGCCCCACTGCGAGTGCTACGAGGGGGACAGACACAGGGAAATGGCCCAGAAATGGCACAGGGAGGTGCCCAGGCTCCGAGCAGCCCGGAGGATTCTGGAACCATGGGGAAACCACCGCCAGTGGAGCCTAGTGAGCTCCTGGGACAGCAGCGCCACTCCCCAAGACCCCTCCACCCACTTCATCACTTATGGCACCTGCTGCAGGGCCAGGTGCCCGTCCACCTGCCAGGCTTCTAACCCAGTTCAAGCTGTTCCTCCAATCACATGACCCTGCAGACCAGCCCTGTGCCCTGCCAGGGGGTGCCAGTCACCCCAGCTCACTTCCAGTGCCCTTGGGAGGGTTTTGTCCTGTTGTTTGAGGCTGGCAGAGGTTTGTTGGGACACAGTGGGGTATACGACAGGCCCCCCGCCGAGCCACTTCTGTTGAAGAGGTGTTTACTTGCCCTCCCAGTTACTTCCCAAGAGACTGGAGGTGTTGGAGTCTTGTTAGGAAAAGTGTGGATAAACTGTCAGCGCCTAAGAAAGGTCTCTGGACTGGAGGCTTTCTGGTGGTGGTGGCCAAAGGGTCCTCCAAGGCTAGCTCCCCACAGCGTGCAGAGCAGGCTAGTCCACAAAAGGAGCCACACTCGCTCATCTGTCCCCACGTCAACATCCCCAAAACCGGACTCAAGGACAGAAGTCTCTTAGGAGCGCGGGCTAGTTCGGGGGCCGCTGTGTTTACCTGAGGTGCCGCTCACAGCCCAGACGTGCTGGGGAGTGAGCCATTCTAGGGCTGGCCCTTTGGAAACGCCAGAGGTGTCCTAGCTCGGGGGCAGTGCCCCCAGGAAGAAGGCCTGGTCTAGGGGGCTAGACTCTTGATTTTTAATGATCCAGTGCAATTCGATAGATATTGGAGAGTGAATTTTAAACTGTTGTGGTCATTAGCTTGCCTCTCAATTATCAGCAGAACTTATGGCAGGATAGAAGTTGATTTATGTTTGTTTGCAGGGAGGGACCCCTAAAATCCCACCCCGCTTCAGCCCTGGACGGTCCAGTGCCTTTTCTAAGAGACGGAGTGGAACAAGCTGAGTCACCCCACGCCGGGCCCGCTTGGGAACGCCGGAGTGGGGGCACTGCTCGGCTGAACCCCGGGTTTGGGTTTGCTGAGCAGGGTGGACAGGCCCACAAAGGAGGTCTATCGAGGTGCTGGGTTGGGGAGAAGCAGCGTCCAAGGGGGCTCACTGGAGAGAAACCTGGTGTCCTCTAATGGGCTCCCCACCGCCCCGCACCCGCTGCCGCCACCATCTTCCCACAGTGTGTTCAAAATAAATTCTCACTAATCCATAATGGAACTGGTTCTCTTTGGGGCCACATCAGAACTGAGAACAACCTCAAGGCAGATGCCGCTGAGAGGGACTGCCCGCTGCGGGCGCCACCATGCACACTGGGAGCCTGCCACGTCCAAGGGACTGGATATACTTCTTCATCCCACACCTGCGCCCCCCATCCCCAGATGGCTTCACACCCTCAGCAGCAGCTGGAGAACAACCTGGAGGCTCAGATAGTAAACTCCTAGAGGCACAGATGACGCTCCTTAGGAAAATGCAAAAATGAGGCTCATGCTTTCATCCAGGCTGAAGTCCCTCTTGCTTGAGCACCTAAGCCCATAGGGGCTATTTCCCCAGGGGGAAACACGGATTCTTACCATGCACACGGTTGAGGCTCCATGTTCTACTCCCTTCCTCATGGAAGAGATGATCTGACTTTTAAAATGACAGTATGCAGGCACGGTGCAGTGGGTCACACTGGTAATCCCAGCACTTTGGGAGGCCAAGGCAGGAAGGTTGCTTGATCCCAGGAGTTCAAGACCAGCCTGGGCAACATGGTGAAACCCATCTCTACTTAAGGCGTGGTGGTGCACATCTGTATTCCCAGCTACTCGGGAGGCTGAGGCAGAAGGAGCGCTTGAGCCCACGAGATCGTGGCTGCAGTGAGCCCTGATTCCACCACTGTACTCCAGCCTGGGTGACAGAGTGAGACCCCTTTAAAAAAAAAAAAAAAAAGAAAGAGAGAGAGAAAGGAAGGAAGGGGGAAGGGGAAGGAAAGAGGGAGGGAAGAAGGAAGAAGGAAGGAAGGAAGGGAGGGAGGAAAAGAGGGAGGGAGGGAGGGGAAATTTGGTAGACCTTCCCATCACTGGCAGACACAGTAGAAGAGTTAGACACAGTAGAAGAGTTAGCACAAAGCACGTCCCCAGGTAGCAGCATGGATGTGTGTTCCAGTGATGGACTGCCTGGAGGATGGCTGAATTCAGATTTTTTTTTTTTTTTTTTTTTTTTTGAGATGGAGTCTGGCTCTGTCACCCAGGCTGGAGTGCAGTGGCGCGATCTCAGCTCACTGCAACCTCTGCCTCCCGGGTTCTAGCTATTCTCCTGCCTCAGCCTCCCAAGTAGCTGGGACTATAGGCACCCACCACCACACCCGGCTAATTTTTGTATTTTTAATAGAGACAGGGTCTCACCTCATTGACCAGGCTGGTCTCGAACTCCTGACCTCAGGTGATCCACCCGCCTTGGCCTCCCAAAGTGCTGGGATTCCAGGCGTGGGCCACCATGCCTGGCCACTGCATTCGGATTTAGCCAACTGCTCCTTGTTCCTTGCAGCAGCCTAAGCTTCAGGAGGTCCACCCAGCTCACACCTCAGCCTCTCCAAAGCTGTCCTGTGGCAGGAGACCTGCAGTCAGGCCTGTCCTGGGTCCTGCCCCTGGCTGTGACTGATTGTCCCTGATTGTCTGAGTCCGTCAGATTCCCCAGCCCGGAACTTTGAAATTGGGACGGAGAAAGCCCGGGAGGTAGCGCAGGCCCACCACGGCCTTTGCTGTAAGCTGGGACGCGCTAACCATTGCTACTCTGTGTGGAGCTGGAGCAGCAGAAGTTGGCCCAGCTGCAAGGAGAGAGAAGAACCACGCCAAGATGCATTTGGGAGCAGGCCTTTGAAATGGAGCCGCAGTGCAGGCAGCTTTCTGGCTCTCCATTCTAGGTCCTTCTGGAAGCCTGACTTATTCCCACCCCTGGGCCCCAAGATCTCGTCAATCACCGTATAATAAATATCCCCAGCCCCGCTGACATCTCCTTTTCTTTTTTCCTCAAGTGAGTGCATTAGTTTCTCATTGCTACTGAAGCAAATTACCACAAACTTAGTGGCTTAATACAAGACCAGTGATCTGTTGTATTTCTAGGGACCAGAAGTCCAAAACCAGTCTCACTGGGCTGAAGTCTTGGTTTGAGCAGGGCTGGCTCTCTCTGCGAAATCCGAGGGGAGACTTGTTTCCCTGCCTCTTCAGCCTCCAGTGGCCACCGGCAACGCCCACCACAAACACGCGTCTGAACACAGAGCTCACTAGCTCCTGCGGTGGGTGTGAACCAGGTTTCTCAACACAGTGCAATTGAGATTTGGGCCCAATCGTTCTTTGTCACAAGGGCCTGTGCTGTGCATTATAGAGTATTTAGGAGCCTTCCTGGCCCCCACCCATACGATGCCATTAGAAACACCCCCCCTCACACACAGACACACACATGTGCACACACTCCATGTACACACGTGGACTCACACACACACATGTTCACACACTCCCCGTGTACACACGCAGACTCACACATACACACAGACACACACGTTTACACACTCCCCCATGTACACACGCACACACAGACACACACACAAACACAAACACACACGTGTACACACACTCCCCCACATACACACACACACACCCACCTAGACACAGACACAGGCACATCACACAGACACACACGTGCACACACTCCCCCATATACACATGCAGACACAGACACACAAACACATACTTGCACACACACTCTCCCATATACAAACACACACCTAGACACAGACACAGGCACATACACGTACACACAGCCACACTCCCCTGCATTTAGACACACATACACACCCTTAGACACAGGCACACACAGTCCCACAAGTTGTGACAACTAAACACGTCTCCAGGGTGAAGAGCCGCCGATGGTAAAGAACGGCCCCTGCCCTCGGCAGCTTCAGTAAAGAGGGACGCGGAAGGTGTGGCCGGACACGGGGCTGAGTTCCTGGGAGCACAGAGGTGAGGAGAGAGGACGCCAAAGACTGAAGCCCCCGAGGCTCCCGCAGGTCGGCCTGTGTGCTCAGCCCTGCTAGGTCCTGGTGGTCAGCGTGGGATGTGGAGAGAGAAAGCAGGCAGGTGGGGCGGGGGGACAGGCCGGCTGGCGCCAGGATAACCAGCGAGGCCGAAAACCTCATCTCATGTTCTGCTCCTCCACCCACCTCATTCCTCTAAGACCAAACGGGCTTCCTGCTGGCTGTGAAAAGCCAGAGCGAGAGGAACAGCCCCGCAGACAGCCTGTGACAGCGCCCAGCACACACACACACACACACACACAGACGGCTGTGCGAGGGACTCGGGGGTCCCAGCTGCAGCTGAGCCTGCGGAAGATCCGGATCCGTGGTTCCCCTCTGGGAAGGGACTGAACCTTGAGCGTGGGATCGGAAGGGCGTCGAGCGTCAGGCCTGAATCGTCATCGTCCTCCTCCTGTCACAGCAGCTGATGTTCACAGAACACCCATTGCCAGGCCGGAAGTGAGGCACACTGGGCGTGTGTGTGCCAGGCCGGAAGTGAGGCACACTGCGCGTGTGTGTGCCAGGCCGGAAGTGAGGCACACTGCGCGTGTGTGTGCCAGGCCGGAAGTGAGGCACACTGCGCGTGTGAGTGTGTGCGCTGGCTTTCACCGGAGAATACCCTCTGGAGATTTAAAGAGGTCTGGAGCTTCCCCAGGGTCGTGCCTCTGGCTGATGGCAGAGCTGCGGACTGCAGCCACACTGCCCTGCAACCACTCCCAGCAGGAAAAACGCCCACACCGGGGCTGCCCTGTATCGGTCCAGCCCAGCGCAGCAACCTAGTCAGGAGGCAGGACTCGGCACTGACCCAGCACTCTAGGAGGAGCTGGGGGAAGCTAAGAAACTCCCGGCCGGGCGCGGTGGCTCACGCCTGTAATCCCAGCACTTTGGGAGGCTGAGGCGGTTAGATCACGAGGTCAGGAGATCAAGACCAGCCTGGCCAACATGGTGAAACCCCGTCTCTACTAAAAATAGAGCCTGGAGGACAAAGCGAGATTCCGTCTCAAAAAAAAAAAAAAAAAAAAGGACATTTCGACCGGGCGCAATGGCTCACGCCTATAATCCCAGCACTTTGGGAGGCCGAGGTGGGCGGATCAGTTGAGGTCAGGAGTTCAAGACCAGCCTGGCCAACATGGTGAAACCCCGTCTCTACAAAAATACAAAAATTAGCCAGGCGTGGTGCCACATTGCTGTAATTCCAGCTGAGGGAGGCTGGAATCGGGAGGCTGAGGCAGGAGAACCGCTTTAACTCAGGAGGCGGAGGTTGCAGTGAGCTGAGATCGCGCCACTGTACTCCAGGCTGGACGACAGAGCTGGACGACAGAGCTAGGCTCCAGCTCAAAAAAAAAAAAAAAAAAAAGAAACTCCCATGGGCTCTGTTGCATGCCTGCCGGGGAGGCTGGTGAGCCCAGCCTGGGAGTAGAACCTCCGCTGCTCAGTGCTCTCCACTCTCCATGTTTTGTGCCAGAGTCACTAACTATAGGATTCTAAAATCGAATGCTTGCATGAATTCATGGATCCTGTCCTAGTACAGACTCAATTCTTAGGGTATGTCTGATCCCCCAGTGCACACACACCCCCGTCTCCAGAACTCTTTTTTTTTTTTTGAGATGGAGTCTCACTCTGTCGCCCAGGCTGGAGTGCAGTGGCGCGATCTCGGCTCACTGCAAGCTCCGCCCCCTGGGTTCAGGCCCTTCTCCTGCCTCAGCCTCCTGAGTAGCTGGGACTACAGGCGCCCGCCACCATGCCCGGCTAATTTTTTGTATTTTTAGTAGAGTCGGGGTTTCACTGTGTTAGCCAGGATGGTCTCGATCTCCTGACCTCGTGATCCGCCCGCCTTGGCCTCCCAAAGTGCTGGGATTACAGGCGTGAGCCACCGCGCCCGGCCTCAGAACTCTTAAATAAATGTGTGCGTTTAGAAAATTCCATACCATGTGTAATTTCACATATTAAACAGAAAATCAGGAAGCGATCACAAGAGAAGTCTGGCATTACAGAAGGATTCTTACTGGGGGTTCTTTCAACAGCCTTTTCCCAGAACACATTTTAAAATATGAGTTCACGCACTGGAAAGGTGTTTATTGAACAGACTGCGGTCTGCCTGCCTCACGAGAGCAACATGGTATGCATCTGCATGTGGTTGAAGTGCTTTTTTGTGTTTTTTTTTTTTTTTTGAGACGGAGTATCGCTCTGTCACCCAGGCTGGAGTGCAGTGGCGCAATCTCAGCTCACAGCAGCCTTAGCCTCCCAGGTTCAACTGATTCTACTGCCTCAGCCTCCCGAGTAGCTGGGACTACAGGCGCACACCACCATGCCCGGCTAATTTTTGTATTTTTAGTAGAGATGGGGTTTCACCATATTGGCCAGGCTGGCCTCGACCTCCTGACATTGTGATCCGCCCACTTGGCCTCCCAAAGTGCTGGGATTACAGGCGTGAGCCACCGTGCCCAGCCTGAAGTGCTTTTTTATAATGACGAAGACACCACCATGAAGCTAAGCGACAGAAATAGGATGGACGCTGGCATTATTCAGAAGTGAACCCTTTGCCATCTGTCCCCAGCGTCCCAGTTCCTGATCTGGAAGGCTATGTTCGCTGCCCCATCGGGACGTGGGCCTTCCATCTTAGGAGAAGCCGCTCAGATCATGCCAACAAGGACAGGATCTGGTGGGAGAGTGTCTAACATCTGCCGAGCCCTTGGAAAAAGCTTCCGAGGGGGCCTGGAATGGAATCATGCTTGGCTCTTTGTATGACCAAGGAGATGAATGTCCTGTCTCAGCATTGTGACCTCAGGTCGTCTATGGGAGAATTCGACCTTAGGTGGATTCCAGTCTCATATTTCATCAAAATCATGCACACCACACCTGCTGCCCCGTTTCCAGAGATGGAGCCCCAATCTGTGAGCCTGCTCTAGAGGCCCAGCCCCAGCTCCATCCCTAGGGCTCACTGTGTGACTTCGGGCAAGTGTCTTAACCTCCCTGGGCCTCAGTTTCTTCCTCTCAGTGCTATAAAAGTGCTAGATTAGATCAATGATTCCTAACTAGGGGCAGTTTTGCTCACACAGGGAACATTAAACAGTGTCTGGCCAGGCGCGATGGCTCACGCCTGCAATCCCAGTACTTTGGGAGACCAAGGCAGCCGGATCGCTTGAGGTCAGGAGTTCAAGACCAGCCCAGCCAACACGGCAAAACTGTCTCTACTAAAAATACAAAAATTAGCCAGATGTCATGGCGGGCACCTGTAATCCCAGCTACTCAGGAGGCTGAGGCAGGAGAATCCCTTGAACCCAACCCAGGAGCTGAGATCGCACCACTGCACTCCAGCCTGGGTAACAGAACAAGACTGCATCTCAAAAAAAGAAGAAAAAAAAACCAACAGTGTCTGGAGACATTGATGGGTGGGTGCTAGTGGTATCTGGTCGGTAGAGGCCAGAGATGCTGCTAAACATCCTACAGTGCACAGGACAGCTCCTCCCACAGATAATGACCCTGTGTAACACATCAGCAGTGCCTGCTGATAAATGTGCCATAAACAAACCCAGCCCATTGCTGGCTGCCACCTGGTCAGGACAGCCCAATAGCACCAAGACCATCCCTAACTCTCGATGGGCAGGACTTGAACTAGGGAGGTGGAGAAGGCTCACTGCCAAGCTCACCACTGTCCCTGATGCCTTCCAGGGAACTCTGGTGATATTCCAGTAGGATTACCTTGGAAACATCCTCCTGCTCTGCAAACACTGGAGATTGCATGAGGAGCAGTTGGCTGAGCCCTGAGCACATGACAGCCAGCGCTGGGAACTCAGTGGGACAAAATGTCACACTGGGGCATCAAGGTGAGCTACCACGCCCGGCATGTTTGTTTGTTTTTTGAGACAGGGTCTCTTGTTCTGTCACCTAGGCTGGAGTGCAGTACTGCAATCTTGGCTCACTGCAACCTCCACGTCCTGGGCTCAAGCGATTCTCCCAGCTCAGCCTCACAAGTACCTGAGACTGCAGGCTTGTGCCACCATATCTGGCTACCATGTTCTATTTAGTTTTTTTAAAATTAAAATCTGGGCTGGAAGCGGTGACTCACGCCTGTAATCCCAGCACTTTGAGAGGCAGACACGGGTAGATCACGAGGTCAGGAGATCGAGACCATCCTGGCTAACACGGTGAAACCCCGTCTCTACTAAAAATACAAAAAATTAGCTGGGCGCGGTGGCGGGCGCCCGTAGTCCCACCTACACGGGAGGCTGAGGCAGGAGAATGGCATGAACCCGGGAGGCGGAGCTTGCAGTGAGTGGACATCGTGCCACTGCACTCCAGCCTGGGCGACACAGCGAGACTCCTTCTCAAAAAAAAAAAAAATCCGCATGCCTCTTTCAAATCTGTGGTGGGAATCAGACCCTGCACAGGAAATGTCCATCACCTCTAGGGGCCCAGAAATGACGGTGGCCAAAAACACGTGCCTGGCAGAGCCGAGCTGGTTTCCGGAAGGATGTCTCAGCAAAGCATCCCCACTTTTCTCCAGCTTGCATTTTCTCTTCAGCTTTCTCTTACGCTTTTCCAAACCACACAGCTTCTTGGGAGGCATGTTGAAGTGTTTAAAAATGAAGCAATAAAAATAAATCACTTGTTCTCAGAAGACAGCCGGTTGGTTATTTAGCTGCATGTTTCAACGGACTAAATGCTGACACAGGTGTTACCCAGGCACCCAAGCAGCTGTGCCTGCAGACAAGGCGCCTCAGAAAAGACCATTGTCACGTCCACCAAAGGACATTCTGCTCCCTGTGGTGGCCAGAAACCCCTTCACGCTGGGGCTGTGCAATGTGATGTTAGCACTGTGCTTTATTCCTGGGATATTGCCACACTCCTTTTTTTTTTTCTTTTGGAGACAGAGTTTCGCTTGTTGCCCAGGTTTGAGTCCTATGGTGCGATCTCGGCTCACTGAAACCTCTGCCTCCCAGGTTCAAGTGATTCTCCTGTCTCAGCCTCCCAAGTAACTGAGATTACAGGTGCCCATCACCACACCCAGCTAATTTTTTGTAGAGATGAGGTTTCACCATGTTGGCCAGACTGGCCTCAAACTCCTAACCTCAGGTGATACACCCACTTCGGCCTCCCAAAGTGCTGGGATTACAGGCATGAGCCACCGCGCCCGACCACCACACTCCTTATAATTGTCTAATTGTCCCAGGCAGCCACCAGCCGGCCCTGGCCCTCCCTGGTGATCTGCTGGGGCTCCTCTCACCACCCCTGATGCCCTTCCCACCCCAGACCCAGTTCCCTAAAGGGTTTCTCCAGAGGGTTTCAAAGAGCTGGCCATAACCTTTGTCATGCAGGCACTGAATCTAGAGGACCATTTGGGACTCATTAAAAGCTCGACCTCACTCCTTACACAAAACCCACCAGATGCATCAGGGATTTCAATGTAAAAAAATAAAGCCATGAAGGCCGGGTGCGATGGCTCACGCCTGTAATCCCAGCACTTTGGGAGGCCAAAGCGGGAGGATCACTTGAGTTCGAGACCAGCCTGACCAACGTGGTGAAACCCCATCTCTACTAAAGATACAAAAATTATCTGGGCATCATGGCACGTGCCTGTAATCCCAGCACTTGGGAGGCTGAGGCAGGAGAATCGCTTGAACTAGGAGGGGAAGGTTGCAGTGAGCCGAGATCACACCACTGCACTCCAGAATGGAGTGAGACTCTGCCTCCAAAAAAAATAAAAATAAAATTTTAAAAAGTCATGAAAGTACCAGAAGAAAAGGTAGGAAAATTAAACATGCAAAAGTCCTCTCCAAGCTGATACAAAACCCAGAGGCTACTGAGTAAGAGAATACATTTGACCTCATAAAAATTACAACTTTCACTGCAGGGGGTGGGGGTGAGGGGATGAAGTCAAAGTCAAATGACAAAAGGCAGCTGTTTCCCACCTCACTCAGAACTCAAGCCAAAAAGCTGGTGTCCTTACCAAGACCCATAAGGCCTTGCAGGACCTGACCGGCCCCCTACACCCGCCACGTCCCTCTGACCTCATTCCTGTATTTGTCAGAATGAACTCATTTTTGCTGACCTCATCCCTGTATTTGTCAGAATGAACTCATTTTTGCAGTGGTGACAAATAAGGCCTGATGTCTCCAAGACGTGATGTGCTACAGATTTACTTCTCGCTGACGCTAAGTCCCGAGCGAGCCAGGCCCCTCCCCAGAGCAGCAGCGGCTCCACGTGGTGACTCACCCCTCCAGGCTGCCACAATCTCGTGCTTCAACAAACTCAACACGTGGCCTCCAGCGATCATCAAGACACAGAAGGAATGCCAGGCATCGCTCACCTGTTCCTCAATGCCTCTGCCCAGGAGTGGCCCATGTTCCTTCCCCTCGTGGGGGCCTGGGCCAACTGTGCAGTGCCGCCTGTCTGTAGGGGGCTGGTTATGGGGTGGGCATGAATTATTTGGTGAACGTGCCTTTCTGTCCCCATCTTCACTGACTCTGGGTCTTGTGGCAAGAGAAGGTGCACAACACCGTCACCAACTGAGCACAGGGAAACGCGGCGCATCTCCTCAGCTAAGTCCTAATTAGCTTAGTTCTGTGGTAGCAAAACCAAATTCCACAGGAGTGGAGAGTATCAAGAGGGTGCCGTGCACAGAATTACAGTATGTCCCTGTCCTTGCTCTTCTTGCAGAGCTCAGATGTTCTCTATTTTGCTTTCAAAAGCAAAGGGCCTTCCACCCCTTCCATCCACTGAACTCTCCAGAGTCAGCAAAGATCAGTAATTCCTAAACCAGGAGCACAGTAGCATGTGGGTCCTTCATTCATCTACACCCTGAAAATGTTCTTGAAAATGTCTCAAGCAAGAAGCCAACAGCTCCTCTTCCTGTGGCCCCAGCAAATCTCAGCAGCGCCCCAAAGGCTGGAACCAGCTTTGGAACCAGACAAGCGGTCCATGCACCCCCATGTCCTAGAGCAGGAACCTGGGCCACTGCTGCAGGAATCCCTGAGGATCAGGAAATCGGTTCACCAGAGTGGCTCATCATCCACCCCCCTACAGGCGGGTTTCAGATGAGTGACATTCCCAGAAGCATTTCCTCTCCATTCCCAGGTCACTGGCTGTATTAGCCCATTTCCACACTGCTATAAAGATACTACCCGAGACTAGGTAATTTATCAACAAGGGAGGTTTAACTGACTCACGGTTCTATGTGGCTGGGGAGACCTCAGGAAACTTACACTCATGGCAGAAGGGGAAGCAGGCACCTTCTTCGCAAGGCAGCAGGAGAGAGAGAAGGAAAAGGAAGGGAGAAGAGCCCCTTATAAAACCATCAGACCTTGTGAGAACTCACTCACTATCACGAGAACAGCACTGGGGAAGCTGCCTCCATGATCCAATCACCTCCCTCCCTCCACACGTGGGGATTACAATTCAAGATGAGATTTGGGTGGGGACACAGAGCCAAACCAGATCACCTGGCTCACCCAGACCTGGGACCTGGATGCCCCCTGACTTCTCAGTGTCAGGCTACTCCTCCATAAACAGGCATCCAAGGACCCTCAAGGACCGTCGGTGGCTCCCTCCCTCCTTCCATCAAGCCTTCACCTGGTGGTTGGCCCCAAGACCCCCACGCATGGCCCCTGCCTGCCGCTCTCTTCTGGGTTCCCTGTGCTCGCCTTCACAGAGCTCCCAGCCTTCTGGCTATGTGCCTCAGAGTCCGGGGCTGTCTCCTCCCTCGGGGTCCTGGAATTACCTTTCTTGCACCTGCCCCCTCCCAGGCAGGCACCTCTGAAGTCCCCCGAGTTGGGGTCCCTTGTGGTCCTAGGGCTCCTTTCCAATCCACTGCCTGCTGGGGGAGGGATGCATCCTCAGGGGCCCCACCTGTACCTGGTGAAGCCAGACCACCATGAAGGCCCATCTCACCTGGCAGAGGCCTGGTGAACACCGGCTGGCCACAGCACCACCGAGCCTTCCAGAGGCGGGGTGCCGTCTCCATAGGCCGGCACGGGCAGCATCTGCTGTTTCCGCTCTGGCCAGCATGAAAGAATCCCTCCCTGAGTCCCAGGAAGGGAGGGAAAGTCCAGACTAGCATTGAGACACTGAGGGCTTTGGGGCGGGCAGGGGCATGCAGGGGAGAGGCTGACGCCAATTCCCCGACTCCCCTGCACGTCTCAGCGCTTCCCTACTGTGTCTCCCAGGAGCAGCTGTCACTATCTGCTCCAGAACGTTCCTCTCCATCTTACTCCATGAGGGCAGGGAAATTGGACGGTCTATTTGCTGTCATGTCCCCGTACCTGCAGTGGGAGAAGCTGAGAGGAGCCAGGGCCTCGCCTGGCTGGGATGGGCCTGCCAGGAAGGCTGCTGCTGGTTCCCTGTCCCAGCTGTGGGCACGTTCCCCGTCCTCCGGTCGGGCTCTGTGGCGGGCCCTGAGGAGCACCCCAACCTCTGGGCCCCGGGTGGGAAGATAAAATAGAGGTCAGCAGAGCAGGGCGTGGGGCCAGACTGGATCCTGTTCTCCATTTTGTTGGCTGAAACTGTGGGTAAATTTCCCCAACCCCTCCAAGCCTCAGTTTTCCCATCTGTGCAGTGGGAACAGTAGGACTGACTCTGCAGGGATGGGTGGGGACTAAAATGGTGGGGGTGAGGCACTGAGCTCAGCATATGGCCAGAGGGAGGGCTCCGGGCACTCCTGGGTTGGGTTGTTCAATCAGAACTGCGGGAGGGCCGGGCGCGGTGGTTCACGCCTGTAATCCCAGCACTTTGGGAGGCCAAGGCGAGTGGATCACCTGAGGTCAGGAGTTCGAGACCAGCCTGGCCAACATGGTGAAACCCCGTCTCTACTAAAAATACAAAATTAGCCAGGCGTGGTGGCACATGCCTGCAGTCCCAGGTACTCAGGAAGGAGATAGGAGAATTGCTTGAACCCAGGAGGCAGAGGCTGCAATGAGCCAAGATCGCACCATTGCACTCCAGCCTGGGCGAGACAGGTAGAGACGCTGTCCAAAAAAAAAAAAAAAAAAAAAAAGAAAAGAAAAGAAATACTCTGGCCTGTGAATGCAGACTGAGAAGCCTGGACTAGAAGCAGTTCAGCTTCCTTCCACATCCCAGGCGCCCACCCCTGCTGTGGCAGGACCTGTCCTTCTCACTGGGGAAGGGAGGCCCTTCTGACCTCCACCCTCCAATGCACCAGCACCTGCTCTGTGTCCAGCGCACCTTGAGGACCCAGTCACACAGAGGTAGGAAGGAGAAGGAGACAGACCTGGGACAAGTCAGTTCCGTGAACATCACAGGACCGGGCACTGTGCCTTTTGGGAGGCCAAGGCGGGAGGATCACTTGAGCCTAGGAATTTGAGACCAGCCTGGGCAACATGGTGAGACCCTTTCACTACAAAAGATAAAAAATAAAACAAATCATCACAGCGTTGCACAAAAGTCTGTGCAGGGGACAAGGGGGACACAAAGGGAGGCTGGCCAAGCCCCCACAAATGTCTTCAGAGAAGAGCTTCCTGAGTTCTCCTTCTCGAGGGGCGGGAGCGTCCCAGGCAGAAGAAACAGCAGGAGCACAGCGCTGGCGGCCTGGGTGGGGAGGGGAGGGGTGGGGAGGAGAGCGGCATGGTCAGCCAGGGACCTGCATGGAGCTCCCACGGCCAGGTGACACTCAGCAAGCTCAGATCCTTTTACAAATAACCAGCTGCTTCTAGGAGAGAGATTAGTCCAGATTCCCTGGGAGCTTTAGACTTTCAGAGTCAACAAAGGATAAATGAATGCATCACTCCCTACTCTTTCGGAGAACACATGTCTAACCGCACCGGCTGCACCTTTGAGGCTGAGATCAGATGGAGCAGCTGAGGACCCAGAGTGATCCCGAATGAGCGACTCCGGGAGCTGGGTGAGACGGGGCAGCAGGGAGGGTGGCCGCCATCCATCATGACCTCTGGCCTTCCCGTCCAGCCTCTTCCAGCACTGTGTGCCCCCGAGCTCTCCTTACTCTGGGGACGGCAGGAAGGCTGAAGCCAGGAGGCTCTCAGGTATGTCATGAGTCAACCTGGGCAGAAACGGAAAACGAAGGAGAAAGGAGCAGGTGGGAGGGAGGGAAGACCTGGAGGGCCATGGGGAGGCTCAGGACAGGGGTGGCCCCAGCCCATCACTGGGCACCTCACTGAGACATCACACGAGGGCTTCGCTAGCCGCCCCTGTCTCCCCAGGGCAGAGAATGTGGGCAGCCCAGGCAGAGCTGTCCTGATGCCTACACCCTCAGCACCCAGCCCTTCCAGCTATGCCACAGGAGGCTCATCGAACGGTGCGGAGAGAAGCGAGGAACAGGCCACGACTCACTGAAGGTCTCCAGAGGCGTCTCCCGACCAGCCGCGGAGCCTTCTGGAAGCATTTGGTCCATGTGCTCCTCTGATGCCGCCAGAGCTAGGGCTGGCACCTCCCGCAGGGAAACAGACAGCATGCGGCCGGAGGGGCGGGTGCCAGGCCTAAGAAAGCGGCAGCCCTCCAGGAAGCTGAGCCCCATGACCAGCCCGGCCCATGCCCAACAGCCGGCTCACCTCTCCTCCTCTCCTCCAGAGCCTCCCTGGCACAGCTCACAGTGGCAATCCGGGCAGACTCTCCCAGGAACGCCACAGCTGCCAGATGCTGCCCCATCGGGGACGCAGAGGGTGAGCACAGACCCAGCACAGCCCCACACCGACGCCCACGGCAGGGGGCGAGCGGAGGCAGTGCCCTCCCTTCAAGGAAGAGCTTGTTCAATCTTTCCCCAGATTCTAGGTTCTGGGAGCGCAGAGGGCAGGGCTGGCTGGGGCAGGACTCAGGGACTACCTGTCTGTTGTCCAGCTCGGCCACTGACCGTGACACTGGGCAGGTCCTCTTCCCTCCAGCTCCACAGAGCAGGGCTGGGGGCTCTGAGGAAGGGAGGAGGGCCACCTTCTCCACTGGGCCCATGATCCTTTAGGGGTCCAGAAAAATGTTGTAATTTTCTTTTTCTTTTTCTTTTTTTTTGAGACAGAGCCTCGCTCTGTCCCCCAGGCTCAAGTGCAGTGGTGTGATCTCGGCTCACTACAACCTCTGCCTCCCAGATTCAAGTGATTCTTGTGCCTCAGCCTCCCGAGTAGCTGGTATTACAGGCACCCGTTACCACACCCAGATAATTTTCGTGTTTTTAGTAGAGATGGGGTCTCACCATATTGGCCAGGCTGGTCACAAACTCCTGGGCTCAAGCGATCTGCCTGCCTCAGCCTCCCACAGTGCTAGGATTACAGGAGTGAGCCACCACAACTGGTTGGGATAAGCCTATTGATGGGGAGAAAAACCCCATACACACACACACACACGCATGCACACACGCACACACACACACATGCACACACACATGCACACACACGAACCAAGGAGAGATGATTCCAGATTAACCCATTTTTTGTAGAAGTCAAAGGTTTTGCAGTGCCAGGATTTTGGAGCACACTTCCTATAGAAACAGAACAACAGGATGTATGTACATATGTGTAGAGAGAGACAGAGAACCACATACACACAGATGATAAGGATTTGGCTCATGTGATTTCAGAGGTTAAGTCCCAAGATCTGCCGCAGTCAGCAAGCTGGGAGGCCCAGGAGGGTGGACCACATGGTTCGTCTGAGGCTTGAGACCCAAGAAGAGCCAGCGTTCAAGTTCAAAGGCAGGAAAAAGCCCCTGTCCCAGCCTGAAGATAGGCAGGCCGGAGAATTCTCTTCCTCTGGGGAGGGTGAGCCTTTCTGTTCTCACACTAGGGAACACAGTCAACTCTTCTCCCTGGTACTCTACTCTACTCCACTGGTTTAAATGTCAAACTCGCCCACAAACACCCAGAATAATGTCTGAACACACATCTGGGAACCCCGTGGCCCAGTCAAGTTGACACATAAAAGTACCCAGGTAAGGCTGGGCGCAGTGGCTCAAGCCTGTAATCCCAGGACTTTGGGAGGCCGAGGTGGATGGATCACCTGAGGTCGGGAGTTTGAGACCAGCCTGGCCAACATGGTGAAACCCCGTCTGTACTAAAACTATAAAAAATTAGCTGGGAGTGGTGGCAGGTGACTGTAATCCCAGCTACTCAAGAGGCTGAGGCAGGAGAATCACTTGAACCCGGAAGGCAGAGGTTGCAGTGAGACAAGATCACGCCATTTCACTCCAGCCTGGGTGACAAGAGTGAAACTCCGTATCAATAAAAAACAAACAAACAAAAACTCCACACACAAAAAAAGGACCCAGGTAAGACTCCAGTGGACATGAGGGCTGGAGGATCTCCCCCCCGTGGCTCTGACTCCAAGGGCAGAGCTAAAAGGGCAAAGGCTGTCACTGCCCCAAGCTCTGAGAGCTTCAGCCAGGTTACAAGAGACACAGGATAGTGCCGGGGAGGAGTGGCTCTTGGCAGAGCCAGGGCCACCTCCAGAGGGCTCCACCTTAGGGGGCTGCTGCTTGACTTCACTCTTGGGTGTACACGGGCTGATATGGTTTGGATCCATGTCCCCACCCAAATCTCATTTTGAATTGTAATCCCCAGTGTTGAAGGCAGGGCCTGGCAGGAGGTGACTGGATTCTGCAGGTGGTATTCCCGTGAATGGCTCAGTGCCATCTAATATGGTTTGGCTGTGTCCCCACCCAAATCTCGTAATCCCCATAGTCCCCGTGGTGAGTGGGACCCAGTGGGAGGCAACGGGATCATGCGGGCAGTTCCTCCATGCTGTTCTCATGATATTGAGTTAGTTCTCATGAGATCTGATGGTTTTACAAGGGGCTTTCCCCGCCCTCACGCTGTATTTCTTCCTGCTGCCATGTGGAGGGCCTGTGTTTGCTTCCCCTTCCGCCATGGTTGTAAGTTTCCTGAGGCCTCCCCAGCCATGCTGAACTGTGACTCAATTAAACCTTTTCTGTTTATAAGTTACCCAGTCTTGGGTATGTCCTTAGCAGAACGAGGATGGACTAATACACCATTCCCCCTTGGTACTGCATAGTGAGTTACCAAGAGATCTGGTTGTTAAAAAGTGTGTGGCGGGCCGGGTGCGGTGGCTCACACCTGTAATCCCAGCACTTTGGGAGGCCAAGGTGGGCAGATCATGAGGTCACGAGATCGAGACCATCATGGCTAATATGGTGAAATCCCATCTCTACTAATAATACAAAAAATTAGCTGGGGGTGGTAGCACCTGCCTGTAGTCGCAGCTACTCGGGAGGCTGAGGCAGGAGAATTGCTTAAACCCAGGAGGCGGAGGTTGCAGTGAGCCGAGATTGCACCACTGCACTCCAGCCTGGGCGACAGAGCAAGACTCCATCTCCAAAAAAAAAGAAGGAAAAAAAAAAAGTGTGTGGCAACCTCCCTCTGGCTCTCTCTTGCTCCTGCTCTGTCTTCCACCATGAGTGAAAGCTCCCTGAGGCCTCCCTGGAAACAGATGCCGCCATGCTTCCAGTAGCCTGCAGAACCGTGAGCCAATGAAATCCGTTTTCTTTATAAATTACCCAGGCTCAGGTATTTCTTTATAGCAGTGCGAGAGCAGACTAATACACTGGCCTGGCAAAGTGGAAAGCGCAGGGCTTGGCAGCCAGACAAGGACTTCACTTTCAACTTGGGACTAAACATGCACTCAGCAGACATGAGATGGCTCTGCAGATGGAGCCGGAAGGGTCTCCCTTCTCTCCGAAGCCCCTGTTCTCTCCATCAGGAGTTGCACCAGGCCTCTTGCCCTCACTGGTTCTCAGGTCAGAGAGGGCAGGCAGCAGGTTTTCCTCTCCCTCGTGTCTCTAATCAGACGTAAAGTGGCTGGGGCCAGTGCAGAGACTCGGTGAGGGTTCATGATGATTTGTCACTGTCAAAACTGGGTCCTGTCCTGGTGACAGTTTCTTAAGCCCAAAGGCAAGGTCGGAGTGGGAAATAGTCTGGTTGCTTCTATCTGACGGCAGGACAGGTCACAGACAGCACACCGCAGGGGACAGAGCTTTACTTGGAACAACCTCAGATTCTCTCGTGGGGAACAGAAGCGACCACGAACATGGAAGCTGCCGCCCTCGGCATAGCCAGCAGGCACACCGGACCAGACATGAGCTACTGCAGGGCACATCCCCGATGGCACCTGTACCACAGGTCACAGCAGCCCCGTGATTTGGATAGAAGAAGAACACCTGAGTTCCTAAGTAAATAACCAGTGTTACTTTTCTTCAAGACAAGCTAACCTGTCTAAAGCCGTTAACCAAAAACAAAAACAAAAAAACAAAGAATAACAAACCTTTTTATTGTAAAATAAAACACAGAATATAAAACACAGAAATGCACAAGCTGCACAGAGGACCCCAGGAGCCCGGGCTGCCCAGACCCCACACCACACACAGCCTCCCAGGGAGGAGCCGCCTTCTGGCTGCTGTGATGATCACTTCCTCGCGTTTTAAAACTTACAATAGATCTGCTGTAAGGAAAAGAAAGGAATTGGGTGGGACATTTCCTATAAATTAAAGACACAGCTTTCTGGCCAGGCAGGGTGGTTCACGCCTGTAATACCAACACTTTGGGAAGCCGAGGCGGGTGGATCATCTCAGGGGTTCGAGACAAGCCTGGCCAATACGGTGAAGCCCTGCCTTTACTAAAAACAAAAAAATAGCTGGATGTGGTGGCATATGCCTGTAGTTCCAGCTACTCAGGAGGCTGAGGCAGGAGAATTGCTTGAACCCAGAAGGCAGAAGTTGCAGTGAGCCGAGATCGCACCATTGCACTCCAGCCTGGACAACAGAGTCAGATTTCATCTCAAAAAAAAAAAAAAAATGATAAAGATAAAAAGCCCGAGCCTTCTGACTTCAGTTTCCCACAGTGCAGTTCAATGGGTTCCTTGGTCTCTATTTCTTGCAAATTGGCAGCTGGATTCACAGACTGGATCTACCCAAGGTTGGATAACAAAACTCTAGCAAGACTAGATCTCTAGGAGACACAGGACATCTGCTTGTCTTTTGTGTGTGTGATCTTAGCAGCTGATGCTTAATACCTGTATCTATTTATTCATCGGGATTACAGAATGATGTTATTCTATCATTTCTATAGTTAGTGAAATTTGGAATACTTTCATAGATACTAATCTTCATCTATTGTGCATTTAGGAAAGGCTGGGATAAATGCTTGCTTCTTATTTACCAGTTTTCAAAATAATTGGTTCCCTATCACTCAGAATTACATTATATATTAAAATTATGAACTCATGAATCTTAACATTCAATGGCGTCCTGCAATTATTATTATAGGACAATAATAATTGGGACAAGTTGAACTCGTCTCGTTGCTGGCCAGTGAAAGCCTCTTTGAGTCTGCTGAGTCCTTTTGACATGAACCTATTTTTTTATTTTTTATTTTTTGAGATGGTCTCACTCTTTCACCCAGTCTGGAGTGCAGTGGCACAATCTCAGCTCACTGCAACCTCCACCTCCCAGGTTCAAGTGATTCTTCTGCCTCAGCCTCCCGTGTAGCTGGGATTACAGGTGCCCGCCACCATGCCTGGCTAATTTTATATTTTTAGTGGAGACAGGGTTTCAACGTGTTGGCCAGGCTGGTCTCGAACTTCCGGGCTCAAGCAATCTGCTACGTTTGCCTCCGTAAGCCACTGTGCCCACCCTCTGATAGTCTTTGATCGCTTCTTTCCCAACTGATATATGACAAGATGTCCCAGGCTCATCTGGTACATTTCCTGTCCCAGACCTGGAATGAGCCATTTTAACAGGAACGCCTGGGTTCAATCTGGATGCTAGAGATTCTCTTTGTAATGGGCTTGTTTCTAAGTAAATTCACTTAAATACACGCCCACACACATTTAAAGATAAAAATACCTGAGTTCATATTAACCTTCCAATTCAAATCTGAGATTACAGGGCTTCTTTTTATTTATTTATTTTTTTGAGACGGAGTCTTGCTTTGTTGCCCAGGCTGAAGTGCAATGGCACAATCTCAGCTCACAGAAACCTCCGCCTCCCGGGTTCAAGTGATTCTCCTGCCTCAGCCTCCCGAGTAGCTGGGATTACAGGCGTGCACCACCATGCCCAGTTAATTTTTGTATTTTTAGTAGAGATGGGGTTTCACCTGGCCAGGCTGGTCTTGAACTCCTGACCTCAGGTGATCCGCCCACCTTGGCCTCCCGGCTATGGGATTACAGGCGTGAGCCACTGCGTAGGCGACTATAGGGCTTCTACTTAACTGCTCCCTGCTGTATCTTCCACACAGAGAACCTTCAACACAGGACCCCGGGGAAAGCTGGCTGAGGACAGCCCCTAATTACTCACTTGTTACCATACAAAAACTCAGCATAACAATGTTAATGTTGCCACTAATATAACCACTAAAACAACAGATGTTTGCAAATGTTCCCCCTATTCTCCTCCCACTTTAAAACACAATTTCCCGGGCCAAGTGTGGTGGCTCAAATCTGTAATCCCAGCACTTTGGGAGGCCAACGTGGCAGGATTGCTTAAGGCCAAGAGTTCGAGACCAACCTAGGCAACACAGCAAAACCTCATCTCTACAAAAATAAAAATAAATTAGCTGAGTGTAGTTGCACATGCTTGCAGTCCTACTTGGGCAGCTGAGGCAGAAGGATCATGGGAGCCCAGGAGGTTGAGTTGGAAGCTGTAGAGAGCCGTGATTGTGCCACTGCACAGTCTGGGTGACAGAGCAAGACCGTCTCAAAAAAAAGAAAAAAAAAAAAAAACCGGCCAGGCATTGTGGCTCACCTGTAATCCTAACACTTTGGGAGGCCAAGGCAGGTGGATTGCTTAAGCCAGGAGTTCGAGATCAACTTGGGCAACATGGTGAAATCCCCTCTCTACCAAAAATACAATAATCAGCTGGGTGCAGTGGTGCATGCCTGTAGTCCCAGTTACTCAGGAGGCTAAGGCTGGAGGATTGCTGGAGCTTAGGATGTTGAGATCACAGTGAGCCATGATTGGTCTACGGCACTCCAGCCTGGGCGAGAGCAAGACCCTGTCTCAAAACAAACAAACACTTTTGTGTGATCAATACATTGTTGGAGCCACTACACACTGTCCCCTTGCCCTCATTAGTCTTGGCTGCACAGATGAGCAGGACCCTGAGCCCGCCGCCAGATCTCATCATGGCTCTCCCCGACACTACCCGAAGCCCAGTTGCTGGATAGCTCAGGAAGGAAAGGTGGCAGGCCCAAGCTGCTGCACACTGATAGCTTTATCAGCGCCAACCTTTTTTTCTTTTTTTTTTTTTGAGATGGAGTTTCGTTCTTGCCGCCCAGGTTGGAGTGCAATGGCGCAACCTCGGCTCACCACAACCTCAGCCTCCCGGCTTCAAGCAATTCTCCTGCCTCAGCCTCCCGAGTAGCTGGGATTACAGGCCAGCTACCCACCACCACTCTGGGCTACTTTTTGTATTTTTAGTAGAGATGGGGGTTTCACCACATTGGCCAGGCTGGTCTCCAACTCCTGACCTCAGGTGATCCGCCTGCCTCGGCCTCCCAAAGTGCTGGGATTACAGGCAAGTCAACGTGCCTGGCCTGTATCAGTGCCCTTTATACTTGGAAGTCAGTTTTGCTGGACATAAAATTTTTGGCTTACTCTTTCCTTGAAAAGTCTTAATTAATCCATTTTCTTCTGGCAGAAAGCTCAGTCCTCAAAAAAACTTGATTCCCAGGATGCCCCAAGGATTTTTTTTTTTTTTTTTAAGTCCAGCACTTTTCCTAAAATATTCTTGGTGTTGGTCCTTCTCAGGCCCTCGTTCTTTCAATGGCACCCATGTGTTTGCTTATTTTCAACAGCATCCCTTTTGAAGGCTTTCCATCCTTTTATTTTGATTTATAAAATCATCCTCATTTTTCACTTGGCATCGTTTTTTCACTTTGTGTTCCCTCTAATTTGTCTCAATTTCTGAAAGGATTCCTGCATTTCTAATCTTTCTTGAGTTCTGTCACTTCATTTCTGAGTTTTTCTGACTCTGATTATGCTTTTCACATTTCATATCATTTAATGCTTTTTAGTTCATTTAAAAAATTATTTTTGAGCTGGGTGTGTTGGATCACGCCTTTAATCTCAGCACACTGGGAGGCCATGGCAAGAGGATTGCTTGAGCCGAGTTTGAGACCAGTCTGGGCAACACAGCAAGCCTTGTGTTTAAAACAAAATAAAAAATGGGCCAGCACGGTGGCTCACGCCTGTAATCCCAGCACTTTGGGAGACTGAAGTGGGTGATTACGTGAGGCCAGGAGTTCGAGACAAGCCTGGCCAACATGGTGAAACCCCATCTGTACTAAAAATACAAAAATTAGCCAGGAGTGGTGGTGCAAGCCTGTAGTCCCAGCTACTAGGGAGGCTGAGGCAGGAGAACTGCTTGAACCCAGGAGGCGGTGGTTGTAGTGAGTGGAGATCACGCCACTGCATCCAGCCTGGGCGACACAGCAAGACTCCGTCTCAAAAAATAAAAAATAAAATAAAATACAAAATAAAAATAAAAATAGTTTTTGAATGTGTTTTCTTTGGTCTGTTTTGCAGGCATGCCTTTCTGGCTTGCTTTCATTGTTGGTGGGAGTGTTACTCTACTCCCCAGTCTGAGCCTTCTATAGGTTTGACTCTGCTACTTTCCTGATGCTCAGTTTTATGGAAAAGTATTTCATAAACATTCAGAATGAAGTATGCTTCAAGAAAGCTGCTCTAATTTTGCAGTGCTCCCTCTCTGTTGTTTTGTGAAACGTTTAAAACACCACGTCCCATCTGCTTTCATGGCTGCCCTCATGACCCTCCCAGGTACTTGCACAGACTTGGTCCCCATCTTGCTTGACTTGATTCACTCCAAGTGGTGGAACATGCTTTATTTCCTCACTGTGAGGTTCCTTCCAGAAGTGAGACTTGGCACGTCCAGGGAGTCCAGAGGCAGGGCCTGGTCTGCTCCCCTCAACCCTATCCTCTCTCCAACGGCCTCCATGTCCCCAGGCTCCAGGTGCAGCCCAGTTGGTCCGTGTCACCTGCTGAGCACACACTGGCCTTCCCCTGGGGTTCATGTGCCTCCCACTGGGGTTCATGGGGCCTCGTGGCTTCTCCTGCTCTCCCATCCATCAGACATTGTGCGTGTATCCTCTGCGTTCTCCTCCAGACGCAGATAACCTATGGGTCTGGTAGGTCTGGGAACTATTGGTGGTTTACCCCAACACGCCTCTAGTTTGGGGTTTATGGGGATACTTTATCACCTAGTTTTGCTGTAAATGATGTCCATAGGTTTCTCTATTACTGGCTACAAAACATGTAACAAACGCCGCCATTTCAACCATTTTAAAGTGACAATTCAGTTGTCTACAGGTTTTGGGTTTTGCAGTCTAGTTGTACTACCATCTTCCCAGAATCCCTGGCTTTCCAAGGCCTTCGCTTTTCAAGTAAAACTGATTCCAACTGGTTTGTTTCATGATGACATTAATAAGAACACCTCCACCACAACTTAAGAACTGGAAGACAACCTATGGTTTGGGCTCTGCCAAAGCTCTGCAGAGATGGAGTATTAAAGGAAACATGATGTATTTTAAGAATCATCACATTGGCCGGGTGCAGTGGCTCACGCCTGAAATCCCAGCACTTTAGGAGGCTGAGGCGGGTGGATCATTTGAGGTCAGGAGTTCGAGACCAGCCTGGCCAACATGGCAAAAACCCATCTCTACTAAAAATACAAAAATTAGCCAGGCATGGTGGTGGATGCCTGTAGCCCCAGCTACTCAGGAGGCTGAGGCAGGAGAATCACTTGAACCTGAGAGATGGAGGTTACAGTGAGCCGAGACTGTACCACTGTACTCCATCCTGGGTGACAGCAAGACTCTGTTTCAAAACAAAACAAACAAACAAAAAAAAACACAAAAACACAAAAAAACACAACAACAACAAAGAACAAACGCATTACTAATGGTTTGGTGGCCCAATATAAACACGCTGCTGTTCAAGATACTCCATTTCCGCGTGGCCCTTTCTGAAGGTGGTCAGGAGACGGGCTGGAGGATATCATCCTATAACCCTCGCTGACTTTCCAAGCTGCCGCTGGCTTCCACCCTGAGAACCGGATCGCCAAGCCAAAAGCTTGGTAACAGCAGGTCCAACTTGACAACAGACACAGAAATATGAGGACATAAAGGGAATCCAGGTAAAAGGCCTCTTCCTTCCTTCCATCGCAGGTTGGCTGAGTCATCAAACTTCAGCACAGCTAAGATCCTGCCTGCCTGTGGACACACTCACAGCCCAGGCCCAGTATGGACGTGCAGGGCACCCTCGGTCTCCCCTGCTTCCCACCCAGGTGCCAGCCAGACCCCTTGGCTGTGTCCTACCAAGGACTGACTACTAGGAAAGTCAATGATCCTGCAGTTCCCAGTTGGGGAGGAACTGGCTTCTGCACCTTGGCACGCTGCCCTGAGCTGCCTTCTGGTCTGCCCTGAGCTTCACCAAGCCAGCAGCCTGCTCTGCCCGCTGAGTTACGACCGGAAGACCCACTGACTGGCAGGGGAGTGGAGATAAGGTAACCCAGGCTTCTAAAGGTCCACACCTGCCTATTTTATTTTCTTGGAGGTGCCTGATGAAAGCAATCCTTTTTACCACGACAGAAACATCACAGCGGGGACCGCCCCATCACAGCGATGTCTGATCTGGCTGCGTTTAAGAAAAACCATGTCATGTCTTCTTACAGAAGCGAGGATTTCAAACACTGGGTTCGCTTCTGCATCAGCAAACATATGGCTGTGACCTGAGGACGGGCCACTCACCTGTGAAACAATCCCACACAAGCTCTGGCTTCAGAAGCTCTCTTCTTTCTTCAATCTCTAAAATTCTCCTAAGAATTTCAAACTATTCAAGGGAAACTGGTGTTTCACAATAAGAAAAAGACATTCTTTTCTTTAAACAGTTCACATTTATTATTGATAACAATAAAAAAATCTTTTAAAGACTATCAGTATTGTATTACCAAGTGAGGTAATATGTTTACAAAACATTTACAGAATTTGATATGCAAATAACAAATTTAGGAAGGAAAGTGAATTAAGACATAAGTAATAGAGGGAAAATCAAAGAATCATTAGTACTAAGAAACGGGAAATGACAGCAGCGTTTTAAAAGAGTGGCAAGGTACTAAAAGTAGAGACACGATGCCAACTGCATCCTCAAACCATAGCTGCCCCAGAATTCCCTTACAAGGGGAGTGAGCCTGGATTACTCAGGAGGAAACCCTGTAAGCATTTGTGCCATCATGTGCTTTGAGCTCTTCACGATGCACTAAACTCTTTGGGGAGAAAAGAATGCCACTCCCGAATCAACTTAAAAAGAACAGATCTTCAGCCTGGGAGGGGGCAGGGGATGGCTGCAATTCAAACAGTTCTATAAACATCTCTGGGCACATGAGGACTGTTCAGTGAAGCATTTTCTTGGCAGCTGTCAGCAAAATCGCCATCTGAGACACAGAGAAAGAGAGAGAGAGAGAAAGCAGGGACCATCTTCAGGTCCTTGTGATTTGGGAATAGGAAGCACCGGGTGGAAGCAGCACAGATGCACTACTAACCCTACCTACTAACCCTACCTACTAACCCTACTGCGCTTTCTGGAAGCAAGGCTTCGGGTACCACTGAGGAGCTCGATCTCTAAGAGCAAACACACAAATGTGGTCCAAACGCAGGCGATCACAGCAGAGGCCCCAGGACATCTACAGTGTGCAGGCAGCCACTAGGGCAGACCCGGCCGGGCCAGAAGGCTGCTTGGTCCCTCCCCTGCCCTCCTGATCCCTGCACGGGGCGCACACAGCCTCCACACAGCTCTCCAGTCACGCAGCACCCACCCAGTGCCTTCAGAGCGGAGCTGAGACGGCACAACCAGGATTTCCATGCCTACCACGCACACAGGTGACAGCCGCGTGGGGTGTGGCATGACAAACACGTCCTCTGCTGCACACAGAAACACACGTTCCATGTCCTTATTGTGGAGGCCATCCCCTATGCAACTTCCGGACAGATTCTCAAATAACCTGCTTTCCCATAAAAAGCTGAAAAAATAAGGGCCTGTACCAGCTAGAGCAGGCTTTAAAATCAGGAATTAAACAGAAAATGTAAAAGGCAAACAAATCCCATATTCTGATTTGCTTCTATGAAGACTCCTTCATTACTCAAACTAAGTTTCTACTCACCCCGTCCCCCCAGCACCCCCACCGTCATGCACACATGCACACACACAGTACATGCACGCACACACACGCATGAGTCCGCAATTCCCATGTACACAGAAGCAAGGCTCCTACACACCACAAGCCACCCTGAAGTGGACGCGGGAGATGCTGCTTAGCTATTAATAAAACCCCGTGGACAGTGTCAAGCGGCAAATGCGACTTGCTGGTTCCAAGACGGCCTCCTAGCGGCTGAGGACAACGAGCCACCAGAGGGCACAGAGGAGATGGGCTGCACCGGGCTGGGAACTGACTGCAGGTGAGAAGGGCGGAGCGGAAGGAAACAGGGAAAGAACCCCCCACCCAAGTTCACATACAGAAAAATCCTGCTCTAAAAAGTATCAAAGAGATTTGAAAAGGACGAAAGAGAAGGTCACGTTTAACGATGGCAGCATTTTCCTAGAGTCACCAGGAGTCCCCGAGAGCCCACTTCAGGACAGTGGGTGGTGTGGGTGGGTCTGGCCCTGGGGCAGGGTGCTCCGCAGGTGGCCTCTGAATCCTCAGAGGAAAAGGGCCTCAAGGGCTGGCCCTAAGTCCACAGACCATCTCGACTGTGGCTGGAGGCGTGGGGGCCGCAAGGCAGCTTGGGGGCAGCGAGCTGGCAGCTTCCGTCCTGGGTGAGGAGGGGCCATCTCTGGACGGTGTCACAGGAATTCATTCACTAATGGACAATGTGGAGTTCGTTGGAAAAATTTTTTGCATCAACATCTGAGACCACGTCAATCCTTTAATTGGTATAGAAACTACTTTTCTTTCGAGAGAGCCCTTGTGCTCTGGTTTGATTTTGTGCACAACGTATACAAAATCTATGGCTATTGAGTTAAGTTAGGATCAGAGTTAAAACTACCTGCCAAGGTAGTTTTGGGATCAAATGACTACATTTACCATCTGAGAGCTATCTGCTATCTAGAGGTGAGAGGAGTCTGTACAATGTCGCCCTGGGCGGGCAGGCGCAGCTGGCTGTCCGAGGAGGGGCGGCCGTCACACACTAGGTGCAGGCAGCGTGCACTACCTGGAGATCATGGAGCTGGAGTGGGACTGGCTGGAGGAGGTGGTGGCGGCACTCAGCTGGGAAAAGCCGCTGTGGCTGGACTCCAGGCTCGTCATGGAACCTCTGTAATGGCACAGGGAGGGGCGAGGCGTGAGGACCACCCTGCCAACCACCCGCATGCCCACACTGCCTGCTGGACTTCGTGGCCCACCCTGCTCTCTGCTCACTTCTCAACCCCATCAGTGCTTGCAAACGGGGGATGGACCTGAGTAACCCACCCAGGGGGCCGGCTTCCCACAGCCTGCACACAGACGGCAGCGTGAGCGAAAGCAAAGGCAAAGTCGGCTCTGTCTCTGACACTCTCCCTCTGCAGACATGCAGGGAGTGACGGTGCCAACAAATGACCCCCAAGCCACTCCCTTCTGGTCCCCCGAGCATCCCCGAAACCCGACGCCACTGCTGATCCTGCACACAGCGTGGGACTGCAGCCTCCCTCCAACCACGCCCAGCCGTCCGCAGCACCTGCTGTGGGGAGAGCGGCCGCACCTGAAATCCTCCGAGCCGATCACCTCGGTGTAGTACATCACTTTACACTTGTGTGAAGAGACCTGCAGGGATGCGAGCACGTCGTCCACCCTGGGCAGGCTGCTGGCAGCGCACGCGGGCATGCTGTGGAATTTCCACTGCAGGATGTAGAAGCCCGGCCACCTGGTCACATGGGAACCCTAGAACAAGTAGAGCAGTGGCAGCTGAGGGCAACCCACTTCCGACCCCTGGCCCGCCACAGGCTGTGACAAGCGCCAAGGGGGACTGTCTTTAGGATTTCATGTAGCTACAGGAACTATCTCAACGGGATTCAGAACTTATTTTGCTTCACCGGCAGGTTTGACAATGTCCTTCCCTCTACTGAGTGTAGTCACTCCCGGGTGCTGGGAAGCCCAGAGGGACAAGCTCCGTGTCCGTGGCCCTCACGAGGCCACCCCAGCCCACCCCACCTATGAAGGCAGGAGCCTGGTGGGCTGGTGGTGCTCATGCTGGAGGGCGGGCTCAGCACAGCCTCCCTGGACCCGGCCTCACTTTCTCTGACATGCTGCCAATCATCCAGCATGTTCGGGGCTGAAGGTGCGTCACCCTAGAGAGAGACGTCAGTCCGCGGAAAGCTCCTTCTCCATTCTCTCTGAAATTCGTGACTGTGGTAACACAGCTTAGCTGTTGTTTTTAAAATGGACAAAGGATTCTTTTACTCTGCCTCTAAGACCACTGAAACACTGACAAGGCTTACCCCTGAAAACTGTAAAGGCAGCAAAATGATGCATCTATTATGAAGGCCAGAAGCAACCCCCGCCCCCGCCCCAGGGCTACTGTGAGCATAGGCACCCAAAATAACCAGCCACAATGTGAAAAGGGAACTGAAAGCATTTGAAACAAATTAGGAGGTTTGGTAATGAGAGTTAATAGTTCTCTAAATACTTGTCCCTCTTACTTCTATTTAGGGTGATTTTCCTTTGAAAAAGACAAATGCAACCCGGTGAAATGAGGCTGGGGGGAAAATCCTCTGAAGCCCAGCTGGGCCTGTGCGTGCGATGCCTTCCCTTCCTGTCACACGCTGCTTTTGGGAAAAGTCACAGACTCTGTCCAAAACCACTGCGAGGCCTGAACTCTTTCCTGGGAGACCCACTTGGCCTTCTGATTCCCTCTGCTCCCCCAGGCGAGCTGCTCCTCCACAGGCAGTGCCTCAAAAGCTACACAGGGCTGCTCAGGGAGCGAAGCAAAGACTCCTACTCAAGACAGAATCAGCAGCCGCAGGGAGTCACAGATGCGCGATCTGCCCGTGTGTGGTTTTACCTGCACGCTTTCTCCTTCTTTGCAGATCAGCGGCGACTCCACCATGCTGTAGTCGCGGCCCAGCTGCCAGACTTTGTCTATGAGCTGCACGTTGTTCCCACCTGGAGAGGTGATGCTGTGGGCTCCCAGGGAGTCCTTTTTGGCTGGCTGTGGCGACCTCTTGGAGTGATAGATGTTAAAGACAATGTCCCCTTTGCACACGTCGAAATCCCAAGTGATAACTGACGAGGCATCCACGATCTGAATGAGAATCTGAAAAAGAGGCAGCGTCAGGCGGCCACGATCCACGAGCACCAGGCCACGTGCTGCCAGCGCACCGTCCCCCCAGGGGCTCCGGCGTGCAGGTGCTGAAGCTGGGGAGGGAAAGGCTGAATGTGTACGGACGGATCTCTTTCCCCAGAGTCACACGCCACCATCCATTCAACTGCCGGATCCCGCTACGTGTCATGCACCAAGCTCTGTGCTCTTTGTGACCTGCACCTATAGGCCCAAGATCTCCCATACACCATCTTCAGACACACTCTAAGAGGCCAGGTCTTAGTAACACCAAACACTGTGAGCTCACACATGAGTGGTTCAGAGGATTGCCCTCGGCTGGAGAGAACAGAAGGCCCTGGAGAAGGTGAGAGCTAAAGAAACAGCAGGCGGGGGAGCCGGAGGACAGCGTTCCCTGCGAGCGGGAAGCAGGGGCACGGAACCGGGCCTCCCGTGTGAGGCTCGCACGGGAGAACAGTGGCGAGGCTGGGTGAGTGGGATGAGCCCCTGGCATGGTAGAGGTGGGGTTGAGGCGGTCAGCCCCTGGATGCTGAGAACCAATCGAAAACTGAACTTAGACACAGCGCCGACAGAGCTTCCCCACAGGGAATGATCAAAGTTAGTTTCAAAGATTAGTGAGGGAGGGACGTGAGAATTAAAATCAGCTGTGCAGAGTTCTGCCCTCACTGAAAACTCCACCTAAGGAAGCAGCAGAGCCAGGCCCGCGGCCCCTCTCGTCAGCCCACTGCACACTGCCTGCTGTGCCCTTCGGCAAGTGGCTGCTCTACAAGCCGGGCTCCCTTTCAATCCCGCCACTGCCACCTCACCACTGAAATGCCACTTCGGAATGTCCTTCCACGGCAGATTCAGTGAGGTCCAAGAGTCCTGTCTAAGAACAGCAGGCAGCACTGTGTGGCACAGCCTGCTCTTCAGCAAAGCGGCTCCCCAGGCAGCTCCATCCTGAAGCCTCAACCCCCTGTGCTGGCGGCACCTCTTTCCTGCATTCACAGTGCGGCCTCTGCTTCAGCCTGCCTTTAGGTTTGTTGCCATCTCGGATCTGTGCTTTATTTAATAGCCAAAGCAGAAGTGAAGTTTTTACCATGTGGATGTTTACGATGCCCGATTCACATGAAACACACTGCATCCCAAGTTCCTGAAACATGGACAAGAGCGATAGTGCCTGACAAACAAGGAACAAGGACTCGGCCCCTGGAGCCTGCCCTCCTGGTAAGAAACGAATACAGAGAATCCTCAAGACGTTATGAAATCTGAGATTCCCCTGCGTGTGTATCTACAAGTAAGGCACACCAAATCTGTCTCTGCTCGTTCAAACCATGGCAACAGCATTCCCTTATCCACCTGCCTGCAAGCACCAGGTGAGCTGCTCAGGAAGACACCCCAGCAGAAGCCACTGGCAGATGGCTGACCCAGGCGCCACCACGGCAGGAAGCAGGCCGTAGTCAGCTCCTGACCAGCACCATTGCCCAAGCCAGCACCACATCCTCACCGAACACCTGCTCTGCACAGAGCGTCACCGTCCTCTCCAACAACTCTGGGCCACGAACCTTGACCTAGCTGAGAAGGGAGATTCCGGTGCAGGCCCCTCCTGCTTCAGGTCACTCGTGACGCTACAGGACAGACAGACGGCGTGCACAGGACCGCGGAATGCCCGGCTTCTCTACCGAAAGTGACAGCAAGAAAGGAACACAAGAACATGCTCCTTGCTCCATTAGACTTACAGAAGCAGGAAAATCCCCAAAATATCTATAAACAACCAAAATTCACTCAAGAAAAAGTAGCAAATGGGCCAGGCACAGTGGCTCACACCTGTAATCCCAGCACTTTGGGAGACCGAAGTGGGTGGATGACCTGAGGTCAGGCGTTCGAGACCAGCCTGGCCAACATGGTGAAACCTCTCCTCTACTAAAAATACAAAAATCAGCTGGGCATGGTGGCGGGTGTCTGTAACCCCAGCTACTTGGGAGGCTGAGGCAGGAGAATTGCTTGAACCCGGGAGGCGGAGGTTGCAGTGAGCCAAGATCGAGCCACTGCACTTCAGCCTGGTCGACAGAGCGAAACTCTGTCTTAAGAAAAAAAAAAAAAAAAAAAAAAAAGAAAAGAAAAAGTAGCAAATGAAGCCTGTTCAATATAACCATGAAATAAACTAAATTCAGGAGTTAAGTGCTGCAACAAGGAAAGATTAGCTATTCCTATCTCTGCGTTTGGTGGCTTTAGTAAAATGGAGGTCAAGAGATCCATTTCCTTTCCAGGCACTCTGACCAAGCACTGCTAGTTTCTATTCTGAGAGAGACCCGCTCTTCGATGTTGACATTTACTGAAACTAAGTATCGAGTGTCAACAAAAGCCTAAAGACAAAGAGCAGGAAAACAAGTGGACTTTTCTGAAAGAAAGGCTGCCAGGAAGCCCTGCGAGTGCCAGGCTCTCTGCTGAGGAAGGGCCCGCCCAGGTGCAGGAAGGCGGAGGACCTACCTCGTGCGGGGCTCCTTTGAAGACACTTGCAGACTGGTAGATGGTCTCAGTCCAGAGCTTGAGGTCTTCGTTCTCCAGCTCCTCCGCAGTCCGGTACAGAGATTTGGGGACCAGTCCGCCCTCTGGCACTTCGCACTGGAAGCAGAAACACAGTGGTGAAACCTGTGCAAACACAAACCAACCCCACGAAACCCCGACACGCCAGCCAGCACCATCCTCCTGCGCTTAACTCCTGGAAGTTGCTGAGAAAACGGAAAACACTGGCAGGGTCGTAAAATACTCTGCACTGCTGAGCAATATGTTTTTAAAAACCACTTAAATACATGTGTTTTACTTTGCATAAACAGGAACAAGTTGAAGCTGAAGTAGCACAGAATTCCTACTAACACGCGTGAGGCACTGCCCCCAGTTACTGAAGCTGGCTCACAGAAGCACTAGCGTCTTTATAATGCGCTATAAAGGAAGCGTGTTACTTTAAGAAAAGAGTTTTGCTCTCAATAGCCACAGGCATCATTTTTATGGTAGGAAATTATAGTCAAGATATAGAATCAATGAATAATGTTTTGTGTCTCAAGTCAAATGACTGGTCTATAACACCAGCCAAAAACTAATGAAGAACTTCTTTTGAATTTGCCTGAAACAAGTTGAATTAGAATTTGTACATATCATAAATCTCCTAATTGACCTTTATACAATGACTCCACAGTAAAGTTCATAAAATCGAAGTCCTCCTTTCTATTAGCCTTGGGAAGCAACTACATAGAAAAACACTTCAGTCTTCAGCCTGCAAAGTGTCAAAGCAGCGATGTCGTGTTGGAAAAATACCAAACTGACCCCTGGTTAGTAACCTCTAGCCACCAGAGAGCAGAAGTGAACAACCTCCTTTCAACTACCAGCCTGAACAGCAGCTCAGGAGGGTGGTGAAGAAGTCTTAGAAGGCCCGAGTTTTTAGACAGCTCAATTAACCACAGACACGCTCGGCATTACAAACACACTACGGAGGTCGGCATGTGACAAACAGGTGCGACTGGCGGTGAGGCAGGTCTCCTTGTGCTCCGGCTCAATTCTTTGCGTCATAATTGAACAGCAACAGCATGGGACGGCTAGCTCATATGAAAGGAGTTCAGAGGTTTCTACAAACCTGAGCCTGCAGTTTAACCTCACAGGCACTTGCTAAATTCTGGTCCTGTAACTTTTACTGTAACTTACTTGCTCTTTGCATTGCACTGTGAGGATGCCTGTAATTTCCTTAAAGTGGAACTGATGAAGGGAAAGCTAAATTCGTTTTCTAAATTTCTCGAACCATTCAGAAAGTCCAAAGTCCCGAATGTCCAATTCATTAGCTAAATACCTGAGTCAAACCCAGTGGGTACACATCTCTAACGGGTAACTGTATATGACGGATGACTAGAGAGCCCTTCTGATAAGAAGCTTCACCCCCTGTGCGTTTAGCCGCCACAGTGTGCCATGGAACAAGTCACTGGGACTTCTACAGGCTTTGGCTTCCGCAATGCTCCCACGGCACAACGGTGCGCCATGGGCTAGAAGCCTACAAGGACCCCAAGGTTCTGAGCTTCTCTGAATACAGGGTAAAGAAGAGAAAGCCTCTGCTTCGTCACCCAGCAACTCAGTGTATTAAAAACCCCAAACATACGTTGAGAACCACTTCCCTTCGTGTTTTTACTTTAAAGATGTTATCCAGGCCAGGCGCAGTGGCTCATGCCTGTAATCCCAGCACTTTGGGAGGCCGAGGTGGGCGGATTACTTGAGGTCAGCAGTTTGAGACCAGCCTGGCTGACATGGTGAAACCCGGTCTCTACTAAAAATAAAAAAATTAGCTATGGGTAGTGGCACATGTCTGTAATCCCAGCTACTTCAGAGGCTGAGGCTGAAGAATCGCTTGAATCTGGGAGGCAGAGGCTGCAGTGAGCTGAGATCACGCCACTGCACTCCAGCCTGTGCAACAGAGCGAGACCCCATCTCAAAAAAAACACAAAAAAACAAAAAAAAGTCATCCAGCCTGGGGCAATATAGTGAGACTCTTGTCTCTACAAAAAATTAGCTAGGTATGGTGGTGCACGCCTATAGTCCCAGCTACTTGGGTGACTGAGGTGGGAGGATCACCTGAGCCCACGAAGTCAGGCTGCAGTGAGCTGTGATCGTGCCACTGCACTCCAGCCTGGGTGAGAGCCGGACAACGTCTCCATAAAAAAACAAGGAGGGGGAGGGGCAGGTGGGACATTTTGAGAACATTCAATTTTTTAATAGCATTTTTAAAAATATGACAGCTCCTCTAAAATGGTTTAAAGATCTGATTCACACAAAGCCGTGTGAATAAAGCAAGCTACAATTGTATTATATTCTACAACAAATTCTCATTTTTATTTAATAATGAAGAAATGTACAGTATCAACAATTACTTAAATGGTTCTCTTTAACTTAACCCTGGATCAGAGAAATGGCGGCCAAAAGAAACAAAACAAAAACAAAACATCCAAATGACTGGAAGTTCTGAAAATCATTTGCGCAAATCAACACCGACCTCTCCCACCTGCAAAAGGGGCCAAATGTGCAGTTCCTCGCCTCAAGACATACCATGCACTCTCCACTCAGGAAATCTGGAATAATCTCTTTGTCGATGTAGTCCAGCAGGCCTCCAGGACCCTGGTAGTCATTTCCGGCATAAATGAGGAATTTCCTTCTGGTGTTGTCATCAATGAACGGACTAACCTGTGAGGAGGAGAAGGCCATGCAGTCACATTTCTCTGCTGCCTGAGTGTCCAAGATTAAAATGACAATGTGGTATTCTGAGTGGGAGGGTGGGGGGAGGAAATTCAAGTTTATATACTTCTTCTGTAAAGTCTAGTTGCATGGCATTAGGACACTCAAATTTTGTTTTTCCCCTCTCTTAATTTGAAAAATCTTATAGCTTTGCATGCTTTTTTCCTAAGTAGTCAGGACTTTAGGTCACAGACACATATATGAATGCATGCGTGTCTGCTTTCCAAATGGCTCACAGTTACTGCAAAAAGCATCTCAACGCACCAGCGTCCAGAGCACAGGAAACACCCTGGGCGCCCGCAGGATGAGCAGGCGGCCCAGTGTCTCCGGGTAGTTGGCCTCCACCACCTCGATGATCCGCAGCAGGGCTTTCACACCAGGTCTCCACAGGTGGCGCATGTTCAGCCCTTCCAAGTCCACCAGGCAGGTCCACGAGCTGCGGTTGTGCAGAGAGGTGTTTCATTCGACAGACAGCACACTTAGCAAACTACGTCTTCTTATTTTTTTTCCTTTTTGGTCATTTATAGCTATTTCCAAATACATCATAATCAGTTTTTTAAAATTATAGTGCTATGAACTCTGTTTATATCTACTTATACAAAACACACAGGATCAGTGTGGTAGGACCAAGGCCTGAAACTGCAATTAAGGCTGATTGATAATGCATGAAAAGCTCTCTCAGATATGCTCAGTGAGCCGGCAAGCAAAGCCACACTGTGCTGTCCTTGACGTGCTAAACCGCCCCACTAACCTGCCATCAACAGGGCACACAGCTGGTATTTTAACACATATTGTGTCTGAACTGCAGTGGGCTATGCTTCAACAGAGAGAGAGAGAGAGACAGAGAGAGAGAGAGAGAGAGAGAGAGAGAGAGAGAGAGAGAGAGAGAGAGAGAAAGAGAGAAGCGCTGTCTCAGGAGCTGAGAATACAGCAATCAGCAAAAGGCCCTCAAAATCCCTGTTCTCACGGAACTTATATCCCAGCGAACCATCTACACCCTTATCAATGTCAACCTTTGAATCACTAAACATTTTCAGAACTCTTTACTATAACTTAAAGCTTGGTTTAAGAACACAGAGTCATCTGAGTGGGGAGGGGAGGCAAAAACAAGCAAAGGACCTGCAGCCCTGGGCTCCCACAGCCCGCGCAGACTAAGCAGACAGGCCAACCCACTCAGGCTGATGTGACAGCAACGCCTGGGGTCAAAAAACCCTAAGTGTTCTGTCCCTTGTCACTAGCATATTACATGTTCACCTCTTTTCTACCTTTTAGAGCACCCTGGAAAATAATAAGCAGATTTTAATTCCAAAAATCAACTAGAAATATTTAATGCGTTTTCTCAGTAAGTTGAAAGGAAAAACAAAATCCCACATCTACCTGATAGGCCGACCGAAGACTTTTGTATTCTCTTCGCATCGCCTTAGCCCTTCTTCATTTATGGAGAGAACCTACATACAAAAGGGCATGAAAATTGTCCATGATTAGTCTAAGACTAAAACTACCCCGTCCAGCTATGGAAGAGGGACACTAACAGCGTATTACAGATAAGTATGTAAACCAAAAAAGTGACCTATGCAGATTTTCTTACACATTCACATGCGCTAACTAAACACATCACCACCAACAAAAATATTTTACTCTTGACAGAGAACAAACACTGTCGTGTGCGGCAAATCAAAGGTAACGACTATCCAAAGTGAGGTGCAGAGGAATCCCCAGATGAGCAGGGGCCTGGCTCTGGGGCTCTGTCTTCAGAACAAGCGCAGGGGAACAGCAGATGAGCGTCTGTGAGTGTGGGAACACTCTGATACCACATGTGCCAGCCAAGAGAAAAGGCAGCCTTAGAACAGACGTAAGGCATGGCTCAAGCGATCCTTTGCTTTAGGTTAACAAACCCTTCCCCTGTAGATAAAGACCATCCCCATTTTTATGTGTGATCGTGTGCATATGGGGATATATAAACACACATGGCGGTGGGGGCAGACTAACACAATACACAAGGGAATACCAACAGTGAGCCAGGCTCAGTGGTAGTGTTTGTAGTCCCAGCTACTAAGGAGGCCGAGGTGGGAGGACCGCTTGAGGACAGGAGTTTGAAGCTGCAGTGAGTCGTGATCACACCCAGGAATAGACACTGCACCCCAGCCTCGGCAACAGAGTCAGACCATGTCTCTTTAAAAAAAAAAAAAAAAAAAAAAGCTGGCCAGGCAGGGGGAGCTCATGCCTGTAATTCCAGCACTTTGGGAGGCCGAGGCGGGAGGATCACCTAAGGTCAGGAGTTCAAGACCAGCCTGGCCAACATGGTGAAACCCTGTCTCCACTAAAAATACAAAAAAAATTAGCTGGGCATGGTGACGGGCACCTGAAATCCCAGCTACTCAGGAGGCTGAGATAGGAGAATCACTTGAACCCGGGAGGCGGAGGTTGCAGTGAGCCAAGATCACACCATTGCACTCCAGCCTGGGTAACCAGAGTGAAACTCCATCTCAACATAATAAAAAATAAAGTCAAAAGTGCATATTTCAGGATAATGGGGTTATAAATGTGCCTTTTTAGTTTGTTTGTTTTCAAATTGAAGGACCATCATCTTCTCTGCGAGGGGGACGCACCGCTGCCAATGGCAGCAGCAGAGGAGCGGGGCCTGGCTGGAGTCAGCAGGCATTCAGGACGGTCTAGAGAAAGATGCCAAGAGCTCGCGTTAAGGGCCAGTGGAAAGAAAGCTATCAAGAGGTCTGCTGTGAGTGGCGTCCCAGGAGAGGGCAATTCCATGTGGCAGTGAATAGAAAGACTCAGAACCGCTGCTACACAGGCATCTCGGGGGAGACCTGACTGCCGCGCTGATGCTTCCACTGTGAGAGACACTGTGATAACTTCTGCGTCTTCTTTTGAAATTTTAAGATGATATTAATGTATTTTCAGTTCTAACTACAAAAGCAATTCATGTTTGTTTTAACAGGTTGGTTAACACCCCAATCCTACTGGCAGAGAAAGAAAGTGACGCCACAGTGAGGCCTGGAGTCTCGCAGCCGCGCACTTACGTATCTCAGCAGGGCTTCCTCCCCGAGCGCTCTCACCAAGCCTTTGGTGTCCATCTGCCCCAGCCTGAGCACGTAGAGGGGCCGCCCATCTGCAGAGGAGGGGAGGAATGAGTTATCGGCACCATCCCAGTTGAAACTGAGGATACAACTCTAAGACCCTTAACAGGGAAATGTGTTCGCCTATATTCTAGGAGTACTTGAAGATCTTTCTGATTCTCAGAAGCAGCAACTGATTTATGTGTGTGATGGGGGGTGTGTGTCCAATATTTACCCCAAAAAGTTGTAAATGAGAAAAACAAAAACCAACTGACAGAGTAGCTGTGCAGGGTCCTGGAAATAGAAGGCTGTGCTGGGACGAGGGGAATCCGGCTGGAGCTCAGCTCGGGCTGCCTATATGCTGGGCTCAGTCTGAACCACTGCCCATAAGCTGGGTTCACCTTGAACAACTGGGGCTGCCCAAGAGCTCTGATTTTCAAAAGCAAGGGAACATCAAACTATCCAGACACTTCTATGACTACAGAGTACTTTTAAATTTTTCTTTTTTAGAAAATCATTTTTTTTCATATCACAGATTACTAAAAACTGAATGCAAGATTTTTAAAAGCCAGCTTCCTTCAATTCCCACTCTAAGGACCAAGATAAATGAGAACATTCTAAAAATCCTTAAAACCCCACCAGGCAGCCTGTGTTGGCTCGACTGTTTTTTTTTTTTTTGGAGACGGAGTCTCTCTGTTGCCCAAGCTGGAGGGCAGTGGTGTGATCTTGGCTCACTGCAACCTCTGCCTCCGGGTTCAAGCGATTCTCCTGCCTCAGCCTCCCAAGTAGCTAGAACTACAGGTGCACGCCACCACGCCTGGCTAATTTTTTGTATTTTACTAGAGATGGGGTTTCACTGTGTTGCCCAGGCTGGTCTCAAACGCCTGAGCTTGGGCAATCCACCCGCCCCGGCCTCCCAAAGTGCTAGGATTACAGCCATGAGCCACCGTGCTGGGCCTCCTTTTTTTTTTTTTTTGAGACGAAGTCTTGCTCTGTTGCCAGACTGGAGTGCATTGGCACGATCTCAGCTCACTGCAACCTCCGCCTCCCAGGTTCAAGCAATTATCCTGCCTCAGCCTCCCAAGTAGCTGGGACTACAGGCGTGTGCCACCACACCCAGCTAATTTTTGTTATCTTTAGTACAGACGGGGTTTCACCATGCTGGCCAGGATGGTCTTAAACTCCTGACCTCAGGTGATCTACCCGCTTCGGCCTCCCAAAGTGCTGGGATTACAGGTGTGAGCCACCGCACCTGGCCTCCATTTTTTTTTTAGTAGAGACAATATCTCACTGTGTTGCCCAGACTGGTCTGGAGGTCCTGGGCCCAAGCCATCCTCCTGCCTTGGCCTCCCAAAATGCTGGGATTACAGGAGTGAGCTATCGCACCTGGCCTGGCTCTACTTCTTTATAGCCTGGAGGTCTAATGGGTGCCGCCTGAGAGAAGCCTAACTCGTCCCATACTGCCCTATCATCATGAGCCATCCACACAAAGGGAAACAGATCTTGGTGGCCACAGTGTATCCCCGGAGTCAGCACTACCCAGCCTCCTGCCGCACTGTCCCAAAAGGGGCAGCAGAAGGAATGCAGACGGATCGTGCTCCTGAAAAGGAACCAAGACTTGTCTTCTGTGGTTAACAGAGGACCAGCAGTGCCATGCTGACATGGGACGGAGGGTTGAAGGGTAACATTTATCTTGTATTTGTCACCTAGTGAACTTCATCTCCCAGGAGAATCTAGCTCTAGACCTGGTCTACTTAAAGCAAAACATTTTTATGTGCTCCAAAATCTTATGGAAAGGTCTATTTACAGAAAGTTTCTCCCAACGTTTAATAAGACACATTTGTTGAGGCCAGGCACAGTGGCTCATGCCTGTAATCCCTGCACTTTGGGAGGCCGAGGTGGGCAGATCATGAGGTCAGGAGTTCAAGATCAGCCTGGCCAATACGGTGAAACCCCATCTCTACTAAAAATACAAAAAGTAGCCGGGCATGGTGGCGCATGCCTGTAGTCCCAGTTACTCAGGAGGCTGAGGCAGGAGAACTGCTTGAACCTGGAAGGTGGAGCTTGCAGTGAGCTGAGACCTTGCCACTGGATTCCAGCCTGGGCGACAGAGCGAGACTCTGTTTCAAAAAAAAAAAAAAAGACACATTTGTCAATGACTACAAACTTTTTAACCTTTTACGGGCAGGCCTATAACAAAGTGGAATAATATAAATATACATATTATGTTTCCAGTAAAAATTAATAACGTTACAATTAACCTGGAGAAATACAAAACATGAATTGGTAATTCCAGACAAAGCAGAGCTTTGAGCAAGTCCTCTGAAAGGACTTGCTTAGAGGGAAAAAGCCAGTTCTACAGTGCTTCCCTCCCGCCGATGCTTCCAGTTCCACCCTGCCCAGCTCTCAAACTTTGGCTCAGGAAAGAGAGCGTAGTTTTGACAGTGAGGTCTTCCTGCAAGGCAGGGTATGGAAGGCATTCGGGGAACTGTGTTTCACGGTTCTCATTTAAACCACTCTTCATTTTAGGTGCATCACCTTCATCCAGGTCTTACTCCCAAAGCAGAACTGAAGTGCTCACGGCTGTGATGTAGAAAACCTGGCTGAACCTTTTTAAGCTCTCATAGGGTTTAGGTCATTGAAAAGTCCCTTTGTTAACACTGCGCTACTGAAAACACTCTGCCATAGGCACTGCTGCCTTTTTAATAGGTCAAAACAAACTGTACTGCACCGAGGAAATCAAGTCATTTGCCCAAGGATGACGAGCATCCATGAGGAAAGAGCAGTCCCAGGCCCTTCCTGCCTGCCCAGGGCGGGATGGGAGTGTGCCCGCGGGGAAGCGTATCAGTCTGTTCAACTTGGGGAAGGTGCCAAATTCTCAGAGTGAGGAGAAACGATGCACTCAAGGGGCCCCACTCAACTCCAGGGAAGGAGGCCTTGGAAGATATCTTCAACCACACATCAAGACAATGACGGAAACACAGTTTCAACTCCATCTGGTACCTTTGTCGTGATGATGCCAGCCTCCTGCGTAGTAATCCTGAAGGACCTGAGGAGGGGTCCAGGTTTCAAGAATGTAGTCTACCTGGTGCTGCTTTCTCCACGTCAAAGACTGACACATGATCTCTCTGGCTTTGTCAATATTAAAATCCCGCGCACGGAGAAACCGAAGAATATGCTCATCTTTTGGAATCTATTGAGAGAAAAAGATGTTTCTAAGCAACGTTAACAGATGTGAAGGGAACTTTGGGAGGCCGAGGTGGGTGGATCACTTGAGCTCAGGAGTTCGAGACCAGCCTGGCCAATATGGTGAAACCCCATCTCTACCAAAACTACAAAAATCAACCAGGCATGGTGGTGCATGCCTGTAATCCCAGCTACTCAGAGGCTGAGGCAGAAGGATCACCTGAATCTGGGAGGTGGAGGCTGCAGTGAGCTGAGATCACATTAACTGCACTAAAAAAAGTTGTTAAGGGAATAAGACCCTAAAATTTCCACTTTTCTTTTGCAGACAGGGTCTCTCATTCTGTCACCCAGACTGGAGTGTTGTGGCACGATCTCAGCTCACTGCAGCCACCAACTCCTGGGCTTAGGCAATCCTCCCACCTCAGCCTCCTGAGTAGCTGGGACCACAGGCACACGCCACCACACCCAGCTAAGTTTTGTATTTGTATAGATGTGGTTTCCCCACGTTGCCCAGGCTGGTCTCAAACTTCTGAGCTCAAGCGATCCTCCTGCCTTGGCCTCCCAAAGTGTTGGGATTACAGGCGTGAGCTACCAGGTCTGGCCTAAAACTCCCACTTTTAATCAACAGTGAGCTGCATTATTATACTATTTAAAATGAGCTGGTACCAGAAAAATCTCCCTTACTGCTCTAGAGAAAATCAGCATTATCAGTTTGAATAATCGTTATGGTATTTCATTTTAGTTTCTGCAAAGTAGAGCGAAGGCATAAATAATTCCCTAAACATGAAATGCTTCAATTCTATGAACGGATCTATGAATGACTATGATCTGTGCACTTTTCTGTACACATACTGCATTTAAATAAAAAGTCAGAATAAAGAGAGAGCAGGACACCTGGCTTCTGAATGGAAACCTTCATAGTGCCAGCAACAAAAGAGAATTAAACATGGATGATGTTGAGAAAGGCAAGATTTTTGTTCCGAAGGGTGCCCAGTGCCACACCACGGAAAAGGGAAGCAAGCACAAGACTGGGCCACATCTCCACAGTCTCCCTGGGCAGAAGACAGGCCAGACTGCCGGATTCTCTTATATACAGATGCCAATAAGAACAAAGGCATCACCTGGAGCGAGGACACACTGATGGGGTATTTGGAGAATCCCTGGAACAAAAATGGTCTTCACTGGCCGGGTGTGGTGGCTCATGCCCGTAATCCCAGCACTTTGGGAGGCCAAGGCAGGCGGATCACTTGAGGTCAGGAGTTCAAGACCAGCCTGACCAACATGGAGAAACCCTGTCTCTACTGAAAGAACAAAATTAGCCGGGTGTGGTGGTGCACACCTGTAGTCCCAGCTACTTGGGAGGCTGAAGCAGGAGAATCGTTTGAACCCGGGAGGCAGAGGATGCAGTGAGATGAGATCGCACCATTGCACTTCAGCCTGGGGAACAAGAGCGAAACTCCATCTCAAAAAAAAAAAAAAAAAGAAGACGACGACAGAAAGGGCAGACTTGAAAGTTTATCTCAAAAAAGCTACTAATGAGTAGTAATTGGTCACTGCCTTATTAGAAAACAGAAATGTCATAACTTTTTGATGTGTATCATAATTTAATAGATCTCATACACAAGAATTCAGATCATGAACGATCATCAGAATATTTTTGTTGGGCAATCCTGATTTAACTAAGGCTGGCTTGTGGTTAAAGGACTATGTTCACTTTTTTGAATTTTAATAATTCTGATTCAGTAATGCTACACTGCTTTCCCCTTCTAAAGACATGATTAGACTTCACTAGTAATGTTCAACTTTCACAAAGATCGTAAATGCCATCTTAAAACCTACTGGAGATTGGTTTTATATCTGGGTTTACATAACTGGCTATATGACTCTATTTAAATACCAAGGAAATCCCTTCACTGCCTCAGAATCCAGCAAGACTCACCTGTATTTTCTATTTATTTGCCTCTTAAAGGCAAAGGCTGAAGATAAAGCAGCAATATTTACTTTATATTTCTGGCCTTAACTATGGCAATCTAATTAGAATTTCCTGTATCCAAAATGGTTCCCTTTACTTATTAAAAGGCATTTTAGTGTAGTTTATGTGTAATATCAAATAAGGAATATTTAACACTTCTCACATTTTATAGATAATCTATAAGGTCAGATGCTTTTAAAAGTCAGTATGACAAGAAATAGTAGCAAGTTAAACTTCACTTTTCAATTCTTTACTACTTAAGTCAGACTAAGTCATAATTTAGCATTGTCTTTAAAGTCATTCGAGGCTGGGCCCAGTGGCTCACACCTGTAATCCCAGCACTTTGGAAGGTTAAGGCAGGTGGATCACTTGAGGTCAGGAGTTCGAGACCAGCCTGGCCAATATGGTGAAACCCTGTTCTCTACTAAAAATACAAAACTTAGCCAGGAATGGTGGCAGAGCTAATCCCAGCTCTCAAGAGGCTGAGCCTCAGCAGGAGAATAGCCTGAACCTGGGAGGCAGAGGCTGTAGTGACCCAAGACTGCACCAGCCTGGGTGATGGAGCAAGACTCTGTATAAAAAAAAAAAAAATTCAAAAACATAAAACTGTAGAACTACCATGTGTCTATGTGATTGGCAATGGTGCTTTTGCCAACTTATTAGAAAGATTAAAGTAGAGGAGATACACACACAGTTAAAAATTATGACTGATCATAAGACTTAAGATAATTAAAAACAAAAACCACAGAAAAAGTCAGAATACAAAAAAGCATGTTGGGTTTTCATGGTGTGGCAGTATTGCTGACTAACATATAGGAATCTTCTCCAGATTCCATTACTGTCAATCAACAGGTTGGCCTCCCGGAATGAAGAACAAGACCAAGGCCATGTTCTGAGTGTCGCTGGACTAAGTGTTTTCCTCCGTGGCCATGTGCTCACCAACTCAGAGGCTGGCCCGTCAGGAGAACAAGAAGGGGGTGGGAACATGAGCTACTCATGACCCCAACTCCTGGGAAATAACTCAAAAGCATGTGGCCTACTGATGTGGCATCATCTTCACTCAGAAAGGACCACACTTACGTGGAAGTGGTTAAGAATGTAGGTTCTGGAACAAAATGGCCTGGGCTTAAATCCTGACCCCACCACTCGCTGGCTGTGAGACCTCAGGCAGGTTACTTCACTTCTCTCTGCCCCAGTTTCCTCATGTGTAAAACCAGTGGAAAACACCACCAGAGAGAGCTGCTGGAAGGACGGAATAAAGGCCTGAAAACAGTGTCTCATACGCAGTAAGTAGACAACAAATGGCGACCATCATTACTGCAGCGGTTTTCTTGATGACTGGTATTCAACGGCACTCAGTTATTTGTTCTGTAGCAACCAGGCTGACAGAATTAGAGATCAGGCCGACTACAAGTCACGCCTAGTTTTCCTTTACTAAATAATGCCAATAACTTGCTAGATACATACCAGGCTCTGCTCACTACAAAAGGCTTACCATAAAAATCTACACCCTTATGAGGCTAAAATTTCACCAAAAACCTGAAAATTAAAGCTCAAACATTTCTAATCTCTGATAAATCTCTGAACTCTTTTTACACCTTCTGAAAATTCGAACGTATGAATACTTGGAACACATGCTGCTTTGTGATGTGACACTGTCTGTAGCCAGACCCTGCTCTGTAAAGTCTAGAAAAATGTAGTTAGTCATGAATCATCACTTGCTATGAAGGACTTAGATTCCACAGAGACACAAATTCAATGACTTCTAAACTGGAAGAAAGCTTCCCAGCTGTGGAAGTTGGGAATATTACTCTTGGTGACCATGAGCAGGAAGAGATTCCATGATTTCACGTAGCTCTGGCCCTGCACACTGGGCATGGTACCGACACTCACTTTGCCCTTGTGGGTCTCCTGGAGCCACTGGCGAAGTCTAATGAGGCAGCTCTCCTGCAGCGGAGTCAAATCGCCCAGGTATCTCTTGATGTAGTCGGCATCTAGTTTGTCTGGAATGTAAGTGACATTTATTTACAACAAAAACACTGGAGCTTTAGGCTCCCAAAGTCTTCCTGCTCAGTGGAGTTAACGTGTGGTCCTAGAGTCTTAGAGGCAAATGAAACCACAGAGATGGCAGATGTAAACCAGATACCCTAGAGGACTCTAGGGACAGGCTTTGAGATCAATCACTGACTAAACCACAGGTCAACTTTCTGACTCAATTATCTTTCCCTGATTACCACTGAGTTACCTCTATTGCCAAATCACAATACTATTCGTGACTATAAGAGATATTAATGACTGTTTTAATTTCAAGAGGAACATAACACAAAAAGGACTCACAAGATATAAAATTTATGAAAAAAAAAATCCAGGAAATCTAAATCTATTTTGAATAAAGCTACTGTGTTCAAGAATGTAAGAAATCTGGTGGCTCACGCCTGTAATCCCAGCTACTCAGGAGGCTGAGGTGGGCAGATCACCTGAGATCAGGAGTTCAAGACCAGCCTGGCCAACATGGTGAAACCCCATCTCTACTAGGAATATAAAAATTAGCCAGGCATAGTGGTGCATGCCTAAAATGCCAGCTACTCAAGAGGCTGAGGCAGGCGAATCACTTGGACCCGGGAGGCAAAGGTTGCACTGAGCTCAGATTGCACCATTACAGTCCAGCCTGGGTGACAGAGCAAGACTCCACCTCAAAAAAAAAAACAAAAAACAAAAATTAGTCGGGCATGGTGGCACATGCCTGTGGTCCCAGCTACTCGGGAGGCTGAGGCAGGAGAATCACTTGAACCTGGGAGGTGGAGGTTGCAGTGAGCCAAGATCACACCACTGCACTCCAGCCTGAGCAACAGAGTAAGACTCCGTCTCAAAAATAAATAAATAATAAATAAACAAACAAATTCCTTCCTTAGGCCAGGTGTGGTGGCTCACACCTATAATCCCAGCACTTTGGGAGGCCAAGGCAGAAGGACTGATTGAGCCCAGGAGTTCAAGACCATCCTGGGCAACACAGTGAGACCCCATTTCTTAAACAAACAAACACCTTCCGGTATCTATAAAAGAATAAAAATAACTTGATATAACCCTTCCAACCTATTAACAAAAAATCTAATGGAAAGTAGAATGAGTGTGTTACATACGTTAGAGGACAAGGGCCAGAAACGAGAGATAGGTCTTTTCTTTATGAGTTATCTAATGTTCCAAGGAAGCGGGAACAGGCAGAGCGAACAGAGAGAAAGCGGCCATGCTGACTTCCCTAGCCTTGCTCTCGGGATGAAGTCCCTGCCAGACCCACCGTCAGGGGTGCCCACCACGGGCTCAGGCGCACTGGGGCTGCTGAGGGCATCACCACTCAGCCCCTCCTTGAGGGCAGCATCTGGGATGACGACGGCCATGGACGCTGCTTGTTTCTTGCAGGATGACAGAGATGTGTCTGAACAGGGCGTGATGGAAGGCGCAGTCCAACGGGGCACAAAGGTTATGCCTTCTTCTTCTAACTGGCGAAGGTAGTATTCAATGATTTCCTTTCCCTTTAAAACAAAAGCAATTTAAAGGTGAATATATATTCAATATTCAAATCATTCATCCCTCCCAAGATTTTTCTTTTTTTCTAGCCAACAGAAGATGGTGAGCCTCAAAAGCTTTTTTTTTGAGACAGGGTCTCGCTTTGTGGCCCAGGCTGGAGCGCAGTGGCATGATCACAGCTCACTGTACTCTTGACCTCCTGGACTCAAGCCATCCTCCTACCTCAGCCTCCCCAGTAGCTGGGATTACAGGTATGTGCCACCGCATCTGGCTAATTTTTGTGTTCTTTGTAAATATGGGGTTTCGAAATGTTGTCCAGGCTGGTCTCGAACTCCTGGGCTCAAGCAATCTGCCCACCTCAGCCTCCCAAAGTGCTGGGACTACAGGCACGAGCCAGTGCGCCCAGTCCCTCACAAGCTTTTTAAACACCAATAAAACTGAATTGCTACCAAATTAAAAAAAAAAAAAAAAAAAAAAAAAAAAAAAAAAAAAGGCCAAATGGTTTTGTGTGTTTATTTTACTTGTTCTTTTCCAAGGTTTAGGAACTAATATCTAAAGAGATGGAATTTTTATATGACTATTTTAAAATGCTGATTTATGGTACTTGTACTCAATATATGATTTCTGTCTCAATTTCAATTCTTTTCAACGCAGTACCCTGAAAATGAGCCTTCAAAAACCACTCCATAATCCCACATGGATAGATTTCAAAACCACAATTCCATAACAACTGATGAGCAACAACACAAAAACGAGAAAGGAAGGTCTTCCGTGGAAGAACTGACAATCCAAGGGGGGCAGCCTGCCTGGCAAGCACCTCCCCAGGCCCCCAGACCTCCTCCCGATCCTGCTGCAAGGCCTGGGTGCTGTGTGCCAGCTGCTGCTGCCTCTCCCCAACTTCTACCTCTCTCAGCAACTCCAGGCAGACAGTGTCATAGCGTGAGCGACAGGCACCTCCTTCCCCCATCAGCAACCAGCACCACCTTAACCCCTATACCTAAAGATGAGGCGGGGGTAGGGATCACAGCGTCTTCCACCCAAGAAATGCTGCAAATCCTTCGCTAAACCCACCCCCAGCCTTCCAAAAAGACGGGTCATCTCAGAGACTCCTGCCCACCCTCTGCCACAAAATCCCAAGATACACTCACTTTTTTAATGTTGCTGGTATATTGTTTCATTGCAATTTTTTCCACAGTACTTTCAAAACCAAAGAAAGATTTAATATCTAAACTTGCAGACTGTTCAAAACAGGTCCAGTCTTCATTTTCAGGGTGAACCTGCAGATAAAGAGAAAGCACTCTCACTGACTGAACTGACAACAGAACATCATCTCACTGACTGAGCTGACAACAGAACATCATTTGTCTGCTCCTCAGTTTAACCAGGAACCAGAAGAAACACTTACTTTACTAATAATGCTACTATCACAAAGACAGCAGATGGAAAAAATGCCAAAATCATGTTCAAAATCAGGACCAACATTCGAAATCATGAAGAGATCCAAATAATTGTTCAAAAACACTTCAAAGATGACTATAAAAAGAGAGCTTCGGCCAGGTGCGGTGGCTCACACCTATAATCCCAGCACTTTGGGAGGCTGAGGTGGGCGGATCACGAGGTCAGGAGATCGAGACCATCCTGGCTAACACAGTGAAATCCTATCTCTACTAAAAATACAAAAACTAGCCGGGCAAGGTGGCGGGCGCCTGTAGTCCAGCTACTCGGGAGGCTGAGGCAGGAGAATGGTGTGAACCCAGGAGGCGGAGCTTGCAGTGAACCGAGATCGCGTCACTGCACTCCAGCCTGGGCGACAGAGCGAGACTCTGTCTCAAAAAAAAAAAAAAAAAAAAAAGGAGAGCTTCATTTTCATTCTTGCTTCATTCATTCAACATACTCACTCAATAGTCTTCTCCATCATGAACAAAAAGGTACTGGCCTTGGAAGCTTTCAACAGAGTCTAACAGAGGAGACAATCAGCCAGAAACACAGTATGTAAGAAAATTAAAGATAAGTAAGTGCTATGGAAAAAAGAAACCTTGAAGCAGGCTGAAAGAACCAGGGATAGGGGTCAGGCACGATGGCTCACACCTGTAATCCCAACACTTTGGGAGGCCAACGTGAGAGGATGGCTTCAGTCCAGGAGTTTGAGCCCAGCCTGGGCAACAGGGCAAGACCTCATCTCTACAAAGAAATTTAAAAATTAGCCAGGTGTGGTGGCATGTGCCTATAGTCCCAGCTACTTGGGAGGCTGAGGTAGGAAGGATCACTTGAGTCTGGAAGGTGGAGGCTGCAGTGAACTGTGATTGTGCCACTATACTCCAGCCTGAGTGACAGGGCAAGATCCCATCTCTGAAGGAAAAAAATAAAGACTGGGGGTTGGGGTGTCGGGCTGCAGAATTAAATGGGTGGCTGGGGCTGGCCAAGAAGGGGTAACCTGAGCCGAGATGGGAGGAGGTGAGACTAGAGATGTAGGGAGGAACAGCACAGCACGGCAGCGAGCACCTTGGAGCCAAAGCCCCTGAGGGATGCCCACCGCATGGCAAGGAGGACAGGAAAGGTGTGACCAGGAGAGAACTCAGGCCCTTGCAAGCCACCATAAGGACTCTGGGCTCTTCCCCTGGGTGAACTGCGGAGACACTCCAGGGTTTTGAGCCCAGAGAAGTGACTTGATCTGACACACTTTAAATAGATCACTTTGAATTCAGTGTTAAGGATACACTGCAGGGGAGAAGGGCAGAAATACAGCAATCTGGCAGCAGAGTATTCTAAAATTCTGATAAAAGAAGTTCTTGACACAGGGTGGTAAGCAGTGAAGACACTAAGACAGATAAACACTCGCGGCACTAATCTTAAAGGCACACATCTTGGTACTTCATTAGATATTTCTAACACATTACAGTGAGACTAGAAAAGAAGTGGCATATGAAAGTAATATTTAAGGCTGGGCGTGGTGGCTCATGACTGTAATCCCAGCACTTTGGGAGGCTGAGGCAGACGGATCACAAGGTCAGGAGTTGGAGACCAACCTGGCCAACACGGTGAAACCCTGTCTCTACTAAAAATACAAAAATTAGCCAGGCGTGGTGGCAAGCACCTGTAATTTCAGCTACTTGGGAGGCTGACAAATGAGAATCACTTGAACCTGCAAGGTGAGGTTAAAGTGACCTGAGACTGTGCCACTGCATTTCGGCCTGACTGACAAGAGTGAAACTCCATCTAAAAAAGAAAAAAAGAAAGGAAAGAAAGAGAAGAAAGAAAAGAAAAAAAAGAAAAGAAAAGAAAGGAAAGAAAAGAAAGAAAGAAAGTAGGCCAAGGGGTGGATCATGTGAGGTCAGAAGTTCCAGACCAGCCTGGCCAACACGGTGAAACCCCTTCTCTGCTAAAAATACAAAAATCAGCCTGGCGTGATGGCGTGTGCCTGTAATCCCAGCTACTAGGGAGGCTGAGACAGGAGAATCCCTTGAACCTGGGAGGCGGAGGTTGCCGTGAGCCAAGATCACGCCACTGCACTCCAGCCTGGGTGACAGAGGGAGACTGTGTCTCAAAAAACAAAACAAAACAAAACAAAACAAAAAAAACAAAAGCAAAACCAAATCAAGGCATCACTTAGCTGCCTTAACTGCCACAACAACATAATCTACTCTGCAGGAGACCATACCTGGTACCCTTCCTCCTACACATGAGAAATAAGTGACAACATCTAATGAAGAACTACCCTCTAAGTCAAAAAGATGCACTGTTTAAAATGGTGATCAAACAATCCTCAGAAGCCACATGTCAGCAGAACGTCTTCCACGGAGTGACAGATTACTCACGGTGTAGCAGCAATGCTCGTTAATGATGACCCGATTGGAAAATGTTTCATTATAAGCCTCAATGTGCAAAGTACGTTCCCGAGAATTCAGTGAGTTTTTCTGGACAAAATAAACATAATCAACTCCTGCAATCTTAAAAAAAAAAAAAAAAAAGAGAAAAAGTGTTAACTAGTAACATCCAATTGCACAGAAGCTGTAGTGTAACTTCGTGTTGTCTTCGGGAGGTGCCCTCCAAGACGCCCTTTCTGCCCGTTACCTTCTTCAGCAGTCTGGGTGCATCGACATCCAGCTTGCAGCGCCTTTCAATGACATGAATAGCCCCATCTTCACTCTTGAATTCATTCACAGTGTCACTGCCCACGAACATCGGAATCAAAGGACACGTAGGGAACCTCCTTTCATAGGCCTATAAATTTAAAAACAAAAAAAGCGGAAGTGAGCAAAAGACACATCCTGATGTCCTGCCGCTGAACGTGTTCTCCCTGGAACAGCACCTCTCGGTGCACGGCAACGGGCAGCGCCACAACTGTCTGTCTTCACATCTGAAGCTTTCATTAAAGAAGAGAAAGACACCCGATGTCCATGGATTGGAAGATTCAACCTAGTAAAGATCTCAATTCTCCCCATAACTAACATCATTCCTAACAAAACCCCAGCAAGATGTTTTGGTAACTATAGATGAGATTGTTTTAAAATTTATATAGAAAGACAAAGGAACTAGAATAACTAAAACAACTTTGAAAAGATGAATAAATTGGGAGGAATCAGTCACCCCAGCATTAAGGCTTACTATACAACTACAGTAATCAAGACCGTCTAGTATTAGGAGAGGGGTAACTGACATACAGATCAATGGGACAAAATACAGAACCCAGAAACAGACTCAAACAAATACACCCAACTGATTTATTTTTTAGTATCTGCACCTTTGTCAGGAAACACCAATTGATTTTCAACAGAGATGGAAAAGCAATGGGGAAAAGAAAGGAGGCCAGTCTTTTCAACACGTTACTGGAGCAATTACACATCCATAGGCAAAAACAATAACAACAATGAATCTTGACCTAAACCTCACACCTTGTATAAAAAGTAACTCAAAGATCAGGGACTTAAATGTAAAACACAAAACTAAAACTTTTAGGAAAAAAGATAGAAAATCTTTGGGATCCTGGGCTAGGCAAAGAATTCTTGGATGTGACACCAAAATCACAATCCATAGGAGAAAAAATAGATAAAATGAACTTCATCAAAGTTAAAAACATTTGATCAGCTAAAAGACCCTGTTAAGGCCAGGGGCAGTAGCTCACGCTTGTAATCCCAGCACTTTGGGAAGCTGAGGCGGGCAGATCACAAGGTCAGGAGATCGAGACCATCCTGGCTATAGACACGGTGAAACCCTGTCTCTACTAAAAATACAAAAACATAAACTGGGAGTGGTGGTGGGCACCTGTAGTCCCAGCTACTCGGGAGGCTGAGGCAGGAGAATGGCGTGAACCCGGGAGGTGGAGCTTGTAGTTAGCCACTGCACTCCAGCCCGGGTGACAAAGCGAGACTCCGTCTCAAAACAAAACAAAACAAAACCCGTTAAGAGGATGAAAAAACAAACTACAAAATGGGAGGAGGTATTTACAAACCACGTATCTGACAAAGGACTAGTGCCTAGAATACATAAAAAATTCTCAAAACTCAACATATGTATAGTGAACCAGGAGAACACTGGTTTGGACTGAGCTCCTGCACCAGGCCCAGCAGACCAAACCAAAATGGAGTCCCTCTTGGTAACCTCCACACTACCAAGCCAAAAGTAAGCTGTTTATCTGACTTCCCAAGAAATCAGGAGAGAGAGAACAGCGAATCCCCCAAACGGGCCAGTTTGGGCCAGCGTGATAAGGAAGTCCCCTCTGTGTTAACCTTTGCAAGGAAAGCCACTCTGAAACCACCCATCTGCTTGCTGTTCTCTGTGCCTGTTTCCCTCACCCCTTTTCTGTCTACAAAGCCACCTTCCTCTGCTGGGCTCATGAAAACACTCACTCTATTTCACAGAATTCTATTTTATAGAATGAGGTGTTGCTTGATTCTGGAACCAAAAAAGCCAATTTAGATCCATACACTAACATACACTAAATTTGTTGTAATTTTGTCTTTTGACACACAATTGAAATTTAAAAATGGTTAAGATGGTAAATTTCATGTGCTTTTACCATGATCAAAAAAAAAAAAAAAACTCAAGAGTTTACAAAAGTCCAATTAGAAAATGGGCAAGAGACAGAAAGTGGTATCTCACCTGAGAGGATACACAGATGGCAAATAAGCACACGAGAGATGTTCATTAGAGAAAAGGGCCATTGGCCGGGCACGGTGGCTCAAGCCTGTAATCCCAGCACTTTGGGAGGCCAAGATGGGCGGATCATGAGGTCAGGAGATTGAGACCATCCTGGCTAACACGGTGAAACCCCGTCTCTACTAAGAAATACAAAAACTAGCCGGGCGAGGTGGCGGACGCCTGTAGTCCCAGCTACTGGGGAGGCTGAGGCCAGAGAATGGCGTGAACCCGGGAGGCGGAGCTTGCAGTGAGCTGAGATCCGGCCACTGCACTCTAGCCTGGGCTACAGAGCGAGACTCCGTCCCAAAAAAAAAAAAAAAAAAAAAAAAAATCACAAAGGAGTATCACTATACGACTAAGAGAATGGCTAAAATAAAACACAGTGACACCACCAAATGCTGGTTAGGATGTGGAAGAACTGAATCCCTTACACATCACTGGCAGGAATGTAAAATGGTGCAACCACTCCAGAAAACAGGTATCTTCTTAAAACCTACACATGCAACGGTATACAACCCAACAACTGCGCTCCTGGGCATTTATCCCAGAGAAATGAGAGCTTATGTTCACACAAAACCCTACACAGAAACATTCACAGCAGCGTTCCTCATAATAGAAACTGGGAACAACTCAGAGACGTCCTTCCTGAGCGAGGCTAAACGAACTGCACCGCGGCCACACCAGACAACACTGCTCAGCAAAAAAAAGAATGAACTACTGACACATGCGAGGAACTGGATGGATTGTGGGAGAATGACGCTAAGCTAAAAAAAAAAAAAGCCTCAGCAGTTACATACTGTATGATTCCATGTCCAAAACATTCTTCAAAAGACAAAACTTTAGAAACCGAAAACAGATGAGTGGTTGCCAGGGGCTAAGGAAGGGGTGGGGGCAGGAGGGAAGCAGGTGTGGCTGTAAAAGGGCCACAAGAGAGACACCTGGGCGCCTGGGAAACACGCTGCGCCTCGACTGTACGCACGGCAGCATCCTGTGACAGTGCACGCAGTTCTGCGAGATGTTATCACCGGGGGAAGATGAGTAAAGAACACATGAGATCTTTCAAGATTATTCCTTGTGAATAATTAAATTATTCAATATTATTCCTTGTGAAAAATTTACTCTGTAGCAATCCACAAAGATTACCAAACTAAAGATGTTGCAGAATTCATATTAAAACCTAATTGATCCAGAGGCCCAGGTGTGCAGATCACTTGAGCCTGGGAGTTTGAGACCAGCCTAGGCAACACAGCATAACCCCGTCTCTACAAAAAATATAAAAATTAGCCAGGTGTGGTGGTACATGCCCGTAGTTCCAGCTACTCAGGAGGCTGACATGGGAGGACCACCTGAGCCCAGGAGGTGCAGGCTGCAGTGACCTGTGACTGCACCACTGCACTCTCCAGCCTGGGCAACAGAGTAAGAGTAAGACCCTGTCTCAAAAAAAAAAAAAGGAAATCCAGTAGCTCATGGTGCATGTGAACAGGAAACCATAGGATATAGGGTAATAAGGTCGGGTGCGGTGGCTCACGCCTGTAATCCCAACACTTAGGGAGGCCAAGGCAGGCAGATCATTTGATGCCAGGAGTTTGAGACCAGCCTGACCAATGTATCAAAACCCCATTTCTACCAAAAATACAAAAATTAGCAGGGCATGGTGGCACACACCTGTAATCCCAGCTACCAGGGACGCTGAGGTGGGAAAATCACTAGAACCTGGGAGGCAGAGGCTGCAGTGAGCCAAAATGGTGCCACTGCACTCCAGCCTGGGTGGCAGAGCAAGACTCCATCTCAAAAAAAAGGGGTGAGGGGGGCATAGGGTAGTAAGAATCTAGGCTGTAAGAAGGAACCTGAAAAAGGAAATCCAGCGCCTGCCCCTATGGTTAGCCTCATTATAAAGGAAGGTACTGCAGGATGACTCTTGCTTGACTGATAGATGTCACCCCTCTGTAAGACTATATGGGTTGAGCATCCCGTCTCCAAGATGCCTGGGACCAGAAAGGGCTTCTGATTTCAGATTTTTTTCGGATCTTGGGAATAGCTCTATTATACTTACTGGTCAAGCACCTCAAATCCACAGATCCGAAATCCAAAATGCTCCAATGAGAATTTCCTTTGAGCATCGCGTCAGTGCTCAAAAACTTTCTCATCTGGAGCATTTCGGACTTCGGACTTTTAGATTTGAGATGCTCAACATGTACTAAAAAATGAGGTGGGGTAAAAACTGTGAATTCCCATCTTAAATTAATCACAACCAAAAACAGAGTTAAGGAAGAAACCTCTGGTGTTAAAAAATATTAACGAAAATGGCACAAACGGCTTTGATTTTACTTCTGACAAGTTACAAGTAGCTTCAGAGCATTATCATACTAAAAACACTCCCTTTCTGGCAGCAATTCCCTGATGTTTACCTTCAACAGGACTGCCCTTCTGAGTAGAAGTAATACACAGATCACAAACATTGCCGCCAAGATCCCAGAAGGACTAGAGAATCACAGGAATTCCTCCGCCTAGGTTTTGACTACAATTCCTTCAAAGTCACCCTCAGTTTTCTTGCGTGTATCTCACTTTCTCTCCACAACGTTACAAGGTTAAATCAATGTGAAAAGCACACGCTACACTCCAGCTGCCTATGTACAAGGGACCAAGCTAGTCAGTACAGGAGGGAGGGAAGGGAGTCAACAGCATCCATGAGGGTGAGAAGGATAAGCAGCTGCCAGGAGGCAGAAGAGGGAGAACATGCTCTGCATGGAGGGGTGGGGTGGGGAAAGCCTTGAAAGAGAGGAGGCACACATGCTGAGCCTCGAAGCGTGCCAGGGTCTGTTCACAGTCAGCGAGGTGGAGAGCGTTTCCAGGAAAGAACTCAGGAGTGTGACTGCAAGGCGACCTCCAGTGGGGGCACGGACCCAAAGCCCCCACGGGAGGGAAGTGGTGGGAGGTGAGGCCAGGGGTCTCTGTGGTGCATGACGATGAGGCACAGACCATGCCTTGCCGGGCGCAGATAGAAGGCCCTGGCCTTCCTCTCCAGGAGCTGGGATGGAGGGAGCGTGAACAGGTGGCCAGAGTCACATTTTCAGAAAATTAATATCAGAGTCAGGCGCAGGATGGTCTGGAAAGGATGCAAAACCTACATGTGGTGGCCAATTATATGTGTTTCTTAAGTGTTCTTACTTTGGAAGTTAAAAATATATTCTTTTTTTATATATATACTACTCCCCTCTTCTACTCAATATATCTACTCCCCTCTTCTACTCAAACGTATTCTGAATCCTGCCAGAGTCTTGAAAAATCACTCAGTATCTGTCTCTTTATGCACTTTATGTAAACAACACTTAAGAAGTTTAATCACCTGCTCAGATCCCACCACAGATAAGTCCCATTCAAAGGCCTAAGAATTTATTAAGTACCGAACAAGAACAATCCAGGAAAACAGGTTGGCTACCATTTGTTCTACACGGACACTGAAAACCATCTAAACTGACTTCCACTGCACTCTACTTAAAAAAAAAAAAAAAAAAAAAAAAAAAAAAATTGGCTTTGTACATTCCAGTACTATGACGTACCAAGAAACTGAGACAAAGGTTTCAAACAAAATGAATCTTTGTAAGTGACATAAAGGGCAGAGTAAGCACTTACTAAGATGTAGCCTTAGCTAGGGTCTCTCCCATTTAAGCACGTGAACTAGGCCATTTTCAAAATACACACACCATCCTTCCAAATCTTGAAATAGAGTGGTCAGCAGAAGGTGTCACCCACGCAGCCTCACCTTGAATTTCAACGACACTAAAAACGTTCCCTTCCCTGTAAAATTATCCATCCATGTAGACTCATATTTGCATAGACATTCACTCTACCTTGGCATGACCAACCAGATGGCATTTAAGGTATCCAGGCTAAGGAGCAGCTAACTCAGAAGCTGCGCTGACCTCTCCAGAGCTCTGTCAGTGTCAGGGGCAGTTGGCAAGCGCCTCTCTCACCTCCTCCACATTCTCTTCCCAGCCTGTCACTCTGCCACCAAATGCACTGCTAGGCTGCAGGGCAAAGACTTTTTATCCTCAGCAGAACGAGGACTTCAATGCCTAAAACAAAGTCATTGTTCAATAAACATGTTTTGAAGCATAGAATACAAGCTTACTCAATAAAAAGATCAGTCCCGCCTTTTGTTTCTGCACTCTCTTACCCTGACTGTCTTTCAGAGATATGTTAAGGTCAGTGAATTCTGCATACTGTCAGCATATACAGTTCTAACTGTGGACGGTTCTGGAAATGAAAAGACTGCAAAAAGTCGATGTAACTTTCATCTCTGGGGTGGCTTAGGTGCCAGAACCAGAGTTTTTCAGCATGAGCTACAAGCCACGAAAGTGTCTACTAAGTGTGTAAGCAGGCCCTGAAAAACAGAAGCATTCTAATTTGATTAAAAACATCAATCTACGTCCTAGCTCCTAGCTCCTTCCACTGGAAGGGGCGAAAAGCAATGACATCTGAGTTCCTGATGAGCACACTTGGCAACCAGATCTTGATTTCCAAATAACATTCCCTATGACAAAGGAATCCGTGCTGCTTGGAGAAATGGTTGATTACGCGTCTGGAGCACGGGAAGGTCAAGGTGAGGTAGAAACGTTTCCCACCAGGAGGCGAGGGAGTGCCCAGTGACAGACAGGGATACGCCTAAGGGACAGAGGAACCAGCCTGAAGGGGCTCCACTCACCAAGTGTGGGATAATTTGAATACCAGAAAGAAAAAAGGTGGCAAAGCATTATAAACCACACAGTGATACTCAACAGGGGAGAAAACTTTACAGGTGAAAAAATAATCTAATAAACACAGAGGGAGTGTTTAAGAAATCACCATTTTCCAGCCGCCAATGTATAATAACTGACTCAGACAAGGATCATCAATGACGCTAACGAAAGGGGTTCAGAAGAGACAGAGTCTCAAATTACCATCCTGCAGATCACAGATAAATTTAACACAGGAACAAGGGTGGGTGCCTTTACAATGGAAAGACCTCACGGGCACCACCTTCACCAAATGACTGAACTGAGCCCCAGCGACAGGACAGCCGGACAGCCGGACAGCCGGACAGCCTGGCGCGACGCAGCAGAAGCAGACACAAACACCAACACCACAGGCTTCTGCAGCCCTCAGGACAAAGATGGTTGGCCCTTAGCTAATAACCATGAGGACATCAGGCCGGGTGCAGTGGCTCATGCCAGCACTTTGGGAAACTGAGGCGGGCGGATCACCTGAGGTCAGGAGTTTGAGACCAGCCTGGCCAACATGGTGAAGCCCTGTCTCTATTAAAAATACAAAAATTAGCCAGGCATGGTGGCACATGCCTATAATCCCAGCTACTCGGGAGAAAATCATCAGACAAACCCAAATTATGGAACATTCTACACAACCACCCTAGACGCTTAAACAAACAAATAAACAAACAAAAATGTCAGTGTCTTAAAAGATAAACAGAAAAAAGCAAGGAACTGTCTAGAATAAAGGCATCTAAAGAGAGAACAACCAAATGCAATGCTGCATTAGCTCTTGGATTAGAGTAAAAATAGCTATTGAAACATCTGGGGAACAACCGAGGAAATGCAACCATGCGTTTCATATAATAACATTTTTTATTTTGTATTTGTATTCTTTTGAGACAAGGTCTCACTCTGGTCACCCAGGCACAATCTTGGCTCACTGCATCTTCCACCTCCTGGCTCAAGCGATCCTCCCACCTCAGCCTCCCAAGTAGCTGGGACCACAGGTGCACAATTCTTTGCCTGTGATAAAAATCACAGCTAGACAGAAGAATATCTATTCTTAGGCAATACATGTTTTAGTATTTAGGGGTAAAGTGTCATGATATAAAGCAACTTACTTTCAAATGTTTCTACAAAATGTATGTGCACATGTGTTTGTGAAAGAGAGAGAGAGAAAGCAAAGGCCGGGCGCGGTGGCTCAAGCCTGTAATCCCAGCACTTTGGGAGGCCGAGACGGGTGGATCACAAGGTCAGGAGATCGAGACCATCCTGGCTAACCCGGTGAAACCCCGTCTCTACTAAAAAATACAAAAAACTAGCCGGGCGAGGTGGCGGGCGCCTGTAGTCCCAGCTACTCAGGAGGCTGAGGCAGGAGAATGGCGTGAACCCGGGAGGCGGAGCTTGCAGTGAGCTGAGATCCGGCCACTGCACTCCAGCCTGGGTGACAGAGCCAGACCCCGTCTCAAAAAAAAAAAAAAAAAAAAAAAAAAAGAGAAAGCAAACGTGCTAATTTACCTAGGGGACATGCATACAGGTGTTCACAGTACTTCTCTATCAACTTTTTAAAAAATGAGCATTACTCATAATAAAAAGTCTGGAAAGACATCACTAGTATGAAAAAGGTAGCTTTAGGGGAGAAAGTCCACATATAAAATAAAACCTGCTTTTATTACACAAAGTCAGAGCGTACACAGATTGGTACAAACCAAGAAACCAACCTACAGTTTTTACTGTCTTCTGCAATAACTGATTAAATACACCACCACAACGTTTTAGATGTGAAAACGTGTACAAATTTTAGGTCTGCCCGAAGCTCTGGCCGAGGTGGTGGCAGGCCTGGTGAGCAGCACAGCGGGACAGGGCCTTCTCCCGGGGCCTCAGCACCGGCTCCAGCTCCTTGGGGTTCGGAGGAGCAGCAGCCTGGGGAGCTCATGCTTTTCAAGCACAGTCGGCAACCTGGACTTTTCTGGAAAGCTTCTCTATTTTTAAAACCCCGTTTGAGCTACAGAGCCCACATCAGCAGGCCTTCACGTTTTATCTCCGCACTAAAAGAATGTGGGAAGAACCCTTTTTTCAACTCTCACCAGGTTCGAATCGCTGTGCCGGAAGAGCAGCAGCAATTTCCAGGTATCCAGAGTGTCATCCAGCCATTTCCTAATCCCGCCCAACATTTACCAAACACACAATCAAGAAGGGCTGAACAAAATGAACTCTCCCAGAAGTAGTTCTTCAGAGAGGGAGAAAGGCTCTTTGAGGTATCCTTTTTAAAGGAAAAATTACTTCTGTAAGACAAATAGCTACTGTAGGCATTTGCTCACTCATTTTTACACAGCAATTGTTTCAACAACAAAAACAAAACTAGGGCCTCATCAACCTGATCCTGAGAGGATGCTCCTCCCGGGTAACTGCTTCCTCCCACCTTCCTACACCCACTCTCCTCCTCTTTCAAAAGGATTTCTGAGCCTGCAACTCAGAAGGCTGGCAACAGCACTTTCAGCTTTTAACCAACCTTTGAATGCAATTTTGACATATTACAAGCTAGTACTGTGCTAAAGAAAGTCGTATTTTTGTGAAGACATTTCAACTTGAAAATTAATGAGCTGGATGCTGCACTCCACCGGAAAAACCCTTTTAAAACAAATTCAACCTAAAGAGCCTACCTTTAATGTGGACTATATTCATACCCAATTTAGCCAACACACCAAGCCAGCTGTTTTCCATGCAACAACTGGGATATTCTATAGCATCAGACCTGACCCTCAAACTCATTTATACACAGATCTGGTTTTACCCTGGAAACAAACAGTAAGTAAAACAACTAACTATGGCCTAAGTCTCTATTACAAGCTGCCAGTGCTCAAAGAAACAAGTATTCAACCTATCAAGAAAATGTGTCCAACTCTGTAGGCTGCATTAAAAAAAAAAAAAAAAGGAAGAAAGAAAAGAAAGAAAGAAAACGTGGCAAACTGACCAAAGCCCCTCAGAGTTCTAATTCTGTAATTCTCACACTATCAAAGTAATTCTCACACTATCTCTGTTTACAGAGGGCCTACCACATGCAGGCCCTAAACTAAAAATTCTAAGGAATATAAAAGTGGAAGGCACAGGATCATGGCTTATTTAGAGAGGCAAGACATAAAAACTCATAACTAGCTGCGTGGGGTGGCTCACGCCTGTAATCTCAGCACTTTGGGAGGCTGGGGTGGGTAGATTACCTCACCTGAGGTCAGGAGTTTGAGACCAGCCTGGCCAACATGGTGAGACCCCATCTCTACTAAAAATACAAAAGTAGCTGGGCGTGGTGGTGCATGACTGTAATCCCAGCTACTCAGGAGGCTGAGGCTGGAGAACCACTTGAATCCGGGAGGTAGAGGATGCAGTGAGCTGAGACTGCGCCATTGCACTCCAGCCTGGGCAACAAGAGCGAAACTCTGTCTCAAAAACAAAAACAAATGTATAACTATATACAACAATAGAAAAAAAAGACTGAGAAAGGAGGTGATTGACACCAAATGGACTGTATTAACAAAAAAACCTGCTTATGCTATTCAGGGGGAACCCACTTCAGGCTGGGTGGTTACAGAGGGCTTTGCTAGGGAGGTGATGTCTGCAGAGGGCTCTAAAGAGAAACCCAGAGAGAGAAAGCAACATTCCTGGCAGGGAGGGCACCAGCAAGAGGGAGCAAGGCAGGGGCCGATCGCAGAGAAGCCTCTCAGCCCCACTCACAGAACATCAGTTTCCTCCAACGCTGGCTCAGACACAAGCGGTCACTCCATGAACAGCTTCAAGCACCACGGTCTGCCGCTGCAACTCCAAGCAAATAAACATCGAAGCTACTTCTAGACTGTAAGAGTGACAAGGACCCAGGAAGACTACACGTAATCACAGTTCAGTCCTCTGTAGGCTCCTGTAGCCCACCTCGTTTCCTCATCGGAAGGCTACCAAGAGAAACGACTTGTTTAGTCCACTGGTAAATCGAGGTTTCAAATTGCATACTATTTGTGAATATGTGTTCATACCTAAAAAGGTATTTATAAAAACTAAAATTCATAAAAACTTGAGCCCTTTCAAAGAAAAGTCAGGATCCCAGTATTTTCAGCATACCCATCCACTTCTCCAAATACTGACAGCCCAGAGCATCTACAGCTAGATCAAAGGCTGCTTTGGCAAACGCACAACGGTACATGGCATGCACATTACACTAGGGAAAGAAGTGCCACATCTCAACCAAAGTCATCTGCCTCAGGTACCAGTCTTCAGTGAGACAAACGCATCAAGTCACAACAGCAGACTGGTAATCTGCACTTAGATCAAACCAGAAAATAAGGCTGAGGCGGGAGGATCACAGGAGCCTAGGAGATGGAGGCTACAGTGAGCCATGATCACACCACTGCACTCCCACCTGGGTGACAGAGCCAGACCTTATCTCAAACAAAAACAAGAAAATACAATGACTATACTAAAATTAAAAACAGGCTGGGCACGGTGGCTCACTCCTATAATCCCAGCACTTTGGGAGGCCAAGGCGGGCAGATCACCTGAGGTCAGGAGTTAAGAGCCCAGCCTGGCCAACATCTCTACCAAAAATACAAAAATTAGCTAGGAATGGTGGCAGGCGCCTGTAGTTCCAGCTACTTGAGAGGCTGAGGCAGGAGAACCGCTTGAAACTAGGAGGCAGGAGTTGCAGTGAACCAAGATCACGCCACTGCACTCTGACCTGGGTGACCAAGTGAGAATCCGTCTCAATGTAACAATAAAATAAAATAAAATGAAACAAAACAAAAACCTAAAAACAAATATATAGGCCAGGCATGGTGGCTCATGCCTATAATCCCAGTACTTTGGGAACCCAAGGCAGGTGGATCACAAGGTCAGGAGATCAAGACCATCCTGGCTAACAAAGTGAAACCCCGTCTCTACTAAAAATACAAAAAAAAATTAGCCGGGTGTGGTGGCCGCGCCTGTAGTCCCAGCTACTCGGGAGGCTGAGGCAGGAGAATGGCGTGAACCCGGGAGGCAGAGCGTGCAGTGAGCTGAGATCGCACCACTGCACTCCAGCCTGGGCAACAGAGCGAGACTCTGTCTCAAAAAAAAAAAAAGTAAAAATTTGACATAATCCAAGACATTTCTGAGATCAAACACATACGAAGCTTAAATTATGAACTTCATCTTAGAAAACCTCAAACTCCATGGTTCTGATGATACCTGTCTCCAAAGCTAACATTTAGTATGGAAAGGTAAGTTCACTGTAAAGAGCTATAAATCCAAGGAAAAAGCATCATGATAGATGTGAAGTAACCCAATAAAACAGGCTGGGTTTCTTTTCTAGGGCCTTCTCATCAAGGTATGATGATGATGAGTATCATGGAAGGCATTAATTATCGCTGAAAGAACAGACGGTAAACATGCTGCTCACATACCACACACCAAAACATTTGCACTTCCAAGTATTTTAGCATTTTTGACCAGGAATAGGTTCTTTTTACCATCTTTCTCTCAATGCCCGCCCTCACAGTTTACCACGCAATGGTATAAAGCAGCTATGTTTACTTTTGATCAAGGAGCCATTTCAACACACATCATACTACACAACTGACAAGGGAATGGGCCAACACCAGGAGGGCTGTGAGATATTCTGTATCAACCCATCAGAGCTTCTTCCATTTGTACACCCACTCCTTTGCTCCAAGAGTTCCAGACATGATATATATTTTTGCTAGAGGACAGGAGAAAGAAACTTCAAAATCTCTTCCAAATTCCATGTTTTCTCTTAGGAAACAGCATGGCTCTTTGAGGTATCCGTGCCACCTGGGGTGTTAAGCCTGTGTTAAGGAAAGGTCACTACATCCAGTGACTATTTGTGTGTTCCACCCTCCAGCCTACGCTGAACTTCACCTGGACTACCTTCATTTAACAGACAGAGGTCCCCAACTCCTGCTGGTCCGTGGACTGCTGAGAGCCTGGCCACACTGCCGGCGCACCTGCATCACTGCCTGAGCTCCACCTCCTGTGGCATCAGTGGCAGCATCAGACTCTCGTAGGAGTGACAGCCCTATTGTGAACTGCACATGCGAGGGATCGAGGCTGCACACTCTGTAAGCTGCACGCTCTGTAAGAGAATCTAATGCCTAATGATCCGAGGTGGAAGAGCTTCATCCCGAAACCATCCCCTCCACCCCACAATCCATGGAACAACTGTCTTCCACAAAACCAGTCACTGGGGCCAAAAAGGTTGGGGACCACTGCTTTAACAGAGACCTTCACATGACTTTATTAGCAGGCAACAGTGACACAATTCTAAAGGACCTGGGAAAAACTACCCACAAAATTTAAAACTTCACACATAAAAAGTTTTAATTCCACAGACAGGTCACTCATCTGATTTATCCACATTATGATATTTTAAAACAGTGTCAAAAAAAACCACAGTAGTAGGGTTTTTCTTCTGACCTCTTAAAATAATTCAAGTTAGTGACACCCACGCTGTGTTTCACTCTATTCTGGAAGGCTGTGTTCTTGCAGATCTGAGTGGCAGGTGGGATGCAAGTGCTATGAACCAAAATTACTGACGACAGTCTCCTCCTCAAGAGCAAGAGAAGCTGCTACTAAATACAGCTCCATCCGCTTTAAGATTTTCTGCCATAAATTTCTGTAAACCTCTGGGTCCTAGAAACAAGTGCTAGTGCATGAACACTGCACTCAAAAAAAAAAAAAAAAAAAAAAAGGAGGCGGGGAACAAAGGGGAAAAGCCACAGGTACAAAGGAGCAGGCAAGCAAACCTTAGCAAAGAACTAGGGCATTACCTACCAAACCTAATCTGACAGTTCTGTGACACCCCCAACTCTGTCCCCCAATGATAGTGGCTGTGATTTTATACTGTTCATATGACAGCCATGTGTCCTGTCAAAATTGTTCCTGGTCCACACAAAAGAACTAGGTGTATGTCAATATTTCACAGTATCCAGCAGAGGATTACAGCTCCTAAGTTTTGAACCACTGCTATAAACACAAAACAAGCACAAAAACAAAAAATTATGCTCAAAAGGAAAATAATCATCTGCTAAAACACTAGTATGTCTACATTTGGCTAAAGCAAGACTACTATTCAGATCTAGCTTTAGATATAATGTTTTAGGAGGAGGACAGTTTCAGATTGTTCTAGTTAAAGACAAACACTATTCCTTCTCTCCTTGCTGAAACTAACATACATGCAACTAACCATAGCTAAAACTGGTTTAACAAGGTCTTCTGGAATACTTTCTCTTAAAGTACTTTTAATGTATTCTTCTTCAAGAATTTCCAGCCAAGACTACCTGGAAACTTTTGTTAACACTATTTAACAGGCTGACATAGAGTTACTGAGCTTTCAAATGAAATTCAAAGTATAATCTAGTATGCCTGATTAACTGTATCTTTTGCATTTTAATTTAAATTAGAAAAATAAGGCCCATTATTGTTCTACTGTCTGTTACACTTCTGGAAGATCTCAAGATGGACATCTCAGACGTTAGCCTGGGGGCTCCATGTTTTAAATGTGCTCACTGTCCTGAACATAATCATCTCAGACATTCCTGACCGGCTCGTCTGGGTACATTTGTCCTTCAGCACGGTCACATGTGTTCCTTGATGTCTCAGTAACTTCCATGGTGGCTCAAGGCTAAAAAAATGTACCATTTATTATTAGGTCCAAACAATTTAAAAAGCATTTATGTCCTAATAACTTAGTAACCATTTGAAAACCTAATAAACTTAAGTTGAAGAAAAAATGTCTTTGCTTCATTCTTAAATAACCAGAAGTATTTCTAAGGATGTGTAATGGTGTATATTGTCAAAATCCAAAGACATGTACAACACAGAGTGAACCTAGATATAAACTACAGATTCTAGTTAAAAATAACATAATTGGCCAGGCACGGGGGCTCATGCCTGGAATCCCAGCACTCTGGGAGGCCGAGGTGGGCGGATCACCTGAGGTCAGGAGTTTGAGACCACCCTGACCAACATGGAGAAACTCCGTCTCTACTAAAAATACAAAAATTAGCCGGGCATGGTGGCAGGCGCCTGTAATCTCAGCTACTCATAAGGCTGAGGCAGGAGAATCGCTTGAACTTGGGAGGCAGAGGATGCAGTGAGCCAAGACTGCACCACTGCACTCCAGCCTGGACAACAAAGCAAGACTCTGTCTCAAAAACAAATGAACAAACAAACAAACAAAAAACCACAATTATTGTGTAAGAGACATCCAGTGGGGAAAAAATAATGTTATCAATATTAGTTCATCAACTTTAACAAACATACTGATAGAGGCACGAGGCAGACAAATGCCTAGGCAGACAGGAGCAGGTCCCCAGTGAAATTCAACCTTCAGTCTGGAGAGAGTCTTCGGTAAATCCTCAGATGCGACTGAGAACCCACCTTCTCGTTTGGCACAGTTTCCTCTGATTGATCCCAATCCTTCACCTATTTTACATATACCTACCCTTTCCCTAATTGGTCTCCCTCCCTCCCTTTCCTCCCCTTCCTCCCCTTCCTCCCCTTTCTTCCCTTCCTTCCCTCCCTCCCTTCTTTCTTTTCTTTCTTTCTTTCTTTTCTCTCTCTCTCTGTCTTTCTTTCTTTTTTCAAGACTGAGTTTAGCTCTTGTTGCCCAGGCTGGAGTGCAATGGCACGATCTTGGCTCACTGCAACCTCTGCCTCCCGGTTTCGAGTGATTCTCCCGCCTCAGCCTCCTGAGTAGCTGGGATGACAGGTGTGCACCACCACGCCCAGCTAATTTTTGCCTTTTTAGTAGAGACAGGGTTTCACCATGTTGATCAGGCTGGTCTCAGACTCCTGATCTCAAGTGATCCACCTACCCTGGCCTCCCAAAGTGCTGGGATTACAGGCGTGAGCCACCACGCCCAGCCTCCTAATTGGTTTTCTACACTATCATGCCCACCTTTGAGTGATGTCTTCTCTTTAACCTTTTATGCATATTCACAAACCAATCAGCACACACTCCTTATTCTGAGCCCATAAAAAGCTCTGGGCTCACCTATACTGAGGTGGGAAATTAAAGAAAAATAAAATCTAAAAGAAAGAGAAATAACTTTTCCTGTATTAGGCTGACTTGTCCCAGAGGTAGCAACAGGCACAGCCCAGACCCAGGAAAACTCTTGATAATATTATCTTAATGTGCTCTGGAGACTTTTCCAGCACTCCCCCAACACAGGGAGAAGAAGAAAAAACTTTTTCTTTGTTTTATACAATGAGTTTATGGATTCCTGTTCTCTGTAACTAGTGACTTCAAGTATTCTGTTTTATCTAAGAAATACAACGAAGGTCATGAGAAGCCTGAGTAGGCCTGAATTACAGCTGCCCGGGCACCACAATGAAGGTTATATGATAAGCCCATGCCCAGGCAAACGCAGATAACAGACATCTGGGTTGCACAGCAACAGGGATGTGCAATCCTGAGTTATGAACCTGTTACAATTGAATTAACTGTCTTTGTCCTGCCTCTGTATCCCTGCTTTCACACCACTATGCACTTGCTTCAAGCTAGCCCACCCCCTTTTGTGAAGTGTGTATAAAAGTCAAGTGCTGTCTTTGTTCCAAGCCCAATCTTTGGATGTGAATCTGCTGGGCCTGAGTGCACTCAATAAAAGATCCTCCCGTTTTAACCCGAGGTCTCTCTCTCATCCTCCTGAATCCTGCAACAATACTAATGCCAGAGATGATTAATTCCTCTTCAAAGGGTTTAACTGTGTAATGTCCTTGTTCTTTGTTCAGAAGCCCAACCTCCTTATACTCCCTTGTTTCTGGCCTGCAAACAACCCTCCTGCTCCTGTTGTGCCTGGACATGCTCAGACAAGTCTGGACATGCCTTGTACTGTAACAGACAAGACTACTCTTACCCCCTCCTTCTCTTACAAATCACGTGTTTATCCTATTCAAAAAAGTTTAAGTCTCAGCCAACTGGGATCAGTTTAGACTGTACGGTCCAACCCTAGCCAACACAGGAAGGATACAAGGACAGGAACTGTGTTAGGGATAAAAACCCCTTCCCTCCTTTGTTCAGGGTGCTCTTGCGGTCGGAAAAGACGCAGGCAGCATCTTTCTGCAGAAGTAAATTGCCTTGCTGAGAAATCCTTTGTCTCAGTGCTAGTTTTTCTCTTCAGCACCGCTTACTTGTTCCCAACAATCTGGGGGCCTGTCCAGGATTCTCATTCTCCTCTGGGGAAGGGTCTTCAGTCCCCACTCATGAGGAGACGCGTCCCACTGCCTTGCTGTGGTGGCCTCAAGGGTTAGGGATTGAGACGCACCTGGTGTGACAAATAAACCCAGACTCTCGGCAACGCAGGAGAAAAAGGCCTACAAATACCACAGCGACCAGGTAACTCTGCGCATAAACAAAGGTCAGAAGAACCACAAGGGCAATAAGTATTTCCTTGGTGGTCGGGACATCCTGAAGGTTGAAAAAGTGTGTGAATGAGACACACAACTGAGTGCAAAGCGAGTGTGGAGTCTGGATCTGCAGTTCCATGGTCACCTCATATGGCTTAGGGTGGCTTGCCTGTCTTGCCTGTCAGGGGATTATACTGAACCGCCAATGCTAAGAGGGACCTGAAAATTCCCTCAGAGGAAGCAACCAGAGAAGGAATAAGTGGAAGCAAAAGAGTGCAAGAAATCTCAAGTAAAGGGGGTTGAGCCTCTAAAGAAAGAGTGCAAGAGGCCGGGCGCAGTGGCTCACACCTGTAATCCCAGCACTTTGGGAGGCTGAGATGGGCAGATCACAAGGTCAGGAGTTCAAGACCAGCCTGGCCAACATGGTGAAACCCCGACTCCACTACAAAAAAAAAAAAAAAAAAAATTAGCTAGGTGAGCAGAGATTGTGCCATTGCACTCCAGCCTGGGCGACAAAGCAAGACTCCATCTTTAAAAAAAAAAAAGAAAGAAAGAAACAGTGCAAGAAATCTCTAGTAAGAGAGGTTGAGCCCTGCAAACTCAAGAAAACACCTTCTCCAGTATGGGAAATACCCCAAGCAAGACAACAGAATTCCCCGATAGTCCCTTAGGTCTCATGCTAAAATACTGTAAAGATAATGAAAGGACTAAAAATAAGAAGCAACAAATGATAAAATATTGTTGTTTTATTTGAACTAAGGAAACTATCCTCGAACCATCAGTTTTCCGGCCACAGTTTGGGTCAAACGAGGATTGGATTTGTCAGCTTTTAATAGAGTATGTAAATAACAAGAGTCCTGTCTCTCAGGAGGAGACACACTATGCCCTGTGCTGACGGCAGGGGCCTGTCCTCCTCTACCCCTTCAAAGCCAGTAAGAATAAGCCAGAAACTACTTCCCCTATAGAAACTAAGGCCCCCACCCCTAAGCAACCCACATGGGATCCTTCAGACCATCTACTTCAGCCAGATACCTCTCACCTCCCTCCCCCTCAGGCAGCCGCTCCGAACCCTTCCCCCGACTCACATTGTGCCCCCTCTTTATAATCCTAACTCTTGGAATCATTCCCAGCCTGAGGGCCCTCCCCCAGGAAGGCTTCCACGTGAGATAGAACAATGTAGAGAGGATATTCAAAACTTCCCTTTCCCCACCACTTCCAAAGAGTCAGCTCCAACTCTCTTCCCCTTAAGGGAAGTGCCCCTCAGAGGAGGCTGCGCTGGCTTTGTAAATGCTCCATTAACTAGCTCAGACATCTGAAACCTAAAGAGGGAGCTCAAACCACTCTTAAGTGACCCTTATAGAGTGGCTGACCAGATTAATCAATTTCTTGGACTCCCAGATATATACTTAGGCTGAGCTAATGTCTATCCTATGTATTCTCTCTTCAGAAGACAGGAGCATGATTCACAGGGCTGCTATGACAATTTGGGAACGTCAGCATCCCTCAGGTCAGAATGTCCCAGCAGCTGAACAAAAATTTGCAGCCACAGATCCTCAATGGGATAATAACAATGCAGCCCACTGAAGAAATACGTAAGACCTTAGAGAACTGATAATTAAAGGAATTCAAAAATCTGTACTCCGCACCCAAAGCATTACCAAAGCTTTTCACATACAACAAGGGAAGGATGAAGGACCTACAGAGTTCTTAGAAAGGCTCAAGGAGCAAATGAGGAAATATTCAGGTCTAGACTTAGAAGTGTGTTAAAGCTCCATTTTGTTACCAATAGTTGGCCAGACATCACCAAAAAAAGTTATAGAAAATGGAGAACTAGAAAGATAAAGCTATAGACTAGCTTTTGAGAGAAGCTCAAAAGGTGTACGTACGAAGAGACAAGGAAAAGAAAGAGCAAAAGGCAAGGATCATGCTATCCACCCCACAACAGAACACTCAGGGGCCAAAACCTATAAAGAAATTAAGCCCCCACTTTCCAGGCCATATAAAAGCTACGAAACAGCACAGCCAAAGAACCCAAAAGTAGGAGGGAAAAAAGGGCAAAACGAATGTTTCAAGTGTGGAAAAATAGGCCACTTTAAAAAGGAACGTCCCAAATGGGAAAAAGAGAAAGAAATTCCACTCATGACCTTCAGGGAAGAACAGGAGGTCAGGGGCTCTACTCTTTTGACCTCAAGTCCCACCAAGAGCCCTTGATAAATTTAGAGGTGGGACCCAAACCTGAGCTTATCACCTTTTTCCTTGATTCAGGAGCTGCTCACTCCTCAGTTTGTTATCTTCCCCGATGTAACTTGTTCACGGGAAAAACTTTTTATTTCGGGAGTAAAAGAAGAGGGGTTTAGCAAAAATCTTAGAAGAAACAGAAATTAAATATAAGGACCACACAGTAAATATTACACTTCTGTTAATCCCGGAGGCAGGAACAACTATTAGGGAAGAGATTTAAAGCTAAAATTAAATCTAGGCCTCTATGTTAATCAAGAAAAATTCCTCCCCTCCCTAAATTTGCTCACTACCCTCCATAAAGGGTACATCCATTCAGATGTATGGTCAAAAGAAGGAAATCGAGGCAAGTAATAAAAGAAAAAAGGCGTAACGGGTACTCAGTAGTAAATGAAGATACCCCCACAGAAATAAAATTAGGAAGATTATCTAATAACTGGTCTGCACAAACATGTGAGTTGTGTGCATTAAATCAAGTCTTAAAATTTCTGCAAAACCAGGAAGGAACTATTTATACAGACTCCAAGTATGCTTTTGGAGTGGTCCACACCTTTGCAAAAATTTTAACAGAGCAAGGCCTCATTAACAGTAAAGGCCAAAACTTAGTCCATAGGGACATAATAATTCAAGTATTAGAAAATCTACAGTTGCCAGAAGAAATAGCTGTTGTTCATGTCCCAGGGCATCAAAGAAATCTTTCCTTTGGAAGCCGAGGGAATAATCTTGCTGACCAAATAGCCGAGCAAGCTGCCTCTTCCCCAGCGGGAACCCATTTTCCATTTAACTCCTTGTCTCCCTCCCCCAGCCGCGGTCCCCATCCTTTCCCATAATGAACAAGAAAAGTTAAAGGAAATAGGAGCCAAAGAAAGCTCAGAAGAAAAATAAATATTACCAGATGGGAGGGAAATGTTGTCTAAACCTCTCAAAAGAGATATGTTGTCTCAACTCCATCAAGGAACTCACTGAGGTCCCCAGGCTATGTGTGATGCCACTCTCAGAGTTTATGGGTATATAGAAATCTATACCCTTGCTAGGCAAATTGTGGACAGTTGTATAATATGCAAAAAAAAAAAAAAGTAATAAATCAACAAATAAGAGGCATCCCCTTGGGGGAAAAAACCCAGAGTTAAGGCCATTCCAAAAAATTCAAATTCATTATACTGAAATGCCCCCAGTAGGCCATCTTAACTATTTATTAGTAATAGCAGATCATCTCACCCACTGGGTAGAGGCCATCCCTTTCCCAAACATAACAGCTAAAAATGTAGTTAAAACTTATTAAAACAAATTATACCAAGGTTTGGAATTACAGAAAACACTGATTCAGACAATAGAACCCATTTTACTGCCCTCATTATTAAAGGACTCACTCAAACACTAGGAATAAAACGGGAATATCATATACCAATGCATCCAACCTCATCAGGAAAAGTAGAAAGAATGAACCAAGCTTTAAAAAATCATTTAACCCAATTAATTTTAAAAACTCACCTACCTTGGACAAAATGTCTTCCTATTGCCCTGTTCAGAGTCCAAACAGCCCCCCAAAAGGGCACTGGCCTCTCCCCTTATGAAATGCTTTATGGACTGCCTTACTTAAACTCTAATATTGACATTCCCACTTTTGAAACAAAGGATCAATTTCTCAAAAACTATGTATCAGGTTTGTCTTCCACCTTTTCCTCTTAGGACTTAAGGCCTTTTAGCACAACTCCACCCCTTGAATTTCCAGTCCATCATCACCCGCCCAGGGATTACGTCCTCGTCAGAAGTTGGAAAGGAGAAAAACTCGAACCTACTCAGGAAGGACCTTATTTAGTACTTCTAACATCTGAAATGGCAGTCAGGACCACCAAAAAAGGTTGGACTCATCACACCCAAGTCAAAAGAGCACCATCCTCTCCAGAGTCATGCACTACGGTTCCAGGACCCACCCCAAACAGAGTAACATTAAAAAAGAAAGTTTAATCTGTCTCTTCCTCCTTATCTTCCTTTCCCCAGCTACCTCACATCTTATTATTAATATAACCAGATCTAGCTCCCCTCAAACCATTACTTTTAACGCTTGTCTTGTTATGCCTTGCGGGGATCTCCAAAGCTGGCCTCTTCAGAAAAGTACCTTTGCCCTTCCAGGATAAATAAAACTGCCTGTAGAACTGACTTTTGCACAGACTGAGCCTGATCCTATAACTGGTGGTTCTGTGATACTTGGGGAGATGTAATGTAGACCACCAAGTATCGAGGCTGGACCTCCTCAATAGGTTGTACCTCTCTAAAACCTTATATTCACTTTACCAAAGGTACAACCCCCGCCACTTGTCAACTCCAACAGTGTAACCCTGTGCAAATCTCTATTAATGTCCCCACTTCTACTGACACCAACCCCACTCTAGGTCATTTCTATGGCCTAGGAGCTAATATTCCTGGAAAGGACCCCACAGGATTCTTTGAAATGTGCTTCATTACTCCTCCACCCCCTTCACCTTCTTCTCCTTCTAAACCCTCTTCCAATCAAACAGCTGTTCTTTCTGTACCCCATGACGAAACTGGGGCAATGAGGCATACAAGACTCTCTCACTGCTATTCCCCCAAGTTAAAGGCCCTGCAGGTCAGCCCCCAAGGGCCATCCGGCCTCCAGCTTCTGATGTTAATTTTACCTCTGTCTCTCATGGCAGGGGAAAGATTAACGTCCCTCAGAGACCTAAAAGGGTGCAGTGAAACCAAGCCTTCCCAAGAGCTTACCAGTCAAGCTGCCTTTTGTCCATTCTCGAGCAAATGTATAGCGGTACTGTGGCAAACTACTGTTAGGCACTCTGCCTAGAAACTGGAGCAGCACTTGAGCCCTAGTCCAACTGGCCATCCCTTTCACTCTGGCATTCTAAAAACATAACAGGACAGAGGATTAAAAAAAAAAAAAAAAAAAAAAAAAAGACAAAAAAGGGGGGGTTGCCCCTCATGGGTCTTTTAACCCTCACATTTATATAGATGCTATTGGGATCCCAGGAGGGGTACCAGATAAATTTAAAGCCCGAAACCAAATAGCTGCAGGATTCAGATTCAAATCTTCACTGTTCTGGTGGTCAACTATAAACAAAAATGTAGATTGGATAAATTACATTTACTATAATCAACAGCGGTTTGTCAATTACACAAAAGATGCCATTAAAGGGACAGCGGAACAATTAGGCCCCACCAGCCAAATGGCCTGGGAAAACAGAATAGCCCTTAACACAATGTTAGCAAAAAAAAAGGCGAAGCCTGTGTCATGATTGGAGTCCAATGCTGTACTTTCATCCTTAACAACACAGCTCCCAATGGAACAATTACGAAGGCTTTACAAGACCTTACCTCTCTATCAGATAAGTTAGCCAAAAATTCCAGAATAAACGACCCCTTCACAAGTCTCATGGAAAAGTGGTTTGGTAAACAAAAAGGGTTTATGACTTCAGTATTAACCTCTCTTGCAATTGTTACAGGTGTACTCATTCTTGCAGGATGCTGCATCATGCCCTGTATCCATGGGTTAATGCAAAGACTTATAGGAACAGCTCTCACAGGCCGGGCGCAGTGGCTCATGTCTGTAATCGAAGCACTTTGGGAGGCCGAGGCGGGCAGATCACGAGGTCAGGAGATTGAGACCATCCTGGTTAACACGGTGAAACCCCGTTTCTACTAAAAATACAATAAATTAGCCGGGCACGGTGGCAGGCGCCTGTAGTCCCAGCTACTCGGGAGGCTGAGGCAAAAGAATGGTGTGAACCCAGGAGGTGGAGCTAGGAGTGAGCCGATATCGCACCACTGCACTCCAGCCTGGGCGAAAGAGTGAGACTCTGTCTCAAAAAAAGAAAAGAAAAGAAAAGAAAAGAAAAGAAAAGAAAAGACACAGCTCTCACAAAACCTCCCCACCTCTCCTCCTCTATACTCAAATAGGCTCTTGTTCCTAGGTGATCCAGAAGAACAGCAGAGCCAAATCATGTTAGAAAAAATTTGAAGAGAAAGAATTATCAAAAGACAAAGGGGGAAACTGCCAGAGATGATGAATTCCTCTTCAAAGGGTTTAATTGTGTAATGTCCTTGTTCTTTGTTCAGAAGCCCAACCTCCTTACACTCCCTTGTTTCTGGTCTCCAAACAATCCTCCTGCTCTTGTTGTGCCATGACACACTCAGACATATCCAGACATGCCTTGTACTGTAACGGACAGACCATTCCTACCCCCCCTTCTCTTACAAATCATGCATTTACCTATTAGAAAAAGTTTAAGTCTTAGCCAACTGGGATCAGTTTAGATTGTACAGTCCAACCCTAGCCAGTAGGGGAAGGACACAGGGACAGGAACTGCATTAGGGATAAAAACCCGTTCCCTCCTTTGTTCGGTGCGCTCTTGCGGTCGTTAACAGGTGGCACCTTTCTGCAGAAGTAAATTGCCCTGCTGAGAAATCCTTTGTCTCAATGCTGGTTTTTCTCTCCAGCACGCTTACTTGTTCCCAACACAAGGAACACTCTTGCCTTTGGGTAAGGGGACTACCCCGTGTCCCCTCCCCACTAAAAACTGTTTCATCACTCAATAAAACTTCCCGCCTTGTTCACTCGAGTGTCCACGTGCCTACTTCTTCCTGGTCATGAGACAAGAACCCAGACCTAGCTAAGGAGCAAAAAATCCTGCATCAATACCACACAAGATGTTAATAATAGGGAAATGTGTAAGGCAGAAGGAGAAGGTATATGGAAATTCTCTGTACTAGTTGCTCAATTTTCTGTATACCTGTAATTGCTCTAAAAAATAAACTCTATTAAATATGATAAAAAGAAACAAAAGCAATCAAGTAACACATTGGCCAAAGGTAAAAACCTATTGTGCTCATGGTGTAAGAAAACTGGCCAGGCGCAGTGGCTCACGCCTGTAATTCTAGCATTTCAAGAGGCCAAGGTGGGTGGATCACTTGAGGCCAGGAGTTTGAGACCAGCCTGGCCAACATGGCGAATCCCCTTCTCTGCAAAAAATACAAAAATTAGCTGGGTGTGGTACTGCGTGCTTGTAATCCCAGCTACTCAAGTGGCTGAGAATCGCCTCAACCTGGGAGGTGGAGATTGCAGCAGTCGCACCACTGTCCTCTGGCCTGGGTAACAGAGGGAAACTCTGTCTCAAAAAAGAAAAGGAAAAAGAAAAGAAAGCAGAAAGATAAGCTTCTTTTAAGAACCTAGAAAAGTTTCTAACATTACTGATTCAACATTCACTCCCTTCTCCAACAGGCACAGTGCTGAGGACACACGAACACAAGACAAAGGCCCTATCTGGGAAGAGCTTTCATCTGGGGAGACACATCAGAGAGATGATCAAACCAACGTGTGTACATGGAGAGCCTAGTCACGCATGCACCCTAACCAGCTTCACAAAGATTACTGCATTTAATAGGTATAATCTTCATTTTTTTGTTTTTTGTTTTTGAGACCGAGTCTTGTTCTGTCATCCAGACTGCGATGCAATGGCACTATCTTCGCTCACTGCAACCTCCACCTCCCGGGTTCAAGCCATGCTCCTGCCTCAGTCTCTCAAGTAGCTGGGACTATAGGTGCTTGCCACCCAGCCTGGCTAATTTTTGTATTTTTAGTAGAGATGGGTATTCACCATGTTGGCGAGGCTGACCTCAAGTGATCCACCTGCCTCAGCCTCCCAAAGTGCTGGGATTACAGGCATGAGCCACCGCACCCGGCCCTTAATAGGTATAATCTTTCCATGAAATAAGTATTTCTCCCATTTTAAAATGAGAAATCAGAGGCTGAGAGGATTTGAACCCAAGTCTACCCCACTCCAGTTACCATTCTATTTCAGAGCACAGGCTTTAGAAGAGGCAGATCTGGCTTCAAATCCCAGTTCCACCATTAAAAGTGGTCCTTGGGGAGGCTATTTAATTTCATTAAGCTTTAATTTCTTCATCTTCTTCAACTTACAGCATTGTTGAAAGATTAAATAAGAAAACAAAGTGTTTGGCAGGCCCTGACACAGAACAAGTATGGGGACGGGCACGAGGGCTCAGGCCTGTAATCCCAGCAATTTGGGAGGCCAAGGTGGGAGGATCACTTGAGCCCAGGAGTTCAAGACCAGCCTGGGCAACATAGCAAGATCTCATCTCAAAAACAAACAAACAAAAGAGTAAGTACAATACTCAATAAGTATGGCTACTGTTTCATGCGGCACATGGACCTCTCAAGGAGGAAGATACTACTGGCAACGAAGTAAAGCCGCTGTTAGGCCCACAGTCCAGGAACCAGCTGAGCTCTGCACAAGATGAGGAGGGGGACCTTCTGAATGCAAACAGCTTAAAACACTAAATATTTTCATTGGACATTTATCTTTTCCACTAAACTTTGAAATGCACCAAATAAAACCCATGTGTTCACCACACTAAAATAATTATCTCACTCGAGACCCTAAAAATACAAGATGTAAATCTCACAAGACTTTGTTAGAAACCAGTTATTTTAAGTATATAATTAGCTGACTAAAAAAAGGAACTAGGTATAAATAACAGCATATTAGGTCTCCTGCCTTCCACAGAGAAAAGAAAAGGCCAAAGGAAGATAATGGCAAAAAAATGATCATACTTCAGTTCAGGCACTGAGAATAACACGCTCCCTTTATAATATAAATTGTGAAAGGAAAATAAATCTTGGGGCCCCCAAATCACTAAGCTAAAAGGAAAAGTCAAGCTAGGAGGCAAACCCGCTTCCACTCCACTCAAAGCCACCCCTCTACTCACTGAGAAAAATGCTAAATGCTTCTGGCTGCCTCTCTTACCTACCTGCCACCTGGAGACCCCTCCCTGCTTCGAGTTGTCCCGCCTTTCTGGACAGAACCAATGTACATCTTACATATGTTGATTGAGGTCTCACGTCTCCCTACGATATATAAAACCAAGCTGTGCCCTGACCACCTTGGACACATGTTGTCAGGACCTCCTGAGGCTGCAGCGTAAAAGGTGCACGTCCTCAACCTTGGCAAAATAAACTTTCTAAATTAATGAAGACCTGTCTCAGATATTCGGGGTTCACAGAATAGAGAAAATACAGAGGAAATATATGAATTTAGTTATCTAATTCACTGATTAGCTACAGTATACTATATTTGGTTGACAGGAGAAAACATGGCCCTGAAGATAAATATCAGTCAAGTGGAAAGGGAACTTTCATAAAACAAATGAAGGAGAAGGGGTACTGAGTAACAGGATGTTCTCTGCAGAGGTTTCCGTTACAGGTAGCCCTGAATCTGGCTTCTAATGGCATTAACGTTTTCCACAGAATAAGGAAACCCGATCTACTTGGAAAAGAAAGATTGCATGTCAGGAAGCGAATTGCTCAGCTCCATTGTGGCCTGAATAAATGTAAACATGAGACTGTTATTCCCACAGTTCTGGGAGGTCATCTACTATCCTCAGGACAAAAGCTTTCTCCGCCACACAATTATCTGCCAGACTCCACACTGCACCAGTATCTACGGCCTTCAGCTATTTTAAGCCCAGCTTTCCTAGCAACTTCCTCCCACTCCCCACCACCACCCTCACCCACACCCACCCAATTATCATGTCTGCCCGGCTATCCAAGTGTCCTTTCCCTCCACTCCTCCAGCACTGTCATTCTAGGACTAAGACACAAACCGGGGAGGCATACGGCAGAGCAAATTAGAGCCTGGGCTCTCGTGTCAATGGACCTTGATTTGGATCCCAGCTGAACAACCGGGAAACAAAGGCCTCCTGTCCAAGTAAACAGAATGAAAGCCACCAACAAAGATGGAGCGCTGGGAAAAAGGGTTACTGCCCAGCAAGGAGACAGATCAGACCAGACAGAGCAAAAGGGAGAAGAGGTGGTGGGAAATAGGGAGGTTTTTCAAAAATTGAGTTTAATTGACCAAATTGGGCAGTCCCCCCTCAAACCAGAATTGGTTCAGAGTGACTCCCAGAGAGGTCTTTTAAAGCAAAGACTGCAAACTGGCCCCATTAGGAATTACGAAAGCCAAGTTCCTGAGCGCTGTGGGCTGATGGCCTCCAGATAGGCACAGGCGCCCTGCCTGCTCAGGGGCACGGCACCCGGTCAGCCCATACCACTGTCAGCAGGTGAGGCAGCCAGGTCAGGGCAATCACTTGGTAACCGATTTCAACCTGTTTCTTCACTTGTAAAGTGGGATAAAAGAGCCTACCCACAAAGTAAGTGTGGGCAATAAATGAGATACTGCCACACAAGCACTCTCTAAATGCTGTTCCTAGACCTCTTGTATGTTAAGTATTTTGCAAATTGCGGTTCAGTGGCAAGATCTCTGGCTGCCACCCAGGAGCCCAGGCTCCTCTGCAGGCCAAGGAGTATCATCTTCACCCTGGGCTTGTCAAGGTCAAATAAAAATAAAGAGCTGAATCCCTAAAACAGTTTCATTTGGGAAAAGAGAATTGCAAGTTGGGGCATAGAGAGAGACCAGGGTGCTCTTCGGTATGTTTGAAGAAAAAACAGAAGGTTGGGGGTTTAATGAGAAAGAGAAATGTCACTCATCTACGAGGCCCTGCTGCGAGTCGCTCCTTTGATCTTAAAGAAACTGGACAGCATATGAAGACTGAATATCCATGTGAATGCGTGACACGAAGAACCTGGTGACAGCATCTACTCTCTGCATGTGAACAGGCTCAGAAGGGTCTGAGGGACTCTCTGAATGAACTTAAAACTTCTGCCTGTTAAGAACAAGTTTGACTCTGGTAAATGGCCTTCGTAGCTAAACTATAAAACCAAAGAGGAGGGAAGGGGAGGAAAACAAGAATGAAAAACAAAAGAAAGAAAAGCAAGAAAGGTGACATACTGTTTTGAAAACTCATTGGTACTAGTGAAGTTTCTGGGAGCTGGCAAGCTCTGACTGATGAGTGAGTGACGGCGCTGAGAACAACCAGTCTTAGAGTCACAGCAGTTATTTCAGCAGCAAGGAGGTAACACTGGTTTTAAAGTTACAGCAGGTCATTCTGGCAGCCGGCCTTCAAGATAATGCCGGGGCAGACGCTCTGTGTCCCAGCTTTTCTTCTTCCCTGGTCTCTCGACTCTAGTTTAGTTGGGTGTGACAGGGTAAGTCCAATTCATATCATCGATCTTCACGGACTGTATACTTGCTGAGAGCAGAACTCAAGGGGCTCAGTTGTCACTGCAAGCTCCAGACCAAGCACAGTGGCAGGAGCTACGTCAATCCCCTCCAGAAAATAACAAAGAGCCCAGGAGGCAGAGGCTGCTGGAGAATTGTCCCATTGGCCGATGGCATACCGAACTCCCGTCTCCCTGGTACATGGCCAATATTCTCAAACTAAATAGCTTTGAGTGCTTTAAACTTTTAAAGTTAAAAATATGATATAGTTTTATGTGAGGATAGTAACAACACCTACAAAGCACTCCAAAATATCCTTCATGAAAAAGAAAACATGACTATGAGAATTCACAATACTTTTTTTTTTTTTGAGACGGAGTTTTGCTCTTGTTGCCCTGGCTGGAGTGCAATGGCACCACCTCGGCTCACCGACACCTCCACCTCCCTGATTCAAGTGATTCTCCTGCCTCAACCTCCCGAGTAGCTGAGATTACAGGCATGCACCACCACACCCAGCTCATTTTGTATTTTTAGTAGAGATGGGGTTTCTCCATGTTGGTCAGGCTGGTCTCAAACCCCCGACCTCAGGTGATCCACCTGCCCTGGCCTCCCAAAGTGCTGGGATTACAGGCGTCAGCCACCGCGCCTGGTCCACAACGTATTTTTTAACCTTTCCACCATATGGTAATAATGCAGTCAAAATACACGTCATGTTCATTTCCACAGATGTAAATACCACCCAGAAGAAACTGAAGACACTGTCATTTCTATTTTCCATTCTCATCTCAGCCTTACCAGTCAATATCAACTTCAGTTAAAATGACTATCAAATCAGTACTAATTTGATTCCTTGCATTGAAGGGTTGCCCATATTTTAAAATACTTGAGCCACAATAAGGAGCCGATAGGGCGAAGCGACCATCTGTGGGATTATGACTGAACGCCTTGAAGTCAGAATTCCACTCAGGCAGACGGGTACAGCAGTGCCCGCAGGGCCTCGATTGGCCTCCAACGGCCTCGGACAGCCGGTCCCTCCCCCACCGCGTGCCAGGACCAGGGTCCGGTGCAGAGAGCCCCTCGTCCTGGGAAATGCAGCCGCCCCCTCGCCCGTTGGGCCACCCCTGTTCGTGGGGAACCTGGCTCCAAACCATTCGTAGACGACCTGCAGAATTCAGGGTCGGGGATTCGTACGTAGCAGAGCAGCTCCGTCACTGCGATCTATTGAAAGTCAGCCCTCGACACAAGGGTTTGTTTAAAAAAAAGAAGAAAGAAGAAAAGAGAGAGAGAGAGAGAGGGAGGGAGACAGAGAGAGAGGGAGAGAGGGAAGGAGGGAGGGAGGGAGCAAGCAAAACAAAACAAATTAAAATTAAAATACAGTACTTGAGTCAACCAGGCACTCGCATTAAACACAAATAGGATAACAAGGATGTTTATTCCCCTCCCCTCCTTAACTTCTGTTTAAAAAAAAAAAAAAAATTTAAGGACCTAGCTGATTTGGATTCATGAAAGTAAAGCAAAATCTCTATGGCAAAGAAATCCTTTATGAAGCTTGAGTAATGCACAAACCCTCCTTTTAAATGAGAAATGTTTCCTTGAACCTTTAATGTTGACCAGTTATTCTTTTCCCTTTGCAGAACTCAGTCTATTGACCAGTTATTTTTATTTTTATTATTATTATTTTTTTGAGACAGAGTCTCGATTTATTGCCCAGGCTGGAGTGCAGTGGCACAATCACAGCTCACTGCAACCTCCACCACTCCCCACCCTCGCGGCTCAAGTGATTCTCTCGCCTTAGCCGCCCTAGTAGCTGGGATTACAGGCGGGTGCCACGACACCCAGCTAATTTTTGTATTTTTAGTACAGACAGGGTTTCAGCATGTTAGCCAGACTGGTCTCAAACTCCTGACCCCCAGTGATCTGCCTGCCTCAGCCTCCCAAAGGATTGGGATTCTAGGTGTAAGCCACCTTGACTGGTCAGTTATTTTTATTATAACGTTACTTAAATAGGTGCAAACAGTTTCAAAAACAAAAAAACTCATGCAATTATAAAATGTGAACGATGTACACTTAATGGGGAAAATGACAATTTGTCGAAGACCAATTTCCCCTTCAAAATGAATATGGAACTGAACCGGAGGGGCACAGCTTCTTTCAAACTGGGCAGAAGCTGTCTGATGAGTCACTACTCTCATCATTTTACTCTATTTAAATCTATATTTGTACAGCTCCCCATCTGCAAAGTAAGTACCCCAGTCTCTAGTCGGCTCAAATACATCATTTACATAGTAATTTCATCCCTATTCTTTTTGTATTTACTTTCACCCATTAAAATAGTATTATTTGTTGCACACAAAAAATAAAAGCCACGCATGTGCTGATGGTACTCAGCTGTAAGCATGCTACACAGATGATCTCAACGTGCCTATGTAGTTTTTCATTATCAAAATAAAAGTACAAAGACAACCAATCCCCGCTACAGAATTAAAGACACCAGTTAGAAAAAAATGGAAGCATACATATCTTTAGATAAAAATCTTTATACTTAAGATGCCTGATCTCTGTCAATATATCTTGAATGTCAAATGCTTTGCATGCCACAATTGCTTAAGCCCTAGGCAAACAAGAATGTCTACAGGGCCATGAAAGGTTTTATTTCTCTTTGCTTTTCATGCATTTAAAGCAATCACATGATACTGAAAGCATCCAACGGAAACCAAAATATGCATGATATTCAAAAACCATTCCTAATCTGAAATTTTTTTGGTCTAATAAAGAGCAAACTGAGTATAAATCTCTCTCTAACAACAAAATAGCAGTGTGCATATTCCCCTTCAGATTCGCTTGGACTTGGCAGAATACGGTTTTACTTTCCAGAGTGTAAAAGAGAAATTTATGGACTTCAGAAAAGCATTTGGTGTTCTAGGGAACTGCAGCTGTCAGCTTTTAAAGATGCCATGTGTTTGCCCACATAAAAGAATGCAATGAGCTATGGAAATATTATCTGGTTTCATGAACCAGAATAATAACTCCGCAGAGTCATAGGCTGCCAATAGGAGTGGTTTAATCCACCAGGAAAATATTGATCATTCACTATTTATTAAATATCTACTGTGCGGGTTGTACCTCATAGACCTTAAAGCACTTAAAATTTAAATCACACTCTGAAGAACAAAGAAAAGAAAATCAGGAGTAACACTATGACTTGAACACTTAACAGGGTAGGGTCATCTGTAGAATTCTCTATCTTCTCTACCACCTCCATTCCCTCAACACAGGAGTTCACGCTTTTATTTAAGAGAGTCACCACTCAGCTCATCATTCCACAACGGCTTTTACACGCTATTCTTTCTTTGTTAAAAAATTAACAACAACGGCAATCATGAGATGTAAATTAAAGCTGTATTTTCAACAGATGGAATAAAATAGTGGTTGAATTCCTCAAGGAACTTGTCTTTTGGATCTGGAATCTATCAAACATAAAAGACAAGGGCCAGGAACAGTGGCTCATGCCTGTAATCCCAGCACTTTGGGAGGCCAAGGCAGGCGTATCACAAGATCAGGAGTTCAAGACCAGTGTGGCCAATATGGTGAAACCGTGTCTCTACTAAAAATACAAAAATTAGCCGAGCTTGGTGGCAGGCGCCTGTAGTCCCAACTACTTGGGAGGCTGAGGAAGAAGAATCGCTTGAACCTGGGAGGCTGAGGTTGCAGTGAGCCGAGATCATGCCACTGTACTCCAGCCTGGGCAACAGAGCGACACTCTGTCTCGAAAAGAAAAGAAAAGAGGCCGGGTGTGGTGGCTCATGCCTGTAATCCCAGCACTTTGGGAAGCCCAGGCAGGCCAATCGCCTGAGGTCAGAAGTTTGAGACCAGCCTGGCCAATAGGGCAAACCCCCATCTATACTAAAAATGCAAAAATTAGCCAGGTGTGATGGCTCACACCTGTAATCCCAGCTACTTGGGAGGCTGAGGCAGGAGAATTGCTTGAACCCGGGAGGTGGAGGCTGCAGTGAGCCGAAATTGTGCCACTGCACTCCAGCCTGGGTGACAGAGTAAGAGTCTACCTCAGAAAACAAAAAACAAAAAACAAAAAAACACTACAGCTGGGCGGATCACATGAAGCCAGGCATTCTAGACCAGCCTGGCCGACAGGGTGAAACCGCATCTCCACTAAAATTACAAAAATTAGCTGGGCATGGTGGTGCACATTTGTAATCCCAGCTACTCGGGAGGCACGAGAATTGCTTGAGTCCAGGAGGCGGAGGTTGCAGTGAGCCGAGATCATGCCACTGCACTCCAGCCTAGGCAACAGAGTGAGACTGTCTCAAAAAAAAAAAAAAAAGAAAGAAAAAAAGAAAGAAAGCTATAAAATTAATTTAAATTTTAAAAATGTACAATACAGACAACAGCCAAAAGGTGGAAACAACCCAGTGTCCATCGATAAGTGAATGGATGAGCAGAATGTGGCAGACACAATTGAGTACGATTCACCCCTGAAGAGGAAGGGAATTCTGCACATGCTAAAACACAAATGAACCTTGAAGACATTAGGCTAAGTGAAAAAACCCAGTCACACACAAAGTCAAGTACTGTGTCATTCTACCCATAAGAGGTGCCGAGTAGTCAAATTTATAGGGACAGACAGAATGGTGGCTGCCAGGGGCTGGGGAAAGGAAGAATGGGGAATGAGTGTTTCATGGGGACAGAGCTTCAGTTTGGGGAGATGAGAAAGTTCTGGAGCTGGATGGTGGTGGTGGCTGCACAACGATGTGAATTTAATTAGTGCCACTGAACTCTGCACTTAAAAGTGGTTACAGGCCAGGCGCGATGGCTCATGCCTGTAATCCCAGCACTCTGGAAGGCCAAGGAGGGTGGATTATGAGGTCAGGAGTTCGAGACCAGTCTGGCCAATATGGTGAAACCCCATCTCTACTAAAAACACAAAAATAAAAGTTATGGCCAGGCACAGTGGCTCATGCCCAGCCCACATGCTTGTAAATATAACGTGGACATCGCTAAATAAACTCAAGAACAGCAATTTGGAGAAGTACATAAAGCAGTCTCCTTCTAGTGTATGTTAAATCCGTCACATGAAAACATGATGTAATAAGAGCCTATTTATACAGCCTGTTGAAAAAATCATTCCTCTGAAAAACTTTTAAATAAAAGTTATGGCCAGGCGCAGTGGCTCATGCCTGTAATCCCAGCACTTTGGGAGGCCAAGGCGGGCGATCACGAGGTCAGGAGTTTGGGACCAGCCTGATCAACATGGTGAAACCCCGTCTCTACTAAAAATACAAAAATCAGCCAGGCATGGTGGTGCATGCCTGTAATCCCAGCTACTCAGGAGGCTGAGGCAGGAGAATCGCTTGAACCTGGGAGATGGAGGCTGCAGTGAGCCGAGATCATGCCACTGCACTCCAGCCTGGGCAACAGAGCAAAACTCCGTCTCAAAAAAAAAAAAAAAAAGTTATAATGGAAACCACCCTCCTTTCTTCCTGTCCCATGTACTACAAATTCAAATGATGCAAATCCACACCAGGGGTTCTCCGCGCTGAAGAGGCACAGAATCACCTGGAAGGCTTGCAAAGCCACAGACTGCGGGACCCACCTCCAGGAATTCTGACTCAGTGAAGAATTAGGATTCGGAACTCTTCGAATTTACATTCTAAACCAACTTTGTGTGAAGAAAATTCAAATGAAGGTAATAGGTGTTTGGAGAAGAGCTTTCTAAATATTAATGCCATAAATCCTGCAACATACCACTGACCACTTAAATCAATTTACTTCTTAAAATATGTACTTGTAGCTTTTAGTTCTGGCCTTGTTTTTTAATACACACACAAGCATTAAACTAGGAAAAAGAAAAGAAACATACACATTTTGTGATTAGGCCTACCTCACGTTATAGAATAACTTATTAATTAAGAAAACAAGAATTATGTAATAACTCTTGGGTTTTAAATTTGGAGAAATCTTAAAATCAGATTACCATTCTACCAGAATCAAGAATTTTACTTAAAATAAATTTATGTTCCATAGGAGAACCAAAGAAATAGGATTTTGTATATACTTTGTATTCATCACTACAGGAGAAAAGCCACTCAAAACGCTAAGTGACACATAAACCAGGACACGCTTTTCAGGCAACTAGAGGGATTATAAGCTTCAGTTCACTGAACTATTTCACTCACAAAACATGATTTGCATCAGATTCTTTTGAACCATAAACAGTAAACACACCTGACCAAAAGACTATGTTCCAATGTAGCCTTTTTTCAAAATTTTCATTATGTCATGGGATTAGAGTAAAAAAAAAAAAAAAAAAAAATTTCACTGACAGAGTACAAGTGATGCAAGAAACAAAAACATACACTGCAAGACCCATCTACTCTTCAGAGAAATTTTTTTTTTTTTTAAGACTGAGTCTCGCTCTGTTGTCCAGTCTGGAGTGCAGTGGTATGATCCTGGCTCACTGCAACCTCAGCCTCCTGGGTTCAAGCAATTCTCGTGCCTCAGTCTCCCCAGTAGCTAGGATTACAGATGTGCGCCACCACGCCCAGCTAATTTTTGTATTTTTAGTAGAGACGGGGGTTTCACCATGTTGGCCAGGTTGGTCTCGAACTCCTGACCTCAAGTGATCCACCCGCCTCGGCTTCCCAAAGTGCTGGGATTACAGGTGTGAGCCACTGCACTTGGCCAAGAAATCCGTTTTTGAGGGCACGATGATTTGATTCTCACCCTGGGAACACTGGCAGTTGCAGGGAAGGTGACAGAGAGAGGCAGAGAGACCAGTGGAGTGTCAGGACCCTACAGCGGCTGCCAGTGCACAGAAAGGACTCTCTACCAGGAGCAGCTGCACGCGGCCAGCTAGACCCAGCCCGGTGAGAAAGGAGGAGAGGTGTTCCAGGCAAGTATGTGGTCAAGGCACCAAGACCTGACAAAAAATGGTATACCTAGGAAACGGCAAGAAATTTGACACAATTAGACTGTGCAGTGGGTGTGGAGGCCTGGCCGTAGAGAGGAGGCTGCCGGGACAGGCAGAAGGCCAATGACAAAGGATTCTGGGAGCCAAGCTTAAGCTGGGAACCTCATCTCAAAGATGAGGTGCATGGACTGGGCAAAGTGGTTCACGCCTGAAATTCCAGCTACTCGGGAGGCTGAGGCAGGAGGCAGGCGGAGGCTGCAGTGAGCTGAGATGGTGCCACTGCATTCCAGGCTGGGCGACAGAGCGAGATTCTGTCTCAAAAAATTTAAAAAATAAATAAATAAAGATGAGGTACAGCCACTTCATTATTTGAGACTTGCAGGCAGCAGAGTCAGGTTTACAATGCACTGACCTCTCTGGCAGCAGCCCCGAGGAAGAGCAGAAGAGTGAGGGGTAGACTCAGGGTCCAGAGGCTGTTGTCGGGAGGAGTGGTCTGGGGCTAAGCCACCAAGGCTACAGAACAGCAAAGAGAGCGCCCATCCAGGAGACATCTCTGCCAGCTCCCATCTGGGCACCACCAAGACTGAGGGGTGAGGAGGGAAGGCTGCCAGGGATGCCTGGGTTTCTGCTCTGCGGGTAAGGTACCTGTGAGGCCGAGCATCTAAAGCAGCAGCTCAGGGGAAAGGGAGAGCTTCCGAGTGGTGTTTTATTGGTTCGGTTTTTACTGGGGTGGGTGGGTGTGGTGGGTGTTTGTTTCTGGTGGGGTGTGTTTGCTGCGCAGGCAGGAGGAGATGAGCTCTGTTTCAGAGGCATGAAATCTGCCTGGGACAGTGAAATGGAGATGTCTAGCAGGCAGATGGTTTGGAGTTTGGAAGCTCCTGGGGGGTATCTCGGGTGAAGATAAAGCTTTGAGATCTTTGGTTTACAAAGTGACAGGTGAAGCCACAGGTTTAAATGGGGCTGCCCAGTTAAGAGCCAGACAGCTATGCCTCAAAGAGCATTAACTGCTCATTAAAACACCTATTATCGCCAGAAAATGCAAAATATACAACTGGGGGTCCCCAAACAGCAAAAGCAGAGGAAAAGGAACAAACCGTCCGTCTGCACCTTAATAAGGCAAGAAAGTGGAATAAAGAAAGTCCAAATCAGAAGGGGAAGGCCGCACACCTAAAAGGAAAAGAAGTAAGGATGCAGCCATCTACTGAAATACACAAGACATTTACAAACTGGATGCTTATCAGTACCTCAGATACTCTACTGATACACCTGGCAGTACAGATCACTGAAAAACAGGTCAGATTTCTGAATGGAAAATGGATCCAGTACATATAAAGACACACACAGCAATTATTTTATATATTGATCCATAATTACAGAGAGAGACTTTCCTTAAAAAAAAAAAAAGGGGGGGGGCGGGGAAGGGCCCAGCAGAGTCCTCCCTCGGTATCTGTAGGGGACTGGTTCCAGGATGACCCTCCAATCCCAAAACCCGTGGATGCCCAAGTCCCTGATATAAAAATGGAGAGGCATTTACATTTTATATTTAACCTACACACATCCTCTCATATACACAGACACACATCTTTTAGATACAGGGCCTCGCTCTGTTCACACAGGCCAGAGTGGCACAGTCATAGCTCACTGCAGCCTCAAACTCCTAGGCTCAAGCAGTCCTCCTGTCTCAAGTCTCCTGAGCAGCTAAGACTACGGGCATGCGCCACCACACCCAGCTCATTTTTCAAAAAATTTATCATAGAGACAGGGTCTTGCTATGTTGCCCAGGCTGGTCTCAAACTACTGGCCTCAAGTGATTGTCCCGCCTTGGCCTCCCAAAGCACTGGGATTACAGACGTGAGCCACCACAACCAGCCCTCCCATATATTTTAAATTCTCTCTACATTACTTATAATACAAAATACAATGTAAATGCTATGTAAATAGTTGTTACATGTGTTTTATTCATATTATGTTTTATTGTTACGTTGTTTTTATTGTTTCTCCTGAACATTTCTGATCCATGGTTGGTTGTATCTGTGGGTACAGAACACGAGGATACAGAGGGCTGCTGTCCTCTTAACATCAAACTGTATCTTTCAAGTCCTCTTAACATCAAACTGTATCTTTCAAGAAAATTACAACGCAGTATATGCTTCTTGTTACAACATGCCAAATAATTCCACTAGAACTATACAAAAATGTCTGCTTAACTAGCATACAAGTCAAAAATCAAGAGAGATGGATCAATTATAACATCTGCCAACCAAAATCCTCTCTACGGTGAACTTCTCTGGGGAAGCTTCCCCAGGCGGCCCAAGAGCCCTATCCAGAGATCTAATAAAACAGACAACAGAAAAGGGCAAGGACTGACTGCCCAGCACAACTGGGCACCTCGGACCACAAACACCACCCACCTCCTCAACCCCAGGCCAGACTCCTGCCAAGCGCCTGCTGCGTGCACTACACAGAAACGCTGCCAATAAATTAATCCCTCTCACCTGCTTTCAGTACAAAATATGAGGACCCATTCAGTGGGTTAAAAAGTAACTATAAAAATAAATAAATAAGGAGTAACCATAAATAGAATGGCCCAGTTTAATTTGGGGAAAAAAAAATCTTGCATCTTATTTGCAACTCAAAATTACACAGAATAATCCTAGGAAGAAGAGGGGAGCAGCTGGTTTTAACTATTAGTTTCCATCTCTGCCAGCAAATGTTTAAACGAACTGCTAGCCAGGCTCAGTGGCTCATGCCTGTAACCCCAGCATTTTGGGAGGCCGAGGAGGGTGGATCACTTGAGGTCAGGAGTTTGAGACCAGCCTGGCCAACATGGTGAAACCCCGTCTGTACTAAAAATACAAAAATTAGCCAGGTGTAGTGGCACATGCCTGTAGTCCCGGCTACTCGGAGGCTGAGGCAGGAGAATCGCTGGAACCCGAGAGGCGGAGGTTGCAGTGAGCCAAGATTGTGCCACTGCACTCCAGCCTGGGTGACAAGAGTGAAACTCTGCCTCAAAACATAATAATAATAGATACATAAAGAGAACTGCTAAAGGGTGGCTGCACTGATTGAATTTAGGTCCGCACCTTCTCCTTACAACCTATTTGCTATAAGGAACAATTAAATCAGCAAAAGGTTAAGGTAACTGAACAGGACAAATGACCCAGTTTCTCTAACAAATCAATGGCATGAAAGGAAACAAAAGGAAAGGGAGAATGTTAGAGAATAAAGGAGACCCAGGAAACATAATAACCAAATACAAACGGTTTTATTTGAAGCAGGATCCAAGCAACTTACAAAAGACATTTTTTAGACAAGTGAGAAAATATGAACATGGACAGTGCATTAGATGAAATCAGGCATTATTATTACTTTTGTTAGGTGTGATACCAACATGGTGGGTTTTTTTAAAAAGGAAAAAAGGCTCTTTGCACAGTGGCACTATCATAGTCAATGACGTTTACCCGAGGCACGATTATTGCTAATTGAAAACTTCCCAATACCACAAGACAACTTGCAATAGAGCTGGCACTGGCCATTTCCTTTTTCTTTTGAGATGAAGTCTCGCTCTGTCGCCCAGGGTGGAGTGCAGTGGCATGACCTCAGCTCACTACAACCTCTGCCTTCCGGGTTCAAGCGATTCTCCTGCCTCAGCCTCCCAAGTAGCTGGGATTACAGATGCCTGCCACCACACCCGGCTAATTTTTGTATTTTTAGTAGAGACAGGGTTTCACCATGTTGGCTAGGCTGGTCTCAAACTCCTGACCTCAAATGATCCACCCACCTCAGCCTCCCAAAGGGCTGGGATTACAGGCATGAGCCACTGTGCCCAGCCTGCACTGGCCATTTCTGACAGTCTCTATGGAGACTGAATATAAAAGGTTTTAAAAAAAAGTCCGCCTTAGTAATCTTAAGCAACAGGAATATAATTTCAAATTTAAAAAAAGAAAAAGAAAAATTAGCTGGCACAGTGTGAGCCTGCAGTCCCAGCTACTCAGCAGGCTAAGGCAGGGTTCCTTGAGCCCAGGAGTTCGAGGCTGCAGTGAGCTATAATCATGCCACTGCACTCCAGCCTAGGTGACAAAGCAAGACCCTATCTCAAAAAAAATAAAAATAATAAAAGCAAAAGGTTAGAGATGCACGCTGAAGTATTTGTCAACCAATTAACAAGACACCTGAAATCTGCTTTAATACACCAGGAAAGAAAAAAGTGGGGAGAACCGATAAAAATATTGGTAAGATTTTATTTTGTTTTTTAGAGACAGGGTCTTACCATGTTGCCCAGGCTAGTCTCAAACTCCTGGCCTCAAGCCATCCTTCCACCTTGGCCTCCCAAAGTGCTGGGATTACGGGCATGAGCCACTGTGCCAGGCCCGGCAACATGCTGATAACAGTGAAACTGTGTGGTGGGTAAATGGCATTTATTATATGATTCTCTCTACCTGTGTATGCTTGAAATTTTCCATAAAACAAGGTTTTGGGGTTTTTTGCTTGTTTTTATAAAACCAGGTAAATAAGAGAGGCAAGAAGCTGAATCTGATCCATTTTATTTCTCCTTGAAATATTTTCCTACTGCACCACAACTGCCTTCACTCCAGCACATTAAAAACACTTGGATACAGCTCAGGAAGAGCATGGGGAAAACCAGCCGGAACGCACAATGCTCAGACGGAATACAAGGGAAAAGGTCTGGCTCTCTACAAAGCGGCACGTAATGAAAGCTCACTCCAATTGTCCATTTTCAAAACCAAGTAAATCTGACTAATTACACCCCAGCTTTGATTAAATGCAACAGGACTCACACGATGGCATTCACAACTTTACAAATGAGGACAGCACAATCTCCCACTAATTGGCCAGGTCCTTTTATATATCATCAGAGAAAACAGAACATTTCCCTCCACTTCTAGACTTGAACAAAGTTGGGTTTTAAGACAGCTACCCCAAAAAGTAGATTGCTTATTAGTTTGGGTAAAAACAAATTCTACTGCACATTAGGCTGCTGGAAGATCTAAGGATACCTTGATGAATGAAAAAGATGTATTTCAATATCACATCTAACCATCAGAAACTAAAAAAAACCGAATCAGAAATACAAAAAGGCCCAAGGACGAAATATAGGATGAGAGAAAGAAGATGTGTGCTCTGAGAAGATGAACGACGGACTGAAAATATTTCCTAATAACTAAAACAATGCTGAAAATCTGATGTGCACAGGACCTCAGAGTTAGAAAACAATGTTAGAGAAAAGGGGACAGGCAGCTCAGAGAATATTCAGGCAAGGAGCGGGTGGGAAGATGGATGGTTTCTGAACACAGCTAGCTGCCACGAAGATGGAGAAAGGGCAAAGCAGGACCTGTGCCCCCTGCCCAACCAACCAGAGGAACAACATGGGCACAGCTCCACGTCAGCAAGTGTTCTCCCTCGGCAATTCCACACTCCAGGAAGGCCCCAATTAAGGAAAAGCAGGATCTCCTCGCCCTGAAGTAGGATACATGAGTCGCGAGTCCATCCCGGGATCCCTCACGTCTCCCTGTTTTGTATATGAAATTGGAACGGATGAAATAGCTTCAATGTAAATGCCTATTTGATGTAACAGAGATACACGTTCATAGTCATTTACTCACTTATAAACTGATTCAGTTACCCTGGCATTTGGAGGTGGGATGGGGCAGGGTATCTGGAAGGCAGAGGGGGAGGCTGTGGCACCACCAGGTCACTGTCGCCTACCCTCACCCCTGCTGTCTGTCGCACTCCAGCACCTCCTCACAACAGTCTTACACTAGTCACCGGCCTAGTAGGTTACAGAGCTGGTCTGTGGCAGGCACAGATTTGTATCTGGCCTCAAAGCAAATCTCTTTTTCTTCCTTCCTCTGGTCTTAGTGGGAAGACATGAGACACCTGAGAGGAAAGGGGAAAAAACCCCAAATGCCAGAGTACAAAACAAAATAAAGCAAAAGGATCGGGAGAGCGAAACAAATTCTGCTGTACTTAGGCCGTTTAATCAACAGCTGTGGTTACTCCGAGAGCACTGCCCGTGGGCCAGCCCCGCTCCGCAACGAGTAGTATTTAAAACCAAAACAAAACCTATACACTGCTAAGCAGGTTTTTTGGTTATTCAACCTGGAAAAGCACACCACTTAAACGGCCATGAGAGTGTTTACCAACAAGGTTTTGCAACATTTATGAAAATTAAAAACAACAACAAATTAGCCAACTTTATCACAAAAGGGCTTTGCTCCCAGGTGACATACTGGTTAACTGAGAGACCATAGCGTGTTACTTCTGTTCCATGTAGAAAACATAAATCCCTTGTCTGAAAACAGAAGCAGAGATGCACTTTATTTCCTTATTTATTTGTGAAACAGCGTCTCGCTCTGTAACCCAGGCTGGAGTACAGTGGTGTGACCATAGCTCACTGCAGCCTTGACCTTCTGGGCTCAAAGGATCCTCTCTCTTCAGCCTCCTGAGCAGCTGGGACTACAGGCCCACCACCATGGCCAGTTATTTATTTTTATTTTATTTTTTTGTAGAGACAGGATCTTGCTGTGTTGCCCAAGTTGGTCTTAAACTCCTGACCTCAAGAAATCTTCCCACCTCACCCTCCCAAGTTCTCAAGTAACTGCACTACAGACAGGTGGCGTCATGCCCTGGAGATACAGTTTAGATCTGAATGTCCACCATTCACCAAGTCCTCATCCTCACAGTTTGTGTGAACAAGTCACACACATCTGCATGCCTACAGACTATGTCCTTAGCACCCGTGCTTGGGAGAACAAGACAAATAACCGGCAAGGTCACTGCCCTGGAAGGACACACAAAATAGTTGGAGAGCAACACTCAAGAGGCTTTGTGAATAAAGAAACTCCCACTGCAAGTGAAAGTACCTAATACCGACTCCAACGTTAAGAATGTATCCTGGGGAAGGGAGAGAAACATGAATGGAGTCTTCAGAGGCAGCGGGGAGGCGGGGAAGGACAAGATGGGTAAGATCTGGAGAGACAGATGGGGAATGGCAAACATCTGAGGCAGAGAAGTCTGAAAAGAAAAAAGAAAAGAGGGGGCAGGAAACGGCACTGTGCGTCCGGGCCAACGGGAACAAGACAGAAACAAACGTTCAAGTTCAAGCTGGGAAGTGTGCATAATTATGAAATAAGGTTAAACGGACCGGGCAGAACACAGCCACAAAGGGCCTTGCCCAAAAAAGCACAGGAGCTGAGATGTGCGAGGACAGATAACAGGAAAGCCTTCAACACGGGACAGACACAACGGAAAGTGTGTGGCAGGCGAGCGCAAAGTGACCTATGGGATGGAAGATGTAAATGCGCAAAGGAACAAGGGACCCCTGGTCTTTCCCTGCAAAGAGAGGGGCTTACGCTGCAACGATGGCAGTGCTGGGATAGAGAGGGACAGAAGCAGGTGCCTTGGTTCCTGAAGGCACAGTCTAAAGGGTGTGTCTGTTGAAAGGACGGAGACACTGAAGGGGTTCCTGGAGAATGCCAGCACTCCTAGAGCACAGTGAAACTGGGATGAGGGAGAGGAAAGGAGAGAGCAAAGAATGAGGTGACCGCATCTGCTGTGTCATGGAAAGCCCAGGCAGAAACGGCACTGGACAGGGCAGCAGCTTCTGGGATGCACAGGAGCTAGTGGAGCCTATTCGTGTGTTCCCACCGGTCACAATGAGGACAGCTGTCCTCAGCAGAAGACAGACCTGAGTCCAAGCCATCGTCTCACCTGCGGCTGTCACCACAGAAATTGGGTCCAGAAGGTGGCCTCTCATGTTCTTCCCTCTCTCCCACAACTCTCCTTAAGGGCTCCTGACCTTGACCTCTCCCACCCTGCCCTCCTACACTAGGTGGCCTCCCGCCTCCTTCATTTTCCCTTTGAAGCCTTTATTGAGGAGCCATTAACATGGGGGGAGGGGGGGAGTTGCATTTGACCATGTTTAACTTTTAAAGTTTGTGCTTTATCTTAGAAATTTCCAAAAGAAACACTTCAACTCAAGCACCCTAGAATTATACCTCCCACTCTACGTTCCTAATCTGTGGGATCATATCACTATGCCCCCATGAGATCGTAAAGCCTTTAAGGCACAATCAATCAGCGTGTTCTTCACTGATTCATTTCTCCTCCCCACAAGCCAGGAAGCGTAGCCCTTTTGTTAAAACTGATCAAACTGTACACCTGACATGTGACCATTTCACTGTATGTAAATTATAACTCAATTTAAAAAATGAGTCCCTCACACCTTTGTCAAAACACAGGACATGCACAACCATCCCACCAAAAGGCTCCCGGTGTGCCCTCCCTGTCAGGTGTGAGGCTTTCGTTTGTGTGTGGCCAAGAAGTTTTGATTTCTCTTTCCTAAAATGTTTCAGGTACACACCCGTGGGTAGGAGGAAGAAGCACAGTATGAGAAAAGAACACCAAATCCCAGAATCAGATCTCGGCACTACCTGTGTAAGTTTCACCACCTCAGAGTCTCAGATTCCCCGCCCTCCTTCCCAGGGAGGGTTGAGCTAGGTGATTTCTCCAACTCGCTGAAAGCTCTGACATTCTGTTTCTGGGTTGGTATCTAACGAAAGAACACCACGCAAATGCCCACTGAAAAACCTCCACTTCAATTTTGCCTATGTAAATATCACTGAAGCGAGTTAATGAGAACTTTAACATTTTTTTTTAATGGTACTGACCTCAAAACAAATGGTAAATTTTCATTAAATCAAGTGAGATGCAATTAACATATCTGACCCGACTGTGTACCTATTTATACTCGACACTTTTTACCTAAACAGTTTTCTGGCAATACTAAATTACAAGTAAACTCTTGGTTAAAACAAACAAACAAGGGCATTAAGTTGAGTGGGTGGCATTTTTCCCCCCTCTCTCACCTCACAGGACTCACATAAACCAGGACTTGGACCCACCTCCTGTGACTGCGTGCCGGGCACCTGCCAGCCACTCCTGACGCCATCATGCATTCTAGTGAGGCACGTTCGCTTTCTGACGTGCTCACAAATACGTCGGCGGAATACAGTTCCGTTCTCACCTTAACTGTATCTATACCTCTTTCCTCACTCTGAATGCTGAACTGGAAAGGACATTTTCAGGTTAACTCATTTTACTGTTTTCCTCAATGAGAAAAAAATAAATACTGAGGATTTTATACCATACAACTACAGTAAGAAATGTGAGCAAAACACACCACACAAACATCACCCACAGTCTACTTCTGGAAGGAAAAAGGTAACATACTTCATTTTCGGATTTCAAAATGTTTTCTTTATACTACAGGGTGGAAGAACATACATGCGTGTGCATGCGTCTGTGGGTTTATTTATTTATTTATTTTTGTCTAACAATTCAAAAGAAATTTCCTGAAGCTGGTGAGGCAAAAAGAAAAGTTTCTAACTAGTAAGTTTTAAATCATAAAAAAAAGGAGAAGAAAGAAAAAGAAGGGAAATTAGCCACTACCTCAGAACAAAAATTTTAAAATGGTTTAATTGTAAAAACTTGGTGGCAGCTCAGAATTTGAATTTCGAGTTCTGTAAAGTCCTGCATAAACCGGCAAGGCAAACGTCACAATTTTGAAAATAGTGAAGTAAGGGAAATAAGGAAGTCCAAACCGTAAACAATCCAAACACCTCCTCTTTATTAAATCTAACGTTTGGCAAAGAAACCAGCCTTTGCCTCAAACTATGAGGGTTGCGTGAAGCTTTTTAAGTCACACTCAAGTGTTTTGGAAAACATCCGCCACTCCACCCAACTCTCTGTCCTGTGTCCACCCCGGGCCATGGGCAGCCACTCTGCCTTACCCGGCGCTGCCCACTGCCCACAACCCCAGCGCCTCCTCCCCAGCTCCACCAGCCCAGCTCACTGAACACGGGTCAGGCCTCCCACCCAGGGCAGACAATCCGCAGGCTAGCCAATATCCTCAAACCCAGGGCCAGGGCAGGGGTGGGGGTGGGGAATGAACTAGATCAAGTTTCTCTCAAGGATGTGAACTATGAAATGTGACAGGAATTGGTCACTTAGAAACTGAAAGAATGCAACAAGAAATGCCACAGAGTTGAACTGGGGCCAGAGGGCTTTTGGACAGCTAAGCAAGTCCTCCAGCTGAAGCCACAAGGAAGGGAAAGCAGGACAGAGCAAAGCAGCCAGCTGGTGGCGGGGGAGAAGGCTCCAGCACATGGAGCCAGGCACAGTCCCATGGGACAAAATCCTAGACAAAAACTGTGGCTGAGGCCCCCAGAGCAGCGAGGAACCTCCCTCCACCACCAGGCTCTGGAGCTCAGCCCATCCCAGCTCGAATTCCCGGATTCCTGTGCGATTCCTATCACACTATACATGTTCCCACTCACAAAACTCCTTCCCAAGCTGGCTGGAGAGAGTCTTTGTCTCATACAACCAAAAGCCAAAACAGCGCAGATAACATGCAAATGGCAAACATGGTAAGTCAACAACATAAAATACTCAACAGCCCTAGTTACACATATTTAAGAGTAACACAGAACTTCTTACCCACACACACAAACCAAAACCTCATACCTGAAAGGGAAGGCACACCAAGGAACCTTCACGGGGGATGGACGCAAATGTCCTGTCTTTTGACAAAAGTGTTAGGGATTATTTTGTTAAAATTGATCAAACTGTACACCTGACATGTGACCATTTCACTGGATGTAAATTATACCTCAATTTAAAAAATGGGCCAGGTATGGTGGTTCACACCCATAATCCTAGCACTTTGGGAGGCCGAGGCAGGAGGATCACCTAAGGGCAGAAGTTCGAGACCAGCCTGGCCAACATGGAGAAACTCCATCTCTACTAAAAAAAAAAAAAAAAAAAAATTAGCCAGGTGCGGGGGCAGGCACCTGTAACCCCAACCTGTTAGGCACCTGTTCGGGAGGCTGATGCAGGAGAATTGCTTGAACTCAGGAGGCGGAGCTTGCAGTGAGTCAAGATCATGTCACTGCACTCCAACCTGGGCGACAAGAGCAAACTCCGTCTCAAAAATAAAAATAAAAATAGGCCAGGAGCGGTGGCTCACGCTGGTAATCCCAGCACTCTGGGAGACTAAGGTGGGTGGATCACCTGAGGTCAGGAGTTCGAGACCAGCCTCACCAACAGGGAGAAACCCCATCTCTACTAAAAATACAAAAATTAGGTGGGCATGGTAGTGCAGGCCTGTAATCCCAGCTACTTGAGTGGCTGAGGCAGGAGAATGGCTTGAACCCAGGAGGCAGAGGTTGCAGTGAGCTGAGATCACGCCATCGCACTTCAGTCTGGGTGACAGAGCCAGACGCCGTCTCAAAAGAATAAATAAATAAAAATAAATTTTAAAACAAACCCTCTCATGTAAATTGTTCCTATAAGAGGACTTTTTGTTTTTCAAAACTATTGATCTAGATAAATCCCACAAACATACACTGAGCAGAAGCAGCCAGCTGCTAAAACACCTGTGTTTCTATTTATAGAAGGAACAGAAACAGGTAACAGTCCCCTGTGTGTTAGGAGTCAAAACAGTGGCTCACTTGAACCAGGGCGGACTTCTTCCTGGGTCGCCTACGTTCTGGTTCCTGACTTCCTGACCTTGGTGCCAGTATCCCAGGTGCGCTGAGTGTGACACACGTGTTTTCATCAGGTGTGTGCTCATGAAAGACACATTCTCCTGCCTGTATCATATTTTCTGGTATGTATATCTTAATAATAACACAAAAGAGAAAGGAAAAGAAGGAATACCCTACAGTAATCTAAAAATAACTGGAAAAGGTTTGCTTTGCATCTAGTAATATGCTTATTTTCAGTCAAATTCTTCAGGTAAATAACAAAGAAAATTAAGACTTTACCCCATGTGTGGAATTCTAACTGAACTCATGGATTTGATACTGGGGGAAAAACTCATTCAGCTGAGTCATTTGAATCAGGTGAGTAAAACTCCATCGCACAGTGCTCAGTTCTAACACTACCTAAAGTGAATTCACCCACAGGCAGAGCACTCTTCCACGTGAGCAGCAGAGACCACACTCCACATCCCTTTGCTGCTCTAACAAAGAAAAAAAAGAGCACAATCCCGAAGAAGAAGTGCTTAGAATCCCACTTCCGTGTGTTCAAAGGGAGAATTAACTTCAATTCATACATTACCCTGAAGTGCCTTTTTTTAACGCGCAGATTTTTATTTTCAGAGGCTTACGTTTTAAAAACATTTTACACACTCTCGATACAGTTCATAAGCATAAAAACAGAATAAGTACAAGTGACGCCATGGAAACAAACAATAAATCTATAGATCATCAAATTCTAACACCGTATTTTATAAATAAGAAGCCAAAGAGTAAATTGAAATGTCAAGTACTTACAGCCATAATTAATTCAAAGGGGTATTTGTACACCCTCACTGGCGACTGGTATTTCTGCACCATGATTGAAATACAACAGCAATCCTCTCACACCTGCAAAACATAAATATATGTGATAAATAACCACAGAGCAGAAACAAATTATTAGTAAGTTTGCACTGACACATCATACCACATTCTAACGACAGAAAGAGACCACAATAGGTCATAATTCTATGCACATGAAAATGAAAAGATGATATTTAAATACACAAGGGCAGGGGGAGGTAATTAAACAATAAGAAAAAGTGAACAAAGTGCAATGAGGCAAACAGTACTGGTGTGAGAGGGGCTCCAATCCCCTCATCGACTTACTGGGATTCGGCATTCATTACATGACCTGACCTGAGTCCTTTCCAGCAATGAACTGTTATGATTCTATTATTCTAATAACCAACATAATTAGTGCTTGGATCATTTTCTCTTAAATAACTTCTACCAGAAGCCAAATAAAAATGATCTCGTGTTAAGATATTACCTCTGGGAAAACAGAAATAAAACTGGAAAAAAATACTACTGTATCTCAAATTATGGTATACTCCTCAAAAGCTAGCTTCAAAGGAAAAGTGTCAATTCCTATTTTCTAACTGTGTACACTACAGCTTTGGCGACCTGTCTTCAAGTGGCAGAGATGCCAAGTACTCTGGCTAAAGAGGCTCCACTGAAATCTCTAGCCTCAAATAGCTACTATCTGTAAGGAATCGGTTAAATGTTCACACCTAATTCACAGTAGGGGAGCCATCCTTACGGGCACAATCATTCTCTAGCGTCAGCCTACACAGTTTGCTCTAAGAACACACTTGGACTTGCCAGTCCTCTGTCTCCTCTATTTAAAGTGAGAAAGAAAAATCGAATGAGCCTACCTGTCTTGTTGAGGATAATCATTAAGAATGGTATTTTCCGCTGAACATGGTGAGAGGATATTCAAACGTATAAAACTGAATATCCTCAAGGAGCCCAAAGTCTAGCTGTTAAAAAAAAAAAAACAGATTACAAAGATATATTTTATTTCAGAAATTTCCAAGATTCCTTCTTTTTTTTTTTTTTTTTTTTTTTGGAGACAGGGTCTCTCTCTGCTGCCCAAGAGTGGCACAATCTCCGCTCATTGCAGCCTCCACCTCCTGCGCTCAAGTGATCCTCCAGCCTCAGCCTCCCAAGTAGCTGGGACCACAGGAACGCACCACCATATACTTTCTTTTGTAGAGGGTTTCCCCATGTTGCCCAGGCTGGTCTCAAACTCCTGGGCTCAAGGGATCTGCCCACTTCAGCGTCCCAAAGTGCTACGATTATAGTCATGAGCCACCGCGCCGGTATCAAATTCCTATGTATACCACTACGTTTAAACAGTTTTGGAACTTTCTCTGGTATGTCTGGCATACCTCTCAGAGGAGAAGGTCATGGTGGAAACCACCACCATCTGACAGTGTGAAAACGGCTAAGGAATAACTCTGGGTGACTACGAGTAAGCCATTTGCCTTCCCTAGGACTCAGTTTCATCTCTGTAACATGAGGTTTTCGGGAAGATGATCTTGAAAGACTTCCACCTCTAAAATCATGAGAATCAGAGCCAAACTCCCAAGTTCTCCAAACTCGACTTGAAGCTTTCCTAATATTGATCTTGACTGCGAGACTGACACATCCTGATGTGCTGGGACCACGTTCTTTTTACTTCTGCAAACCTTACAGTGTTGGTGCACAGTGGGAATCCAATCATCTTTTAAAAATTTTATTGGGAAAATTAATTTTAGGGTTATCTCCCAGATAAGAGGACGATCACCGGGTACAAACAAGAGTGGGGGGAGGAAGCAAAAAAGGGTAATGCTCGTTTAAGAAACTATAACATCCATTCAGGATTCCACCGCCTGGTAGAACTGGCTACACTCACTTAAGAACCTGCTAATTCACGAGCTTGTGAACCACAGCCAGGTCCCAGCTGCCGATGCTCTGGTCCAGATAAACGCCCTACGCGGGCATCCGGAGTGACAACGACCAAGTGGCATCCAGGACCCGGGCGGTTTCTATTGCATGACAATCGCTGTTTAAACAGGAGCCAATGGCCAGACCCACTGAACGCATCCCGAGCAGGCTCGAGGGGCGGCCAGCGCCCGGGGCCGCTTAGCAGGGGTCCCGCGCGGCTGCGCCCCACGGGGCCAAAGCCCCGGCCGAGGGGAGCGCGGGGCGGGCACTGGCTCCGGACCCGAAACTCCGCTCTCAGCAAAATGCGGTTCCCGGGAGCTGGAAGCCTCGCGGGGTGGGGGCGGGGGCGAGGGGCGAGCAGGGGGGCGGGGGCACAGCCCGTTTCGGGCGCCGAGGGCAGCCGGGGCCGGGAAGGGACGGGCGCAGCGGGCGGGCGGCCGGGAGTTCCGCTGGGCCCGTCCGAGAGGCGCCGGACTCCACGGAGACCGGGACCGGGGCAGGGGCGCACTGGGACCCGCCGCGACGACGAGCCTACCTCTTGTCAGAAAGGCCGGGCCTGGGACGCGGGGTGGCGAGGGACGCTCATACCGGCGGCTCCGCTGGGCAGTCGCGGTTCCACTGCTCGGCGGCCGCAGCTCGACCGCCGGTTCCGGGGAGGGGGCCGGGGAGGCGGGAGGGGGAAGGGGCGCGGCGAGGGCACTTGTGGTTGTTACGGGTGACGGGGTGGGCGGGGCCGGGCGCCGGTAGGGGCGCGCGTGCGCGGCCGCGACCGAGGGAGCGGGGGCGGGAGCGGGAGCGGGTGACGGTTGCTAAGGAAGGGGAGCGGGGGGGTGGTGACACCCTGGGTCCAAACTGCGCAGGCGCGAGCTCCAGACCCGCGGGCGTGGGAGGAGCTCGCAGAAGGCGCCGGCCCTGACGCACGGCCTGTTAGGCCCGAGGTCTTAGTGGACCGCCCAGTTTTGCGTCACGTGTTGGGGGGCGGGGCACGGGTGGGACTTCGCGAGTAGCGGGCGGAGGCTGAGTGAGGCCCCTGGGGACTGCCAGCATGCCTGAGAGGGGTTCCGCCGAGCGGGAAAAGGGAAGTCGGCGGGAGGTTAGAGCCACCGAGGCCCTCCCGCCTGGCTGCTGCTCTGAGGCCTGCCTCTGGTCGGTCGCCCTGGCGGCTGCCCCCGTTCTTCCTCATTTCTTGTTGACTGTTCACGAGCACCAGCCTCCTCGCGCGCAGTGCCCCGACCGCATTCTCGGCGACTAATGGGGAGGAGGCGGACGCCGGTGCTGCGCGGCCCAGGGCTCGGTAGGGCCCGGGTGGAGCCCAGCGGCATTCTTGTCAACACATCCAGACGGCTCTAGTGTCCGGCCGCGGGCTTGAAAATGAGACACGCGCCCAGAGTCTGCCCCTCGGAATCGAGGGGTCCTCGGTGGGGTTGCTAAGGACCTCGCGAATTTCAGCAGGAGAGCACAGTCCAGCTCCAATTTTCAATCGGGTACACTGAGACATTTTGGGGTCCTTAAGAGGAGCTCATGACCAGAAAGGGGCACCTCGTATGTCCACCCACACAGCAAAGCTGGTTTTATAACCAACATGCAATTTCACCGTCAATGTCACTGTTGTTCCGTTCACATTAGTCACCCTGGGTGGCTGTACATTTCATGCTGCCATTGGACAGAACGTTTTTGGGCCTGTTTAGGAATTTCCATCAAAGCCAATTTACCAGACACACAAGCAAATCATTCATGGCCTCATCACCCCTTGTGTTCCACGTTAAACCATCATCTTCCAGCTTGGTCACCCACATTATTCACTACACTCAGTCTGACTGGCTTTTGCCTGTTTGTGGAAATCACATCCACTTTCAAAAGATGCTTTAAGGCTGGGCGTGGTGGCTCATGCCAGTAATCCCAGCACTTTAGGAGGCCAAGGCAGGTGGATCACCTGAGGTCAGGAGTTTGAGACCATCCTGGTCAACATGGTGAGACCTCCTCTCCACTAAAAATACAAAAAGTAGCCGGGAGTGGTGCCAGACGCCTGTAATCCCAGCTACTCAGGAGGCCGAGGCAGGAGAATTACTTGAACCTGGGAGGTGGAGGTTGCAGTGAGCCGAGATCACGCCACTGCACTCCAGCCTGGGCAACAGAGCAAGACTCTGTGTCAAAAAAAAAAAAAAAAATTTTGACCTGACCTGATGAACTTCTAGATGTAACCACCAATTTACAGGAAGTACAGAATAGAGGAACATGCTAAATGACACCACGAAAAACAACTGGCAAAGTACAGACTGTGGGAAACAGTACAAGACAAATACATTCTTTATCAAATTCCAAAGGAAAAAAAGAGGGGAAGGATCAATCTACAGATTAAAAGAGACTGGCAAATTTGTTGAGCCATACATTCATTTATGATTTGCAAGCTTTTATATGTGTATTATACTTCAATTAAACATTTTGAAGAAAAAGCAGACTTGAGACATCAACCAATCACAAAAAACTTTATTTCCTTTTTTTTTTTTTTTTTTTTTTTGAAACGGTCTCACTCTGTCCACCAGGCTTGAGGGCAGTGGTGCGATCTGAAACCCTCCGCCTCCTGGGTTCAAGTTATTCTCCTGCCTCAGCCTCCCGAGTAGCTGGGATTACAGGCGAGTGCCCAGCTAATTTTCGTATTTTCTTTTTTTTTTTTTTTTTTGAGACGGAGTCTCGCTGTGTCGCCCAGGCTGGAGTGCAGTGGCCGGATCTCAGCTCACTGCAAGCTCTGCCTCCCGGGTTTTTACGCCATTCTCCTGCCTCAGCCTCCCGAGTAGCCGGGACTACAGGCGCCCGCCACCTCGCCCGGCTAGTTTTTTGTATTTTTTAGTAGAGACGGAGTTTCACCGTGTTAGCCAGGATGGTCTCGATCTCCTGACCTCGTGATCCGCCCGTCTCGGCCTCCCAAAGTGCTGGGATTACAGGCTTGAGCCACCGCGCCCGGCCAATTTTTGTATTTTCAGTAGAGATGGGCTTCACCATGTTGGTCAAGCCGGTCTCAAACTCCTGACCTCGTGATCTGCCGGCCTCGGCCTCCCAAAGTGCTGGTATTACAGGTGTGAGCCACAGCGCCCAGCCCGCCAACCTCCTACTTGTCTGGGGACTAAATTGCCTTTGTAGAACTAACTTTAGCCACAAGATTAGAAATTATGGTTTAGGAGTCATGCAGCTGGAGGCTACAAGATTCTGACCCTCCCTAAACTGCTCCTAAGATCAGTGCTTGAGACATTTTGCAGATCCTGCACTTGATGGCTCAGCTGGCACCACCCAGATCAACAAACTGGCTCATCTGATCTTGTGACCCCCCACCCAGGAACTGACTCAGCACAAGAAGACAGCTTTGACTCCCTATGATTTCATCACTGACCAATCAGCACTCCTGGCTCACTGGCTTCCCCCCACCCACCAAGTTGTCCTTAAAAACTCTGCTCCCTGAATGTTCGGGGAGACTGATTTGAGTAATAATAAAACTCCAGTCTCCTGCACAGCCAGCTCTGTGTGAATGACTCCTCCTCTATTGCAATTCCCCTGTCCTGATAAATCAGCTCTCTCTAGGCAGCAGGCAAGGTGAACCCCTTCAGTGGTTATACTATCATTCAGAGAAGGGGGTTAATTGCCAAGATGAGCAATCTTTGTTATAATAAATGCTTTTTCATGAATTTATTGAGGCAAACAGTGAAGGCACATACTGGTTTACAGTCTAATATTCCTGAACAAGAATCTCCTGGATCAAATAGAAAGTCATGCTGACCCAGAGGTCTTAGGTCTCAGTCCTGCTGGCTAAGCTGTGTGGATGCAGGTGGTCTTATTCCTCATCATCAGGACAGTAGGCCCTGAGATAGTCTGAATTCAAATCTCATGTTGAATTGTAATCCACAGTGTTGGAGGTCCAGCCTGGTGGGAGGCATTTGGATCATCAGGGCAGATCCCTCATGCATGGCTTGGGCCATCCCCTTGGCCATAAGTGAGCTCTCTCTGAGTTCACATGAGATCTGCTCACTTAAAAATGGGTGGCACCTCCCCCTACTCTCTGGAGCTTCCTCCCGCTTTTGCCATGTGACCTGCCTGTTCCCTCTTCTCTCCTTCCACCAAGAGTAAAAGCTCCCTAAGGCTTCACCAGAAGCTAAGCAGATGCCAGCACCATGCTTCCTGAACAGCCTGTGGAACCTCTTAAGCACTATTCGAACATATAATGATACTAAGAAATTATTGCTTTCTTGTTGCTGAGCACGGTGGCTCATGCCTGTAACCCTAGCACTTTGGGAGGACAAGGCAGGCGGATCCCCTGAGGTTGGGAGTTTGAGACCAACCTGATCAATATTGAGAAACCCCGTCTCTACTAAAAATACAAAATTAACCAGGCATGGTGGCACATGCCTGTAATCTCAGCTACTCGGGAGGCTGAGGCAGGAGAATTGCTTGAACCTGGGAGGCGGAGGTTGCGGTGAGCCAAGATCATGCCATTGCACTCCAGCCTGGGCAACAAAAGTGAAACTCTGCCTCAAAAAAAAAAAAAAAAAAAAAAGAAAGAAAGAAAAGAAAAGAAAAAGAAAAAAAGAAAAAAAAAGAAATTATTGCTTTCTCTTAAGAATGCCAATTAAACCTTTTTTCTTTATAAATTACCCAGTCTGAAGTATTTATTTATAGCAGTTCAAGAATGGCCTAACGCGGGCCCCTTCTGTATTGCTACTTTGCCATCCACACAATGTGTCTTCCCTCTCCAGCCAGCAAGTTGGAGGAAAAGGTGAAGAAGAGCAAACCTGCTTCCCTGATGAACACTTCCTTGGAAATGATGTGCATGTACGAACATGCGCGCACACATGCGTGCACACACATAAGCACACATACATACTTCCCATTGGCCAGAACTTAATCACATGGGTACACCGAAGAGCAAGGAAGGCTGGGAAATGTAGCCTGTGCCAAGTGACCACACACCCAGCTACAAACTGTGAGTTCTGTTGCTAAGAAAGAAGCAAAGGATGTATGATATTGGTGGCAACTAACAGTCTCTCTCATCAAGGATATAATCAAACTATTAAAATGTAGTGGTAATGTATGTTTGAAAAATTTCAAAAGAAGGAAGGACAAAGAAAAAAGAAAGGAAGGAAGGGGAGGGGAGGGAAAGGGAGTGCAAGGCAGGGCAAAAATGAGAGAAAGGAAAAGAAAGAAAAAGAGAGAAAGGAAAGGGGAAGGAAAGAGAAGAAAGAAAGAAAAAGAGAAAGAGAGAGAGAGAGAAAGAAAGAAAAGGAAGGAAGGAGACAGAGAGAGAGAGAGAGACAGAGGTGCGAGGTACATGGCTTATGCCCGCAATCTTTGGGAAGCCAAGTTGGAAAGATTGCTTGAGCCCAGGAGTTCCAGATCAGCCTGGGCAACATAGCAAGACCACTATCTCTACAAACAATAATTAAAAAAAAATTAGCCAGGCATGGTGGTACATGCCTGTAGTCCTTGTTACTCAGGAGGCTGAGGCAGGAGGATCACTTGAACCCAGGAGGTCGAGGCTGCAGTGAGCCCTGATTGTGCCACTGCACTCCAGTCTGAGAGACAGCCTGAGAGACACAGCAACACTGCCAAGAAAGAAAGAGAGAAAGAAAGAAAGAAAGAAAGAAAGAAAGAAAGAAAGAAAGAAAGAAAGAAAGAAAGAAAAGAGAGAAAGAGAGAAAGAAAGAAGGAAGGAAGGAGAAAGAAAGAGCATTTCAGAATAAAAGAAGTCTATATACAGTGTGATAAGTGCTAGAAATGAGAAATAGGGACAGTGCTATGGAGCCAGTTTCTGGGGAGTTGAGGAAAGCCTCACAGAGCAGAAACAGTTGAATAGGGAGGGACATACCCAAGGCTGAATGACATTATTGGTGGGAGTATGGTATCACTCAGATGCAAAGAAAACCAAGAGCAGAATTCTAAAGAACTCCAGCTGAACAAGAACCAGGGAAGGATGCTGATAAGCAGAGAGGTGGAAGGAGAACCAGGAGAGAGAAGTGATGTCCTGCTCCCCAACAGTGTCAAGTGGTATGGGGTGAACAGAGTCAAAAGATGGGTAACAGAAGGAGAAATAAGACAGCTCCTGGGCTTTGGTAATAAGAGGACCTCTGGTGTCCTTGCTAGACATGAATTCCCCAGGCTTCAGGGACAGAAGATAGATAGCAGTGGGTTGAGGAGAGAATGGAAGCTGGGACAATGAGTGTAAACACATTGTGTCAGGACACAATGTGACAGGACACAATCTTTTTACAAAAAAAACAAAAACAGAACATAAGAATTGTTTGCAGCTGGACACGGTGGCTACCGCCTGTCATCCCAGCACTTTAGGAGGCTGATGTGGAAGGATTGTTTGAGCTCAGGAGTTCAAGACCAACCTGGGAAACACAGTGAGACCCTGTCTCGACAACAAAAAAAAATTTTATTTTATTCATTTATTTAATTTATTTTTGAGACAGAGTTTTGGTCTGTCACCCAGGCTAGAGTGCGGTGGCAGGATCTCGGCTTACTGCAACCTCCGCCTCCCTGATTCAAGTGATTCTCCTACCCAGCTTCTCAGGTAGCTGGGATTACAGGCACGCACCACCACACCCAGCTAGTTTTTTTATTTTTTGTTTGTTTGTTTAAGTAGATTTGGGGTTTCACCATGTTGGCCAGGGTGGTCTAGAACTCCTGACCTTAAGTGATCACCCGCCTCTGCCTCCCAAAGGGCTGGGAATACAGGCATGAGACGCTGCGCCCGGCCTCAACAAAAAATTTAAAATTTAGCTGGGCATGATGGCTCACATCTATAGTTCCAGCTACTTGGGAGGCTGAGCCGGTAGGATCACTGGAACCCAAGAGGTTGAGGCTTCAGTGAGCTATGATCGCAGCACTGCACCCCAGCCTCGGTGCCAGAGAGAGACCATGTGCCCCAAAACAAAAAAGTGTTTGTGTGTTGCATGTTGTGTTCAAGTGGCACTGCTCCTTTCTCTGTTCTCTGAGCTAATAGCGTCATCCACAGGCTGAACAGGATGGAGTCAATGCTGGGCAAGGTAAGTGATGTCAGGTAACAAACAGTGAAGGCAGGTTGGTGGGACCACAGTGCTGCATCAAAGAAGAGAAGGCTGCTGCCCTTGTCTTGCAGCCCACCTCCTGTTTTCCTCAGACAGGATCCCTTTAAAGTCGAATTACGAGAGTGGGCACTCTGAAACGCTGTGACTGTGCCCCTCGCTTCAAGAGCACTTTTTTTTTTTTGAGACCGAGTCTCACTCTGTTGCCCAGGCTGGAGTGCAGTGACGTGATCTTGGTTCACTGCAGCCTCCACCTCCTGGGTTCCAGTGATTCTCCTGCCTCAGTCTCCCGAGTAGCTGGGACTACAGGTGCTTGCCACCATACCCGGCTAATTTTTGTATTTTCAGTAGAGATGGGATTTCTCCATCTTGGCCATGCTGGTCTCGAACTCCTGACCTATGTGAGCCACCCGCCTCAGCCTCCCAAAGTGCTGGGATTATAGGTGTGAGCCACCACGCCTGGTGCAGAGCATCTTTATTAGTGAGCGCTCCTCACCTGTCTGTTGTCACCTCTCTCGGTGAATGGAAGCCTCGATGGGTGCCGGGTAAAGGCAACACTTACCAGGTGCTCTTGGGACCGAAGCACAGGATTCCCAAGAGTTCATAGCAAGACACTGAGTTGCTCAGAGAAGCCGCCATTAGGAGCCTGAGTCTGAAGCTGCCGTTCCACCTGGCCGCCTCAAGCTGACCTCAGGACGCGGTATCAGCAGGCTGGTCACACCTGCACAGGCACCGGCAGGTGGGCAGAAGCATCGTGGCAGGACATCTCCCCCCGCAGGATTAACCTGAGGTAGGGGCGCTGTTGCTGGGTCCTTGGGCCGTATCGTCTCCATTGCTCTTAGCACGATATTAGGAGTCACTGAAATTTCAGCCTCCAGAGCTCAACCTCTTCTCCACCGTAACAAAAGCAGCATGGGAATTTGTGGCATAAGAGGACTGCAGCCAGGTGCAGTGGCTCATGCCTGTAATCCCAACACTTTGGGAGGGTGAGGCAGGAGGATCATTTGAGCCCAGGAGTTCCAGAACAGCCTGGAGAACACAGTGAGACCTGTATCTACAAAATAAATAAATAAATAAATAAATAAAAATTAGCCGGGGGTAGTGGCACTCGCCTATGCTCCCAGCTATTCAGGAGGCTGATCCTTGAGTGGGAGGATCACTTGGGCTCAGGAGTTTGAGGCTGCAGTGAGTCATGATCGTGCCACTGCACTCCAGCCTGGGTGACAGAGTGAGACTGTCTCAAAAAAAAAAGGATTGGGGGTATAGTTTAGGGGAGTGTCACTCCAAGAAAGACGGTGGAAGGCAAAACAATCTTACACTAAAATGTCACCCTCCAGAGCCCAACCCCTTCACTACCACAGCAAAAGAAACAAGAGATAATGCTCAATAATCCCTTTAAACAATGCTGAGAGTCAGGGCCAGCTAATAATCTAGGCTGTGCCAAGAGACCCAGGGGCACTTACTCCTTATTTTCTGGTGGCCTTATACACCCTGGCATGTGTGCTTCACTTCAGTCAGTTACAGGGACATGTCAGAGCCCGTGCTGGGGAGATACGTGTTTAATACACGCAGACTTGCCCAGGCGTAGTGGCTCATGCCTGTAATTCTAGCACTTTGGGAGGCAGAGGTGGATGGATCACTTGAGGTCAAGAGTTTGAGACCAGCCTGGCCAACATGGTGAAACCCCATTTCCACTAAAAATGCAAAAATTAGCTGGGTGTGGTGGTGCGCGCCTGTAATCCCAGCTACTTGGGAGGCTGAGGCAGGAGAATCGCTTGAACCCAGGAGGTGGAGGGCACAGTGAGATTGCGCCACTGCACTCTAGCTTGGGTGACAGAGCCAGACTCCAGCTCAGAAAAAGAAAAAAAAAATCCACACAGAATAAAGGCCTAATAAAGGAAGAGAACATTTTGGCATTTGGTAGTAAAACAGGTAAAGACAGCCTTGCAAGGCATGACTGATTCTCCTGACATGGACCATCTGGCAAAGTTTCCAGCCTGAAAAAGTATAGAAAATGCAGGTCACCCTACAGGCACAATTTCCTAACTGAGCCCTGGCAATAATCCAGTGGCCTTGAGCTAACACAGTGCACCATTCCTGACCTGGGAAAACTTCAGGCCAAGAAGTTGGATCTGCAAAAGTTATCATCCAACCTTCCGTATTTCCAAAATATTTCATTTCAATCTGGAGAAGCAAAGTCCTATAACGAGTTGGTTTATCTACCTAAGAGTCTTCCTTCTTTCAGGACACCCTTCGTACTACTAGCAGAATTCTCTCTCAAAAATACAAACTCATTCCCTTGTGCAAAAAGTACATTGACTACAGAATTAAATTTAAACTTCAAAGCCTACCATTCAAGATCCTCTGTAAATCTCATCCCCAACTTCCGTTTGTCCAGAATGATTTTATATTCATCTCCACTCTATTCGTTTATTCATTCCTTTGTGGATTCAACAAACATTTATTCAGCACCTTAATGTACTCTGAACACAGTGAGCACTGGAGTATAGAAAGATCCACTACAGCTGGGTGTGGTGGCTCACGCCTGTAATCCCAGTACTTTGGGAGGCCAAGGCGGGCGGATCACCTGAGGTCGGGAATTTGAGACCAGCCTGGCCAACATGGTGAAACCACGTCTCTACTAAAAATACAAAAATTAGTTGGGCATGGTGGTGGGTGCCTGTAATCCCAGCTACTTGGGAGGGTGAGGCTGGGGAATCGCTTGAACCTGGGAGGCAGACGTTGCAGTGCGGCAAGACCGCGCCATTGCACTCCAGCCTAGGCAACAAAAGCGAAACTCCATCTCAAAAAAAGAAAGATCCACTACAGAAATGCGGATTTTCCTACAAGGTGCCAGCCTGCTCTACAGGACAGACACCTAGCAGTTGAAACACAGCCTGTTCAGTTCCACAACAGCCCAATGTAGCTCCTCTCTGAAGGCTTTTCTGATGCCTCTTTCCACTGGCCCATGCACTTCGCAATTCCATGGAAGGAAGGTTGGCTAAAACTAGGCTGTCTGTAGAAGAATGGGATCTGTGTCTTCTGTTGAATGTAAGTTGCTTGGGTACCATAGTCACTAATTTTCTCCTATTTTAATAGCACCTGGCATTTTCTAGAACCCTATTAAATATCTGTTGGGTTGGACTAAATGAGCCTTTGATGAGGCCTTTATTCTGAGTGCATTTAACAAATGTCAGCCTAGGCAGTCTGTAAACCAAGCACTTTGGGAAGTCGAGGTGGGCGGATCCCTTGAGCCCAGGAGTTCAAGACCAGCTTGGACAACATGACAAGACCCTGTCTTTACAAAAATACAAAAATTAGCTGAGCATGGTGGCATGTGCCTGCAGTCCCAGCTGCTTGGGAGCCTCACTTGACCCTGGGAGAGAGAGGTTGCAGTGAGCCGTGATCATGCTACAGTACTTCAGCCTGGGTGACAGAACGAGACCCTGTCTCAAAAATAAATAAATAGGCTGGGCGCAGTGGCTCACGCCTGTCTTCCCAGCACTTTGGGAGGCCGAGGCTGGTGAATCACTTGAGGCCAGGAGTTTGAGACCGGCTTGGCCAATACAGTGAAGTGAAATCCCATCTCTACTGAAAAATACAAAAAAATTAGCTGGGCATGGTAGCGCACTTGTAATCCCAGCTACTCGGGAGGCTGAGGCATAAGAATCACTTGAACCCAGGAGGTGGAGGTTGCAGTGAGCCGAGATAGCGCCACTGCACTCCAGCCTGGGTGACAGAGCGAAACTCTGTCTCAAATAAATAAATAAACAAATATTAATTAAAGAAAGAAAAACCACACCCCCCGCCATGGGCTGAGCTGAAGCATCCTTGGGGACGATGCTTTCACTACCCCTCCACCCTACACTGGCACCTTTAGACACACTGTACCTTGGGTCACCCAGCGAGGACATCAAGTCCAGGGAAGAGGCCTGGCTTAGGCGGTGATTTTCTGCAGCAGGAAGCACAGCCTGCATCTAATGAGATTTAGGGTGACAAAGGAGCGCCCCAAGCCTTTCAGCTTCCCACTCAGAGAAATAAAAATAGCCTACCCAATCATACTTCTTTTTGGCTTGTTTGTTTCACAAAATATAGCCCTCACTTCACCGACTGATGCAGCTGCTTGGCACTCCCTTTCCTTTGCGGGACCAGAACTTAGGTTGGCAAGTCCAGCAGCAATTCCCCGGGCTGTGCAGCTGCGGGTCATACTAGAGGGAGGTTCGACTTGCTGCTTTTAATTAACCCCCAGGAAGGAATGTAGCGCTAACAGGGTATAGACCAGAGGCCGCATCGCAAGGCGTGACTGGATGAAGGATAAACAGTCGAGCAGCCTCAGTCCATTTAGTTAAAGCGATTGTCTCAAGGCTAACCGTGGAAAAGAAAACCCTCCCCCACCTTCAGTTCTGCGGGCAGAACTGAAGACACAGGGGGCTTGTCAGGGGCCAGAGCTCTCCCGCGTCCTCCTTGATGTGAGTGAAAGAGAGGATCTTTCAGACCCCCAAATCTCCTGTTTCACCCGGAGATTCAAACTCACAGGGTTTCAGTTCAATACCTTATTTGGGATGCATCCCATAACCAGGCACCCTGTAGCTCTGCCCTGGAAGGTTCTACATACACAGTGTGACCTCCAGCTGAGCACATGTGCTCACCTCACACTGCAGTGAAAATTCCATCTCCCACGCTGGCAGGACCTGTGGGTCTGACTGAGCCACCTCAGTAGCCCAAAGCAGCTTTTAGGGTTCTCCTCCTCCTATGGAAAAAAAAAAAACAAAACTAATTGGATGTTGATGGAATTTGGTGTCAGAAAATTTCACTGGGTTGTTAAGCTTGGATAAGAAAATGTTGATGAAAACACTCTGTAAATGGTTAGGCTCTATGTAAATGCTTCCCACCGCCAGGCGTCCTACGGCTCTGCCTCCGGAATGTTCTGTACACACAGATTATTATTATCGTCCCGCCTACCCCTCTAGTTGGTTGCCAGCAACATCGTCTATATTTAGATAAATCCTTCCCCATCTTAAATTTCCCCCAACAGAAAAACAATATGAAAATTGTTCAAAAGACCGACATGAAAATATGATTAAAAGACCAATGCTCATTTGTACGGCTCTTGGCACAGACAGGCTGAAAAAAATACAAAGCAATTTCTTGGCAAACCATTGTCTATAATTATGAGCTACATAAGCTAAATGGACTCCAAGGGTTAGGGGAGCATGGCGAGTTGGTCATCTGGCTTAGCTGGGCACAACAGTCTCTATCACCCCTTCACATTCAGAAAACTCACTCAACTTTAAAATGCCCAAGTATGGCCAGACGTGGTGGTTTATATCTATAATCCCAGCACTTTGCAAGGCCAAGGCAGGTGAATCACCTGAGGTCAGGAGTTCAAGACCAGCCTGGCCAACGAAACCCCAACTCTACTAAAAATACAAAAATTAGTCAGGCCTGGTGGCGTGTGCCTATAATCCCAGCTACTCGGGAGGCTGAGGCAGGAGAATCGCTTGAACCTGGGAGGCGGACGTTGCAGTGAGCCTAGATCGAGCCACCGCCCTCCAGCCTGGGCAACAAGAGCAAAACTCCGTCTCAAATAATAATAATAAACAAAATAAAAAATAAAAATACAAAATTAGCTGGGCCTGGTGGTGCACCCGTGTTTTCAGCTACTCGGGAGGCTGAGGCAGGAGAATCACTTGAACCTGAGAAGCGGAGGTTGCAGTAAGCCAAGATCGTGCCACCGCACTCCAGCCTGGGCAACAGAATGAGACTCTGTCTCAGAAAAAAATAAAATAAAATAAAACAAAATGCTCAAGTGTGAATGCATAACTTGTCCTAAAAGGCACTGCACCTGTCAGCTCTCACCCCTGCCCACCCTTTGGCCTCTGGTCAGGCGCTGTGCTTGTGCTAAGAGGTGACCCCCAGCTGCCTACCGGACATTAACAGGGAGATCTGGCGTGCCCCAGGAAGGAAAAACCACCAACGCAAAACCAAGAGCCTGCGTGACCTTCCTCCATACCCCCAGGGATACAAGGTACAGCTCTGAACTTTTCACCACACAAGGCTCAGGAAGCACTCACGGTTGACACACTGTTCCAAGAAATTACCACGAATTGGGTGCCTGAGGGCAACAGAAACTCATTCTCTCACTGTTCTGGAGGCCGTAAGCTCTGGAGGTGAAACCAAAGTGTCGGCAGAGCTGTGCTCCCTCCTGCAGCTCTGGGAAGGTCCGTTCTGGCTTCTTCCGGCTGCTGGTTGCCCTTGGCTTGTGGCCACCTCCTGCTAGTCTCCACTTCTACCTTCTCCCCTGTGTGTCTCAAATCTCTCTTCTTTCTCTTATAAAGCCACCGGAATGAGATCATTACGGACCCTAAATCCATGATGAGCTCATCTCAAGTTCCTTAACTTAATGACATCTGCAAAAACACTATTTTACAAATGAAATCGCGTTCACAGGTACCAAAGGTTAGGACTTGGACACATCTTTTGGGGAGCCACATTCAACCCTCTACAGCTGGTTAGAAAACAAACCCCTTGGCCAGGCGCGGTGACTCACGCCAGTAATCCCAGCACTTTGGGAGGCTGAGGTGGGTGGATTACCTGAGGTTGGTAGTTTGAGACCAGCCTGGTCTACATGGTAAAACCCCGTTTCTACTAAATATACAAAAATTAGCCTGGCATGGTGGCGGGTGCCTGTAATCCTGGCTACTTGGGAGGCTGAGGCAGGAGAATTGCTTGAACCCAAGGGGCCGAGGTTGCAGTGAGCTGAGATCGCACCACTGCACTCCAGCCTGGGTGACAGGGCGAGACTCCACCTCAAAAAAAAAAAAAAAGAAAAAGAAAAGAAAACAAACCAACAAACCCCTTGAAACCATAAAAAGGAATGAGTTCATGCCCTTTGCAGGGACATGAATGAAGCTGGAAGCCATCATCCTCAGGAAACTAACACAGGAACAGAAAATCATACACTGCATGTTCTCACTCATAAGTGGGAGTTGAACGATGAGAACACATGGACATAGAGAGGGGAACAGCACACACTGGGACCTGTTGGTTGGGGGTGAGGGGTGAGGGGAGAGAACATAAGAGGATGTGTCAGTAGGTGCAGCAAACCACTATGGCACACGTACACCTATGCAACAAACCTGCACATTCTGCCCGTGTATCCTGTTTGTTGTTGTTGTTGTTTTAAGAAGAAATAAAGAGAAAAAGAAAAAAAGAAAAGGAAAGAAACCCCTGTTGGAGGGAAGGGAGGCGCCCCTGCTCACTCTCCCGCCAGTGGTATCCGCCTCGTCAACCCCAGAGCAGTGAAAAAGGCGCCTGCACCCCACAGGGTCAGCCTCCTGGACCCCGAGGGTGCCCACTCCTGCCTGACCCACCCACCACCATTGCCCACAAAGCAAACGACGCCAAGGGAAGGGCAAGGCTGGCTTGCTCATCACGTTGTAGACTCCGGGCTTTGAGAAAGTCAGAGAACAAAGGATGTTGCTGTCCTTGGCAGGGCTGGCCTTGTTCCAAGGTTCCCGTGCACCTGGAGAAGAGTTTGACCTGGCTCACATGGCACACTCGGGCACACAGAGGGCTCCTCTGCGAACCAGCCTCTTAGCAATTCCAGGAGCATGCAAGGAACCGCTATGATGCTGGCAACTTGAGCTTACTCCACATCCAGGGAGACCGAGGCACAAAGAGTTCTGTGTGTTTAACCCCTACAGATCATTCAGAACTTAGGAGCCAGTTCATGGTTCCTGTCTCCCCATATGATGCCAAAATTCAGTATCCTATTTAATTCAATTACAGTTTCCTTGAAGAATGAACACAGTTCCCTCTATTTTCTACCAATTGTATCAGGCCCAGGCCTGTGCTAGGCACTTAACAAGCATCACCATGATCTTCGTCACAGCCCATTTTGCAGATGGGGACACCAAGGTACAGAGAGGATAAGTGACTTTCAGAGCAGAGAATCCGAACCCAACAGTCTTGACTCCAGTGTTCACAGAGCTCTTCCTATCGCACTCTCATTCCTTCTTCCTTCTCGCTCTGTTACCCAGGCTGGAGCGCAGTGGCATGATCTCAGCTCACTGCAACCTTTACCTCCCGGGTTCCAGTGATTCTCTTGCCTCAGCCTCCCAAGTAGCTGGGATTATAGGCATGTGCCACCATGCTCAGCTAATTTTTGTATTTTTGTAGAGATGGGGTTTTGCCATGTTGGCCAGGCTGGTCTCGAACTCCTGACCTCTGGTGAGTTGCCTGCCTGGGCCTCCCAAAGTGTTGGGATTACAGGCGTGAGCCACCCCGCCCGGCCCCATTCCTTCTGTTGAACTCACAGTTCTTCACAGCTCTTCAGCTTTTTGTTCTTCCTTCTAGGTCACCAGTTTCAAGATTTGTACATCCTGGTGTCATGGTGAAAAGCTTATTGGTGGCAAGCACATAAGGCGTGTGGGGTGGCCAGGGACCTCCAGCACAGGAAGGCTCTGAGTGAATGCCTAGCAGAGGTAGACGCCTGTGTGTGCTGGGATATCCTACTGACCAGGCAAGCCACGGACATATTCAGCTCTGAACTATTTCCATATGGTCCCTGTGTAGCAGTTGAATTGGTTTGACTCATGCATTCTTTAAATAGCAAGTAGCAATAACCTGGATGATTCTTAATGTTCCATTTATTCTTCTATCCGCTTATTGTTCTGAGATTTATAGCATAGCTCCTGAGTGCCATGTGCATGACATAATAGGGGAAAGGAAAAAAAAAAAAAAAAAAAAAAAAACCCTGCAACTTCAGAATCTAAGGATTAAGCTACAATTTTAGAATGCTGAGTGAATCGAAAGGTGTCCTTCATTGGTGAAAATAATAAGAAGAGTTTTTTTTCTTTTTCTTTTCTTTCTTTATATCCACTTATGCTGGCCAGGCAAGGTGGCTCACACCTGTAATCCCAGCCATTGGGAGGCTGAGGCGGGCGGATCATTTGAGGTCAGGAGTTTGAGACCAGCCTGACCAACATGGCAAAACCCAGTCTCTACTAAAAATACAAAAATTAGCCGGGCGTGGTGGCGGGCGCCTGTAGTCCCAGCTGCTTGGGAGGCTGAGGCAGGAGAATCGCTTGAACGCGGGAGGCAGAGGTTGCAGTGAGCCGAGATCGTGCCACTGCACTCCAGCCTGGGTGACAAAGCGAGACTCTGTCTCAAAAAAAAAAAATAATAATAATAATAAATCCACTTATTCTTATGTTCTAGCAGCCAAGGCTGCTAGGGCAATTTGGATCTCAATATAAAGTAAAGCTTATTCTCTGCTGGAAGACATCAGATCCCCCACCTTAATTTCTGCGTCACTTGCTTTAAACAGTTAAGCGACTGTACAACATATGCTGAAAGGGATCAGTGATTTCTCCTGCAGCCAGTTCCCACCTTCTGAAAGGAACACTGAGAACACATATGGGCTCAGTAAACCAGAGCTGCTTCCAGTGGCCTCACTCACTCCAACCCTCAACTTTGCAATGCCGGAATGTGAGTCACCTTTAAGATCATTTCATTTATCTTGGCCAAGCCTTTAAATATTTAGGTCTACATCAAATCATGTCTGATAAAAGCTTAGCGCTTTTCACAGCAAAGGACAAAACTTAATTTTGAGCCACTACAGCTGAAGAAAGGGATGTTATAGCCAAGACAGGGACCTCAGTTCAGTAGCCTGCCTCCCGTGACCCAGTGATACACAGCTAAGGAAGTGTGGGGCTCGTGGGGCCTGTTTGGTTCCTGACGTTCCCAGAGAACAATATCCTGAAGCAGAAACAAGACGTGGTTTCCGGTTTTTGTTTTTGTTTTTTTTTTTTTTGAGACAGGGTCTCGCTTTGTCACCCAGGCTGGAATGCAGTGGCATGATCACAGCTCACTGCAGACTCGACCTCCTGGGCGCAAATGATCCTCCCCACTCAGCCCCCCCAAGTAGCTGAGACTACAGGTGCATGCCACCACGCCTGGCTACTTTTTGTATTTTTTGTAGAGACTGTGTCTTGCCATGTTGCCAAGGCTGGTCTCAAACTCCTGGGCTCAAGTGATCCACCTGCCTCGGCCTCCCAAAGTGTTAGGATAATAGGTGTGAGCCACCACCCCTGCCCATGACATGGTTTTTGTTTGTGTGCAGGCTGTGATTATTGTCCACAAGGAGCAGAAGCTTTCACAGAGGAACCCATCCATGTGGCTCCTGCCAAAGTTCTCTGCGGGGCTTCGAAACACAGCAAGGATAATTTTTTAAATGTTTTCATGTCAATGAAAATTTTAAAATTATAAAATAATCTGCCATAGAGGACACACAGACTGTCTACATGGCATCCATTTCGCCACATCTTCCTTCCTAAGGCCCCAACTTTTTCCAGGTGTCCACCCCATTCCACATGCCGGGGAAGCCCGCCCCTGCCTGGCCAGCAGGTGGACCTGATTCTAACCCCCCTGCCAGGGACTGACTTAAGAGCGGGCCTGGGTGGCCAGGTGTGGTGGCTCACGCCTGTAATCCCAACACTTTGGGAGGCCAAGGCGAGCAGATCACTTGAGTCCAGCAGTTTGAGACCTGCGCAACATGGTGAGACCTCTGTCTCTATAAAAAAATAGAAAGAAAATAGCCAGATGTGGTGGTACGTGCCTGTGGTCCCAGCTACGCAGGAGGCTGAGGTGGCAGAATTGCTTGAACCCAGAAGGCGGAGGTTGCAGTGAGCCAAGATCTCGCCACCGCACTCCAGCCTGGGCAACACAGTGACACTCTGTCTCCAAAAAAAAAAAAAAAAAAAAAAGAGTGGGCCTGGGAACCAGTTCAGGGGGTTCTGGAAGGGTTCCCACACTCTTAAAAGGAGACACCAGCCAGGCACAGTGGCTCACCCCTGTAATCCCAGCATTTTGGGAGGCCGAGGCAGGTGGATCATGAGGTCAAGAGATCAAGACCATCCTGGCCAACATGGTGAATCCCCATCTCTACTAAAAATACAAAAAAATTAGTTGGGCGTGGTGGTGGGCACCTGTAGTCCCAGCTACTCGGGAGGCTGAGGCAGGAGGATCGCTTGAAGCAGGGAGGCGGAGGTTTCAGTGAGCCCAGATTGCACCACTGCACTCCAGCCTGGCAATAGAGTGAGACTCCATCTCGAAAAGAAAAAAAAGGAGACACCAAGAAAGAAAACCCGTTTCTGTGTCTGGATGCTGTGTGATTCTTGGGCTGCTGCAGACATGCTGTGCCCATGAGGTGATGCAACCTGTGATGGAGGAGACACGGGGACCGCAGAGAGGAGAGGCAGAAAGAGCAAAGAGGGCCTTGGGTGGCGTTGCTGCTCCGGCCAAACCCGGCCCTCCTTCTGCCTTGCAGTCGTGTGTTCTTATCAGTGTCCTCATGGTGCAACCCAGGGTGAGTCGGGGTTATCTGTTCGTGGTAGCTACCAGGAGCACATGTTCATCTTAGAAATACATTTAATGCAGAAATGCCTAAGGAAGAAAATAGGGTGGAGATGGTGGTTCATGCCTGGAATCCCAACACTTTGGGAGGCAAAGACAGGAGGACTGCTCCTATGTTACCCAAGAGTTTGAGACCAGCCTGGGCAACGTAGTAAGATCCCGTTTTTACAAAAAATAAAAAATTAGCTGGGCATGGTGGTGTACACCTGTAGTCCCAGCTACTCAGGAGGCTGAGGCAGAAGGATCACTTGAGCTCGGGAAGTTGAAGCTGCAGTGAGCCAAGATTGTGCCACTGCACTGAGCCTGGGTGACAGAGTGAGACCCTGTCACTCTGAAAGAAAAAAAGAAAGAAAGAAAGAAAGAAAGAAAGAAAGAAAGAAAGAAAGAAAGAAAGAAAGAAAGAAAGAAAGAAAGAAGGAAAGAAAGAAAGAAAATAAAAATTACTGATAATCTCACTATTCAATAATCACAATTTATGTTTTCTTGCCTGCCCTTCTCTCTTCAACAACTGATTTGGTGGCACGAGTTGTAATATATGGTGTGATAACAGAAGCAATCCACCTACTGTGTGAAAAAAATTCAAATAGCACAATTGTTGAAGGCAGAAAGCAAATAGTTCCTGGAATCCCATCCCCTGAGTGGTGGACTCGGCGGTTTGTCATCTATTCTGGGAATGTTTGCCCCAGTATATCAATGTTTTCCAGCGTGTGGGCTGCTGCTGACTAATGCATGTTTACACAGCCTTTTAAGGCCAGATGAGCAAACTGTGGTGTTCCTCAGGCTTAGCTCAATGTCCGGGTCCTGAGAGTTGGAAGATAAGAGGAGCAGAAAGAATGGGGAAAGGAGGGTCCACTCTTTTCTGCAGGCAGTGTTGGCCTGGGCAAAGCAACAAAGCAGGGAGAGCCTAGGCTTTGAGCACAAAGGATTGGAGTTCGAGTTCCTGATTCACCGTTAAAGGCTGTGTGGCACTGGGCAGGCCCCTTAACCATTCTGAGCCCGTATCCTCATCTGTAAAATGGGAATAATGCCTAACAGAGTGGTGAGGAGTAAAGATAGTGCACATGGGCTGGACGCGGTGGCTCACGCCTGTAATCCCAGCACTTTGGGAGGCTGAGGTGGGTGGATCACCTGAGATCAGGAGTTTGAGACCAGCCTGACCAATATAGTGACTGTTGCTACTAAAAATATAAAAATTAGCCGGGCATGGTGGCACGCATATGTAATCCCAGCTACTTGGGAGACTGAGGCAGGAGAATCACTTGAACTTGGGAGACACAGGTTGCGGTGAGCCGAGATCGTGCCACTGCACTCCAGCCTGGGTGACAGAGAAAGACTCTGTCTCAAAAAAAAAAAAAGATAGTGCAGATGGCAAGGCCTCAATAAATAGTAGCTATTATTCAAAATATTTGCCAACTTCCTGAATCTCTTTCTGCCTCTCCTACCGCTTCTCCACATCTCTTTACCCTGCCCCCTGTTGTCTTTGCTTTGTCTGCAGTAGCCACGGGGTTCTTAGCTGCAGACAACAGGATCCAGCCTTGCCAATTCAAGCCAGAAGGGCTTTAAGAAGGGATAGAGAGAGCTCATGTAACTGGCAGGAGAGCCAGTGATACAGGCACTAGGCAGGCTTCCAGGGACAACCAGCTCTCAGGATCACGCTGAAGAACCAGCTCACCGACGGAGTTGCCACCTCACCTGATTTAGGCAGCTGCCAAGTCAGGATGTTGCTGCCTTGGTTCCTGTCTCCAGAGCCAAGCTCCCTCTACCACAACCCACAATAGCAAAACGATGCTCTGTTCCCTGCCTCTCTCACCTCAGTGAGTTCCGAGTCCAAGTATCCTGTGGGGACACGCAATTAGCTGAATCTCAGTCACACATCGGAGCCCCAGCAGGGCTGACATTTCTGTGTTGGAAAGGTGATGCTTACAATCAGAGTATGGAGAGAAGCCTGGGCTACAGAGTGAGACTCCATCTCAAAAAAAAAAAAAAGAACGTGGAGGGAAGGATAAAAACTCCGGGGCAGCCTGAGATTGTGGATGCATTCCCTACTTGGGGAGTAGAACACGCAGACACACAGTGACGTTCTAGACCTCTGTCCTCGTCCGTCTGTGATGGCATTATTGTTGTGATATGCTCCAGGAAATCCCTAGCTGAGCTCCTATGTGAGCGGCAAAACGAGGTGGTTAGAATACTTCATTCCTAGATGCACATGTCTAATGGGCCCTTCATGATTCACTTTTTTTTAAATTTATTTTTTATTTCTAAAGATAGGATGTTTCACTGTGTTGCTCTAGCTGGTCTTGAACTCCCGAGTTCAAAGGATCCGCCCACCTCAGCCTCTCAAAGTGCCGGGATTACAGGCGTGTACCACTGCACCTGGCCATGATTCACATTTTTAAGAAGATGCTTGTCAGTCTTTAAGAAGATCTCCAGTCGATGGGATCTCAGGCAGTATAACAAATGAGGTGAAAATGTTTTCAGTGCAATAAAGGAAAGTATTTTTAGTCAGGGCAAATCCAGACGAGGGTCAGGGCAGCCTGGGGAATGTCCTGAAGGTCAGATTCCCGAAGTTGTTCCTGACGCTCCAAGCTGCTGCCTTTTCTCTGGCATCGGATCAGAATGTATCTGCGAAGGTTCTAATTCTTCTCATAGTGACAGCTTTGGCAAGGGAGGGTGGAGCTGGTGGGTGTAAGTGCAGGTGGGTTTATGTAATCCAGGGATTATGTACATAATAGAAGTATGAGCTGCTGGAGCTTAAGGTCCGTTTGAGGCAAGCCAGCCTGGGGTCCTATCCTTATCAGTGAAGATATTAATTGCCTGCAGTTAGAGAACATAATTCGCATTCGCTCAGCATAAATTATTTCATTAAATACATACTCTTTTATCCCGTAGGTGGATAAAATAAATATTGCTTCTCATCCTGCCAGAGAGCTTATTACCTCCTTGACAACAGCCACGTCTGCTCTTGCACAGGGATACCGGCTCCTTGACGGTGCTCCTCCACCTAACTTTGTTTAGTTTAACGCCAGTGAGGACCAGGCGTGATTTGAAAGGCATCCTTCCAACTCCTCAAAGGTATTCCTTCCAGAGTAGGACAGAGTCTGGAATTTGCCCGTAATCCCTAAGGACAGGTAGCCTAGTGATTGTCCAGGCTGTATTTTTTTGGGGGGGCGGGGGGCAGGATGGAGTCTCTCTCTGTTGCCCAGGCTGGAGTGCAATGGCGCAATCTCAGCTCACTGCAACCTCTGCCCCCCCAGATTCAAGCAGTTCTCGTGTCTCCGCCTCCCGAGTAGCTGGGATTACAGGCGCATGCCCACACCTGGCTATTTTTTTGTATTTTTAGTAGAGATGGGGTTTCACCATGTTGCCCAGGCTGGTCTCGAACTCCTGAGCTCAGGCAATCCACCTGTCTCGGCCTCCCAAAGTGCTGGGATTACAGGCATGAGCCACCGCGCCCAGCCTGTACAGGCTGTGTTTTTCTTCCTTCATCAGTGCATGCAGAGGTTTGTTTTCCGAGATGTTAAGCAAGCTCTTGGGACCCTTCTTGGGAAGTCAGCAAAGCCAGGGCTTCCTTCATCCTGTTGAAGACGGTGGGATGGTTTCTGGAAAGTACTAGCTGTTTCTTTCCCATGCTAAGCCTCTTGGGATCAATTTGCCAGTCAAAGCCCGTGCTCCCTGCATAATCAGAGAGGAATGCTGTAAAGAGGCGATGGTGATAGACAGCAGCTTCTAGGTGCGCCGCCTGCATGCATGCCTGCCACGAACATCAGAACAATTACAGGAAGGAGGCTTTCGAAATGCATAATTATAACCTTGACTTAGAAAAGCATGATCTTCTCCGGCTGGGGCCAAGGCTCTCCTTATGTTAAGGGCATTCCCAGACCAGCAACTGGAGTGCTGTGTACACTGGACGTGGCAGCATCTGGAATATTACATAACAGAAGCATGTCCATTGTCCTTGGAATGTACGAGGCTCAGGGACAGTCCTCCATTGGGTGGAGACTACAAGGCCTCATTAATGAGTCACCTTTGTTCCCTTTTCCATCCTTTATAATCAGGGTGACATACATTCAGTTGGCCCGGGACAGTCTCCGCGTGTGCCTACTGACCGAAGGTGCTAATTAACAAGGCCTCCTTCACTCTCAGAAGGGACCTGATTGGGAGATAAACTCAGAGATCACTGATTCATAATCCTCAAGGAGAAGGACAGAGACAATGCCCAGGTGGCTATGGAGGCCCTTGAAAGACCACCTAGGTAAGGCTTCAGGATAAACGATAGGGAAAAGCTGTTCCTGCCCCTTCCACAGCGCGCCCTGCTGCACTCCCCTTTAATGGCTCTAAGCACATGCTCCCAGCTGCTGGGGCACTGGCATGACCAGCATGAGTCAGGTGGGCCTGACGGCCTAGTCAGTATGCCCAGATTGAAAGAATCAAAGGATTCCCGCTGTCCAGTTGACCCTGAAGCTGACCGAGATTAGATGCAGCTTTGCTGTTTGGCCTCCAAGCCTTGGGCTCCCAGTCCCAGGTTCTAGAAAACTTCAGTGCCAGCCTTGTGTAGGGGCAGGTGAGGGATCCACCAGGGCAGTCTTGTTTTTAGGGCCTTCTCATCATGCTGGGTCCCATGGGGGCCCACTGCAAAAGGCCAACTCATTCTGTCATTCTGCATGGTTTCCCTTAAAGTGGTGGGAACAAAGGAGGCACGGGAGATAATTTTCAGGGAGTCTCAAAGACCAAAGGGTCCCCAAATGAAGCCCCTTTTCCCAACTTCATTGCAATGAAAGACTTTCTTATCCCTCAACCCCACCAAATATTTCTCCCTGCAGGAGATGGCCAGGGTCAGTAGAGCTGGATTTTCTTGAGCAATTCATTGGTGACAGGCCAACTCCATGGGGAAAATTCTCATCTAAGGGTTGATCTGTGAAATTACGCTATAATTCATCAGCCCTGTCTAAAAGCTTTAGGGCACACTGATTAGGCTGTCAAACATTCATTCGGCCTGTGAGAATAGCTTATTATTCTTTTTAAAATACCAATCTCTTGGAAAGATGTTGATCGGGTTTCTATGTGCACCCCAAAGATGCCTGTGTGTAGAGCTTATTTCAGCTGCATTGTTTTGTTGTTGTTTTGCTTTGTTCTGTTTTTTTGAGACAGAGTCTCGCTCTGACACCCAGGCTGGAGTACAGTGGCTCGATCTCAGCTCACTGCAACCTCCGCCTCCCAGGTTCAGGCGATTCTCCTGCCTCAGCCTCCCAAGTAGCTGGGACTACAGGCATGTGTCGCCACGCCCGGCTAATTTTTGTATTTTTAGTAGAGACAGGGTTTTACCATGTTGGCAAGGCTGGTCTCGAACTCCTGACCTCACGTGACCCACCCGCCTCAGCCTCCCAAATTGCTGGGATTACAGGCGTGAGCCACCGCGCCCGGCCTTCCATTGCATTTACTGCAGGGAAAAGATAAAGATGGAAAACTGTTGGGTAAATGGAACTCAACAAACACCAGAGACAGCCAATTGTGGCAAATGAAGAGGAGGCTTACCATTTAATTTTGTAAAGATGGGGTGTCTGCCTCTAATCATGGTCCAAAAATCCTCCCACCCATGGCCCCAGCCCCCTCTCACAGCTGCCATGGTGGATGAGACAGGGGACTTCTTCAGTCCCAGTTACCCCAGAGCATCCTGCCAGGTAGCTGCTTGCAGACATGGAAGAGGGTTGTGGAAAAGTCCATGAAATTCCAAGTTTGTTCAAATATCCTGTTGCTGGTTAAAATGTCCCTTCAAATTCCAAATTGGCTTTTTAGCAAATTTATGTCTGTACTACTTCTCAGACTTGGAAAACACAATATGCAAATCATGATGAAAAATACGAACCTTTCAGTTTTACTCTGCCCCAAGAACCAGGGACTGAAAACCAGGGCCATCACATGGCTGGCCGCTCAGACAGAGCACGTGCCTCCTCCCGAGTTCCCACTCCAGAACTTTACTTTGAGCCTCTTCCAACTGGAAGGTCTTTTCTCCCAGCCTCTGCCCTCCACAATCCCACACCATCCTTCCTGGTTCATTTCCTCTGTGCAACACCGAGATTTAAGGGTCAGAATTAATTTCTCCTTCTTCTGGGTTCTGGCTCCGGGTTTTGCTCACATCATTATTATAGTTCTCATAACCATCTGCCTTATTTAGGGATTCCTCAGGCACACAAATTTATTGCAACAGCAAAAGTCCCCAAAACGTTTAAATCAATGTGAATTTATGTCAGCTGGGTGTGGTGGCTCATCCCTATAATCCCTGCATTTTGGGGAGCTGAGGCAGGAGGAATGCTTGAGCCCAGGAGTTTGAGACCAGCCTGGGCAATGCAGTGAGACCCCATCTCTACAAATAAAAATAAAAATTCGCTGAACCTAGTGGTGTGCACCTGTAATCCCAGCTATTTAGGAGGCTGAGGCAGGAGGATCGCCTGAGCCCAGGAGTTGGAGGCTGCAATGAGCAGTAATGGTGTCAGTGTACTCCAGCCTGGGTGAGAGTGAGACTCTGTCTCAAAAAAATAAAGGAAAGTCAAAACTTTTGTATTCTTTTCTTTACCAAACAATAAACTGACTTCAAACAGGCCTTGATAAAGAGGATTTTAAATATAGGTCTTCTTGCTTCATCCTGCCAAGTATTCTGAGATACTTGGAAAACAGCTCCCACGACCTCTCTCAGTGCTGATTTTGTTCCTTTTCACTTAGGAAACAGTGATTTGTTTCCTGTGTTTTGAAAGCAAGAGAACACGCTGCTTTGGTTGCAACAACTCACAATGTAGTCAGTGCCTAAAATATCCCTTCTCTTGGAGGGGACAGTATCAGGGAAGAACAGTAGCCACCCAGAATGAAGGCCCCAGACCTCCACCCCTTCAGAGCCACAGCCAGGAGTAACGGTCTGAGCCCCAAAAGGGGCCTGAAACAAGTGGAATTATTGTTGAAAACACCCTTACCCAAACTTCGCCACCAAAGGCAAAGCAGAAAGGCTTGGAGCTTTAAACAAAATACACAGCCGCAGATGCAGGGGCCGCAGGTTATATAAAACACCCACGTTTGCATTTCCCAGTTTATTTGTAACTGGTGCACGGTCAGAGGCGGGCAGCAGCAGGACAGGGGCAATTTTCTGGAGTGGTTCAATTAAATGACTAAAGGCAAAATAAGAAAACAGCTTTGCCATCAGGAACTGAGAAGAGACCTGTGTTCCCGCTACAGCTGGGAGCCTCCAGAAAATGCTACTAGGACTTAATGGTTTGTTTCAAGTGTGTGCCTGACACTTTTTTTTTTTTGGAGATGAGGTTTTGCTCTTGTCGCCCAGGCTGGAGTGCAAGGGCGCGATCTCGGCTCACTGCAACTTCCACTTCCTGGGTTCAAGCAATTCTCCTGCCTCAGCCTCCTGAGTAGCTGGGACTACAGATATGCGCCACCATGCCTAGCTAATTTTTGTATTTTTAATAGAGATGGGGTTTCACCATATTGGCCAGGCTGGTCTCGAACTCCTGACCTTAGGTGATCTGCCCACTTTGGCCTCCCAAAGTGCTGGGACTACAGGAGTGAGCCACTGTGCCTGGCCAGTGCCTGCCTTTTTTTTTTTTGAGATGGAGTCTAGCTCTGTCGCCTAGGCTGGAGTGCAGCGGCGCAATCTCGGCTCACTGCAACCTCCGCCTCCCAGGTTCAAGCAATTCTCCTGCCTCAGCCTCCTGAGTGGCTGGGATTACAGGCGATCATGTCCAGCTAATTTTTGTATTTTTAGTAGAGATGGGATTTCACCATGTTGGTCAGGCTGGTCTCAAACTGACCTCATGATCTGCCCACCTTGGCCTCCCAAAGTGCTGGGATTACAGGCGTGAGCCACCTTGCCCGGCCAGTGCCTGCCTTTTGAATCATGTGGTGCGGTGGAAGGCAGAGGCTCCTGGAATCATTTGTCAGATATCTAGGGGGCCACACAAAGGGTCTTATAAAAATGATCTTGCTGCGGGAGGGGATTGCAGGCTGACACCTATACCTTCTCCACACCCAGGGTGCCCTTTGCTGATTTTATTTGCACCCGCATTTAGCAGCCGGGATCTCTCTCCTGGGACCGGCAGGCTGTGCCTGGGGAGTATTTTAGGGCTGTGAGGAGGGTAGGGGATATTGAATCTCTGCATAAGGTGGGAATAATAGGAACTAATGTATCATGCTTAACTCTTTGCTGTACTGCAAAGGGAAGCAGAAGCTTTAAAGCTTAAGGATCCTTAAGGATCTCCACTTCTATCTAAATGGTTTTTCCCAAAGACAGTGACTACTTCACCCCAGCAGTGTCTCATGGGTGGCTTAGCAGGCAGATGAACTTACCTTGGTTGGTGTTTCTTTTTAACTTTTTCTATTTTTGAGACAGAGTCTCACTCTGTCACCTAGGCTGGAGTGCAGTGGTGCAATTTCAGCTCACTGAAAACTCTGCCTCCTAGGTTCAAGCGATTCTCATGCCTCAGCCTTTTGAATAGCTGGGACTACAGGCTTGTGCTTTCACACCTGGCTAATGTTTTCATATTTTTAGTAGAGACAGGGTCTCACCATGTTGGTCAAGCTGGTCTAGAACTCCTAAACTCAAGTGATTCACCTGCCTTGGCCTCCCAAAGTGCTGAGATTACAGGCGTGAGTCACTGCGCCCAGCCTTAACTCATTCTTTTTTTTTTTTTTTTTTTTTTTTTTGAGACGGAGTCTCGCTCTGTCGCCCAGCCCAGGCTGGAGTGCAGTGGCGCGATCTCGGCTCACTGCAAGCTCTGCCTCCCGGGTTCACGCCATTCTCCTGCCTCAGCCTCCCGAGTAGCTGGGACCACAGGCGCCCACAACCGCGCCCGGCTAATTTTTTGTATTTTTAGTAGAGACGGGGTTTCACCGTGGTCTCGATCTCCTGACCTTGTGATCCGCCCGCCTCGGCCTCCCAAAGTGCTGGGATTACAGGCGTGAGCCACCGCGCCCGGCCCCTTAACTCATTCTTTATCGAGTCTGCTGATGCATTTTTGGGTGCATTCAGCCTATGTCCCAGAAAAGTGCCCAAGAAGGGAAGGCTGGCTGGGAAGGCAGAGGTGAGAATCTGAGGTTCTGTGGGCCAAGGTAGCACTGACTTCTCATGGATGGGGAAGGTGACCTTCCTTGCTGGAGCAAAGGAGCTTTAAAATATTACTGGCAATACCAATACTCTGTTCTCAAAATAGAATTCATTTGTTTCACATTTTGTAAAAATCCATAGTAAAAAGTATTATTTTTCTTTTCTTTTTTTTTTTTTGAGATGGAGTCTCGCTCTGTTGCCCAGGCTGGAGTTCAGTGGCACAATCTCAGCTCACTGCAAGCTCTGCCTCCTGGGTTCACCCCACTCTCCTGCCTCAGCCTCCCGAGTAGCTGGGACTACAGGCGCCCACCACCATGCCCGGCTAATTTTTTTTTTTTGAGACGGAGTCTCGCTCTGTCACCCAGGCTGGAGTGCAGTGGCGCGATCTCAGCTCACTGCAAGCTCCGCCTCCTGGGTTCACGCCATTCTCCTGCCTCAGCCTCCCGAGTAGCTGGGACTACAGGCGCCCGCCACCATGCCCGGCTAATTTTTTTGTAGTTTTTTTAGTAGAGACGGGGTTTCACCGTGGTCTCGATCTCCTGACCTCGTGATCCACCTGCCTCGCCCTCCCAAAGTGCTGGGATTACAGGCGTGAGCCACTGCGCCCGGCCTCATTTTTTGTATTTTTAGTAGAGATGGGTTTCACCGTGTTAGCTAGGATGCTCTCGATCTCCTGACCTCATGATCTGCCCGCCTCAGCCTCCCAAAGTGCTGGGATTACAGGCGTGAGCCACTGCGCCCGGCCTCTTTTCTTTTTCTTTCTTTTCTTTTGAGAAAGGTCTTGCTCTAATGCCTGGGCTGGAGTGAAGTGGCACGATCTTGGCTCAGTGCAGCCTCGACCTCTTGGGCTCAAGCGATCCTCCCACCTCAGCCTCCCAAGCAGCTGGGACTACAGGCACATGTCACTATGTCTGGTTATTTTTTAAACTTTTTGTAGAGAAAGAGTCTTGCTTTGCTGCCTAGGCTGGTCTCAAACTCCTGGCCTTAAGAGATCCTTCCACCTCAGCCTCCCAAAGTGCTGGTAGTACAGGCATGACACATTATGCCTAAGTACGTTTTAATTCATCTTTTTAATTGTTAACTGCTGAGGAACACTAGGAGCTTCTCAGGGCTGTCTTGAGAGGTAGATTAACGCACATTACAAAGATGTCGTCAATAGAGACTATAACTGAGATTTCATTCTCATTTCAAAAGCAGTATGTGTATTCCTGGGAAAACTTCTGAAAATATAGATAAAAGGATTAAGGGAAATTCTACCACTTAGACATCATCATTCTTAACTTTTTATTATATACCTGTGATTGGCAACATAATAGTCCCCCTGTATTAGTCCGTTCTCACACTGCTATGAAGAAATACCCGAGACTAGGTAATTTATAAGTAAAGAGGTTTAATGGACTCTCAGTCCTGCATGGCTGGGAAAGCCTCAGGAAACTTACAATCATGGAGGAAGGCAAAGGGGAAGAAAGGCACCTTCTTCACAGGGCAGTAGGAAGGAGAAGTGCTGAGCAAAGCGGGGAAAAGCCCCTTATAAAACCATCAGACTTCCTGGTAACTCATTCACTAACACGAGAACAGCATGGCGGTAACTGCCCCCATGATTCAGCTACCTCCCACCAGGTTCCTCCCAGGATACTTGGGGATTATGGAAACTACGATTCAAGATGAGATTTGGGTGGGGACACAGACAAACCATATCATTCTGCCCTTGGCCCCTCCCAAATCTCATATCCTCACATTTCAAAACACAATCATGCCTTTCTAACTGTCTCCCAAAGTCTTAGCTTATTCCAGCATTAACCCAAAAGTCCAAGTCAAAGTCTCATCTGAGACAAGGCAAGTCCCTTTCACCTATGAGCCTGTAAAATTGAAAGCAACTTAGTTACTTCCTACATACAACGGGGCTTCAGGCACTGGGTAAATATACCCATTCTAAATGGGAGAAACTGGCTAAAACAAAGGGGCTACAGGCCCCATGCAAGTCCAAAATCCAATAGGGCGGTCATTAAACCTTAAAGTTCCAAATGATCCCCTTTGACTCCACGTCTCACATCCAGGCCTTGGGCAGCTCCACTCCGTGGCTTTTTAGGGTACAGCTCCCCTCCCGGCTGCCGGCGGCTGGCTGCTTTCACTGGCTGGCCTTGAGTGTCTGTGGCTTTTGCCCCACTGCACTCCAGCCTGGGAGACAGAGGGAGACTCTCTCTCTCTCAAAAAAAAAAAAAAAAAAAAAAGGAAAAAAAAAAAGACTTCAAAAGAACTTTGGTCTCCACAATCTTTGATCTTAACCTCAGTATGGCCGGGCACGGTGGCTCAAGCCTGTAATCCCAGCACTTTGGGAGGCCGAGACGGGTGGATCACGAGGTCAGGAGATCGAGACCATCCTGGCTAACACGGTGAAACCCCGTCTCTACTAAAAAATACAAAAAACTAGCCGGGCGAGGTGGCGGGCGCCTGTAGTCCCAGCTACTCGGGAGGCTGAGGCAGGAGAATGGTGTAAACCCGGGAGGCGGAGCTTGCAGTGAGCTGAGATCCGGCCACTGCACTCCAGCCGGGGTGACAGAGCGAGACTGTCTCAAAAAAAATAAAAAATAAAATAAAAAATAAAAAACAAACAAAAAAACCCCTCAGTATTCCCTTTCTATCAATCCCGTGTCTTTAGACAAACTCAGCCAATGGTCAACCAAAAAATCTTTAAATTCACCTATAGCCTGGAATCCCACCCCTGGCTTTGAGTTGTCCCACCTTTCTGGAACAAGCAAATGTATTTTTTTTTTTTTTGAGATGGAGTCTTGCTCTGTTTCCCAAGCTGGAGTACAGTGGTGTGATCTCTGCTCACTGCAACCTCTGCCTCCCGGGTTCATGTGATTCTTCCACCTCAGCCTCCCAAGTAGCTGGGATTACAGATGCCTGCCACCACACCTGGCTAATTTTTGTATTTTTAGTAGAGATGAGGTTTCACCATGTTGGCAAGACTGGTCTCAAACTCTTGACCTCAAGTGATCCTCTTGCCTCGGCCTCCCAAAGTGCTGGGATTACAGGAGTGAGCCACTGTGCCCAGTCTCAATGTATTTCTTAAATGTATTTGATTGATGTCTCATACTTCTCTAAAATGTATAAACCAGGCCAGGCGTGGTGGCTCACGCCTGTAATCCCAGCACTTTGGGAGGCCAAGACAGGTGGATCACAAGGTCAGGAGATCAAAACCATCCTGGTTAACATGGTGAAACCCCATCTCTACTAAAAATACAAAAAATTAGCCGGGCGTGGTGGCAGGTGCCTGTAGTCCCAGCTACTCGGGAGGCTGAGGCAGGAGAATGGCCTGAACCCAGGAGGCGGAGCCTGCAGTGAGCCAAGATCGCACCACTGCACTCCAGCCTGGGCGACAGTGCGAGATTCCGTGTCAAAAAAAAAAAAAAAAAAAGTATAAACCAAGCTGTGCTCTGACCACCTTGGGCAAATGTTCTCAGGACCTCCTGAGGGCTGTGTCTTGGGCCATGGTCACTCATATTTGGCTCAGAATAAATCTCTTCAAATATTTCACAGAGTTCGACTCTTTTCATCAACAATCATCACCCAGGGCAAGCAGTTATTCCCAGAGCCACTTCCATAACCAATGGCTACAAGATCCAGGCTCTCTAAAGAGAGGCTGAGGACAATGACCCTCGGAAACAATCATTTTTCTTGTTGTCCAACAATGCAAGCCACTTCCTCTCCCTGCAACCAAGAACGCATTTCCTTTCCGGAGCTCAGTCAACCGGCGTAATTACTCTAGCAGAAAAGTCACCTTTCAGAGCTTGGTGTTCTGAGACAGGAACACGTCTTATGTATTCCTTGGAAGACGAAGAATGTTCCTCAATGAAAACCGGGTAAACAACCCCATGCCTCTATTCTGGGTAACATGACAAAAGTTAAAAGGAAGCAGTTGGCCTGAAGTCAGTTCCAACTATTGTGTTGTTTGCACAGAAAGCACAGAATTAAAAAGCATGGGGGAGTCCAGTGGGTGCCAAGAAAATGGTTGCGAGCCCACAAATTATGAATTATGATGCCATTTTTAAAAAAAGAGGCATATTAGGATATCAGCATTTTATACATTTAGTTAATATAACAGCTAACAGTCTGCTAAACTGTGATGAGGCTGGGGACTCTAGTGGCTGGGAATGAGTAGATGCTAAGCACTGGCAGACTGTTTTGTTCCTTTTAGAACATATGGAACAGCATATCTTTCCAAGGCTAAGCATTAAACAATAAAAGCTACAGAAAGCAAAGAGAAAATATACCTTTGAACAGTTAGTTTTAGTTCATTCTCTTTCAGAGTGTTAAACAAAAATTATAGGAGGCCCTTGTTTTGGACTAAACTCCTGCACTAGGCCCCAAAAGACCAGACTAAAACCAAAATGGAGTCACCCATGCTCAGCAAACCAACACTGAGTTGTTGTCTGACTTCCCAAGAAATCAGGCGAGAGAAATAGAAGCCTAATTTCCCAGGCAGGCCAGTTTTAGTCTCCAGTCAGCACGCTAATGAAGTTCCCTCTGTTTTAAGCCTTACAACAAAGAGTAACATGGTGGGCTCCGTGGCCCACGCCTATAATCCCAGCACTTTGGGAGGCCCAGGTGAGAGGATCACATGAGGTTAGGAGTCTGAGACCAGCCTGGGCAACATAGCAAGATACCATTTCTGTAAGAAAAAAGAGATGTAACTATGATTGGTTATCTTTTTCTTGTTGTCTTTGTATTGTCCTGTCTCTCTTTTCCTGCCTTACAAAGAATTTAACTTTGAAATGATCAACATGCTTTTTGTTGTTTCTGCTTTCTTCAGCCCTTAGTCTATAAAGCCAAACTCCAGTCTGGGCGTGGTGGCTCACGCCTGTAATCCCAGCCGTTTGGGAGGCTGAGGCGGGATGATCACCCGAGGTCAGAAGTTTGAGACCAGCCTGACCAACATAGTGAAACCCCATCTCTACTAAAAATACAAAAATTGGCCGGGCGCGGTGGCTCATGCCTGTGATCCCAGCACTTTGGGAGGCCGAGGCGGGCAGGCAGGCAGATCATGAGGTCAGGAGATCAAGACCAGCCAGACCAACATGGTGAAACCCCGTCTCTACTAAAAAATACAACAAAAATTAGCTGGGTGTGGTGTCAGGTGCCTGTAGTCCCAGCTACTCGGGAGGCTGAGGCAGGAGAATGATGTGAACCCGGGAGGCGGGGCTTGTAGTGAGCCGAGATCGCGCCACTGCACTCCAGCCTGGGTGATAGAGCAAGACTCCATCTCAAAAATAAAAAAAATAAAATAAAAATTAGCTGGGTGTGGTAGCCGGCGCCTATAATCCCAGCTACTTGGGAGACTGAGCCAGGAGACTCGCTTAAACCGGGGAGGTGGAGGTTGCAGTGAGCTGAGATCACGCCACTGCACTCCAGCCTAGGTGACAGAGCAAGACTCTGTCTCAAAAAAAAAAAAAAAACAACCAACAGATGACATATACATTCTTTTTTTTTTTTTTGAGACAGAGATGAACATATATATACATGTCATCTGTTTCTTTTGCTTGAGACAAGGGTCTGGCTCTGCTGGCCACACTGGAGTGCAGTAGCATGATCCTGGCTCACTGCAACTTCCGCCTCCCAGGTTCAAGTGATCCTCCTGCCTCAGCCTCCTGAGTGGCTGAGACTACAGGCATGCACCACCATGACTGGCTAATATTTTTGTATTTTTAGTAGATACGGGGTTTTGCCATGTTGCCCAAGCTGGTCTCAAACTCCTGACCTCAAGCCATCTGCCCGCCTCTGCTCCCAATGTGCTGGGATTACAGGCGTGAGCCACCACACCCAGCCTATACATTCATCTTTTATGCTGGGGTCCCATCCCTCTGGCCCTCTGTTTCGGTTACCTGTGGGAAGGACCCACACTAAGCATGGGGCTTCCACCTCCCAACTGTCTGGAGGAGACGTGCTGGACCCAGGTCTGCAGCAAGGGTTTCTTGCCCGATGGATTTGGGTTATGACGACCACGTTTAACGCAGAAACTCGGGACTCTGGATGGGGACAGTAGAGGAGCTCACAGAGTGCTGAGCTGAGTCATCACCATGGGCTTTATTGAGCATATTTATATGGCACCAGTACACACTTACCCAAACAGTTGGAGGAAAGCTGCTCAAATGGGGAGAATCTAAGTCTGTGTGTGTGTGTGTGTGTGTGCGCACACGTGCGAGCACGCATGTGTGGGGGCGGGGCTGTGGAACAGGGGGCTGAAAATTGACACAAACATTAATACCGGCTGGGAGCAGTGGCACACACCTGTAATTCTAACACTTTGGGAGGCGGGGGCGGGAGGATTGCTGGAGCCTAGGAGTTTGAGACCAGCCTGGGCAACATAGTGAGACCCCCATCTCTGTTTTTAAACAAATAAATAAAAAGTCAGTACCAAATTGTGTTCAGAGACTGTGGGCTAAAACCAACCTGCATGGCTCCTTTCTCAAAGGGACTTTCAGGCCTCTGTGATAGTGTCAGCCAGCTCTAAGTAAAGCTTGAAAACCAACTCAGCCGTCAGCACGTGGGAAACCTTTAGAACGCCACTGTGGAGCGGGCTTCATTGTTGTTAGCAAGAAAGTCAAGGAGGGCACCTTTACGTCACTGGGAGTCCCCCAGGCCCCTCGGTGTGTGAGGAGGCTGCGGTTTATTCTGCTATCCTCCATCGTGGGTGGGGATCTTCTGACCTGGTCTACGGACTCCTCTGTGTCTCATTTCTCTTTCCTGTTTTCTTGGACTTTCTCAATCTCTCTCCCTCTCTGCTTTTCATCTATGTCTTCATTAACTGGCGTAACACAGAAGAGAAATATATAATAGATTTTTGTGTACCGAAAATACTTTTAAATATTTTTACATTTTTCATTAGTTTGAAACTACATGAATGAGACTTTCTTTTCGTTTCTACTCAGTGCTCACTGGCTGTGTGACCTTGGCAGGTGGTGGTCCCTGGGCCTCCATCCTGTCTTTCCAGTGGAGATAAGGATGCCTGCCTCAGAAACCGTTCTGAGGATTAAATACCAGGAGCCTGGAGCCTGGCGTGGGCTAAGTGGTCCTGAAGCGGAAGTGAGTTTTTGTTTGTGGCTCTTTGTTCTTTCCCCTGTGGGTCCACAGTGGTTGGCTGAATAAATTAGATTCTCCCCTGCCCCAGACTCTGAAGTCATTAAAGCTCTTCATTGATCAGCTGCTTCTCTCCAGTACTGAAGTGATCCCTGATGGTATGTTACACCTCATGGGGGATGTGTGAACTCTTTTAGGTGATGTGCAAATTACTGCTTTTCTGCAAAATGCCACCCTGGTAGCCGGATACAAGTATTCATGGGGAGTCAGCAAGGTGAGCAGAGAAGAAAAGCCCGGGGCTGGAGAACGCAGCCTGTTTCTCTCCTGCGAACCAAATAATTTCTTTTTCTTTTATTTCTTTTTTTTTTTTTTTGAGAAAGGGTCTCACTATGTTGCTTAGGCTGGAGTGCAGTGGTGCCATCAGGGCTCACTGCAGCCTCAACTTCCTGGGCTTAAGTGATTTCCCCACTTCAGCCGCCTGAGTAGCTGGGACCACAGGTGCGTGCCACCACACCCAGCTAATTTTTTTTTGTTTTGAGATGGAGTCTCGCTCTGTTGCCCGGGTAGAGATGGGGTTTCACTATATTAGCCACGCTGGTCTTGAACTCCTGACCTCAGGTGATCCACCTGCCTCAGCCTCCTATAATTTTGTTTTGTTTTGTTTTTTGAGACGAAGTCTCACTCTGTTGCCCAGGCTGGAGTGCAGTGACACGATCTCCGCTCACTGCAACCTCTGCCTCCCAGGTTCAAGCGATTCTCCTGCCTCAGTCTCCCGAGTAGCTGGGACTATAGGTGTGTGCCACCACGCCCGGCTAATTTTTGTATTTTTAGTAGAGACGGGGTTTCACCATATTGGCCAGGCTGGTCTCAAACTCCTGACCTTGTGATCCGCCCACCTCGGCCTCCCAAAGGGCTGGGATTACAGGTGTGAGCCACTGCACCTGGCCTCCCATAATTTTGAAATTATTTGTAGAGACAGTCTCACTATGCTGCTCAGGCTGGTCTCCAACTCCTGGGCTCCAGCCATCCGCCCACCTCGGCTTCCCAAAGTGCTGGGATTATAGGTGAGAGCCACCATGCCCTGCCAGAACCAAATAATTACAATGTCCCCTGACCAGGGAGAAGGAAAGTACAGGGTGATTTACTTGATTCATGGCAAAATTAGGTAGAGGAACTGATATCCAGACTGACTTTTCCTTTTTTTTTCCCTCTGAACTCTACTTATCTGCTTAAAAAACAGAATCTCTCAAAAGAATTCAACTGCCGGCTGGGCGCGGTGACTCAAGCCTGTAATCCCAGCACTTTGGGAGGCCGAGACGGGCGGATCACGAGGTCAGGAGATCGAGACCATCCTGGCTAACCCAGTGAAACCCCGTCTCTACTAAAAAATACAAAAAACTAGCCAGGCGAGGTGGCGGGCGCCTGTAGTCCCAGCTACTCGGGAGGCTGAGGCAGGAGAATGGCGTGAACCCGGGAGGCGGAGCTTGCAGTGAGCTGAGATCCGGCCACTGCACTCCAGCCTGGGCGACAGAGCAAGACTCTGTCTCAAAAAAAAAAAAAAAAAAAAAAAAAGAATTCAACTGCCACAAATCCCCGCCCTGGGGTTTTTTAGGGAGTTTTGCACGTCTCACCACTCAGTCACTCACCAGGATAAGCAATCACCTAGGCAGCTATTGTCACAAGACTGACATAAATCCCAGCTGTTCTCCTCCGGACCCCGTTCATCCTTCCTAAGAGTCCCCCACTCCATGAAGATGGTATACAAGCCCCAAATCCTAACCACTTAACCTTGAGTCACATTTTTCTGTGAACTCTGGTATACCTGAATGTTTAAAAGTCTTTTTTTTTTTTTTTTTTTTTTTTTTTTTGAGACGGAGTCTCACGCTGTTGCCCAGGCTGGAGTGCAGTGGCCGGATCTCAGCTCACTGCAAGCTCCGCCTCCCGGGTTCCCGCCATTCTCCTGCCTCAGCCTCCTGAGTAGCTGGGACTACAGGCGCCCGCCACCGCGCCCGGCTAATTTTTTGTATTTTTAGTAGAGACGGGGTTTCACTGTGGTCTCGATCTCCTGACCTTGTGATCCGCCCGCCTCGGCCTCCCAAAGTGCTGGGATTACAGGCTTGAGCCACCGCGCCCGGCCTTAAAAGTCTTTTCTCCTTTGAATCTTTCTTTGGTCAGTTTAATTTGCAGGCCTCCAACCATGAACATGAGGGTAAAGTTTTTCCTCCCTGACACAGGAGTTCACATCTCTGCATCATTTAATTTTGTTGTTGTTGTTGTTGAGACAGAGTCTTGCTCTGTCCCCCAGGCTGGAGTGCAGTGGTGCGATCTCAGCTCACTGCAAGCTCCGCCTCCCGGGTTCACGCCATTCTCCTGCCTCAGCCTCCCGAGTAGTAGCTGGGACTACTGGGACTATAGGTGCCCACCACCACGCCTGGCTTGATTTTTTGTATTTTTTTTAGTAGAGATGGGGTTTCACCGTGTTAGCCAGGATGGTCTCAATCTCCCGACCTCGTGATCCACCTGCCTTGGCCTCTCAAAGTGCTGGGATTACAGCCGTGAGTCACCGTGCCTGGCCACCATCATTTAATCTTTGGGAGGTTAATCTGAATGTTTCTAAAACATGGGGGAATGGGACTGTATCACGGAAAGAGGGTGGTAAGCATAATTTATAATATTACAGACTTACTAGGTACCCAGTACTTTGCAAATGGGACCTCCTTGAACTCTTCTTTTTACGTGGGGCGGGGGAGGTGGTCAGCAAGGAGCATGTCACAGGCTAGAGGCACTTTCTCGCTCACGAACACTGACCACACACTCGAGCACTGTCTGGGGTATAGGCACAAACCACAAAGTCACCATGGCCCTGGAGTGGACTTTCTAGTTGAAGGTGTGAAAGGAAAATATCTTGGGCCCCCAAAATCACTAAGGAAAAGTCCAGCTGGAAACTGCTTAGGGCCAACTTGCCTCCCCTTCCATTCAAAGTCCCCGCTCTGATCGCCTTCTTTGGAAAGGCTCATCAGAAACTCAAAAGAATGAAATCACGTCTCACCTATCTGTGACCTGGAAGCTCCCTTCCTGAGTCTTCCTTCCTTCGCATCAAGTCGTCCTGCCTTTCCAGAGACTGATCCAATGTACTTCTTAACATATACTGATGGATGTCTCATGTCTCCCTAAAATGTATAAAACCAAGCTGCCTGACCACCTTCGGCACATGTCCTCAGGACCTCCTGAGGCTGTGTCACAGGCACGTGTCCTCAACCTTGACAAAAAACAAAACAAAACAAAAAAACAACTTTCCTTTTTTTTTTTTTTGAGATGGAGTCTCACTCTGTCACCCAGGCTGGAGTACAGTGGCACAATCTCAGCTCACTGCAACCTCCACCCCCAGGGTTCAAGTGATTCTCCTGCCTCAGCCTCCTGAGTAGCTGGGATTTCAGGTGCCTGCTACTAGGCCCGGCTAATTTTTGTTTTTGTTTTTTTTTTTTTTTTTTTTGAGATGGAGTCTCGCTCTGTCACCCGAGCTGGAGTGCAGTGGCCGGATCTCGGCTCACTGCAAGCTCCGCCTCCCGGCTTTACGCCATTCTCCTGCCTCAGCCTCCCGAGTAGCTGGGACTACAGGCGCCCGCCACCTCACCCGGCTAGTTTTTTTTTTTTGTATTTTTTTAGTAGAGACGGGGTTTCACCGTGTTAGCCAGGATGGTCTCGATCTCCTGACCTCGTGATCCGCCCATCTCGGCCTCCCAAAGTGCTGGGATTACAGGCTTGAGCCACCGCGCCCGGCCAATTTTTGTATTTTTAGTAGAGACAGCGGGGTTTCACCATCTTGGCCAGGATGGTCTTGATCTCCGGCCTCGTGTTCCACCCTCCTTGGCCTCCCAAAGTGCTGGGATTATAGGTGTGAACCACCGCACCCAGCCAAAAAAATACACTTTCTAAATTAACGCAGAACTGTCTTAGATTTTCTGGGTTCACAAAGGGAGACAAAAAAAAAAAAAAAGTAAACACAAGGCCGGGTGCGGTGGCTCACACCTATAATCCTAGCACTTTGGGAGGCTGACGCAGGTGGATCACCAGGTCAGGAGATCGAGACCATCCTGGCCAACAAGGTGAAACCCCGTCTCTGCTAAAAATACAAAAATTAGCTGAGCGTGGTGACAGGCACCTGTAATCCCAGCTACTTAGGAGGCTGACTGAGGCAGGAAAATTGCTTGAACCCGGAAGGTGAAGGTTGCAGTGAGCTGAGATCGCACTACTGCACTCCAGCCTGGGCGATAGAGGAGACTCTTCTCAAAAAAAAAAAAAAAAAAACAAAGTAAATACAAAAAAGATTCCTTCGGATATGGTCTCTGCTCTGATGACCTTGGGACAAAGTGAAGATGGGGTTCCTACTTTAGGGTGGGAGGAGAGGGAGGACCTCCCTGGTGGTATTGAGCTGTGAGCTGACTCACAAGAGGGAGTGGGAAGGACAGGGGCAAGGGCATGCCAGGTGGCAGGGTGAGCGAGTGCACGGGCTCCGGAGCAGGTCATAAGCAGGTGGCAATGGGATCCCAGCCAGGTACCACCTGGATCCATGGTCTTCCCACTAGGTGTTGAGACTCTATCCTCTTAACCCCATGGAGCTGGGCCTTCTGGCTGCCCATTGTCAAATGAAAAACAAATCCAGGCGTTGGAAGAGAGGCTATTGGAAAGGATGACTGCAAGGGCTGGGGACAGTAACTACCGCCATGGAGAAGCTCTGGCTGGATGGCAACGGGTTAAACCAAAAGAGAGGCAGGGCACGGTGGCTCATGCCTATAATTCCAACATGTTAGAAGGCAGAGATCGGGAGATCATGAGGTCAGGAATTTGAGACCAGCCTGGCCAACATGATGAAACCCCGTCTCTACTAAAAATACAAAAAAGTAGCCGGGTGTGTTGGCACGTGCCTGTAATCGCAGCTACTCAGGAGGCTGAGGCAGAAGAATCGCTTGAACCCAGGAGGCGGAGGTTGCAGTGAGCTGAGATTGTGCCACTGCACTCCAGCCTGGGCAATAGAGTGAGACCCTGTCTCAAAAAGCAAAATAAAACAAAACAAAACAATAAAACCAAAAGAGAGAGAAGCAGCCTAGGAAGAACCAGAGAAGTGGGTGGAAGGTGGGTAGGGAGAGACAGAGCCTGAGGTGACCCTATTCCTGTTGGAGCCTCTGACAGGTGCCCCGTGCTGGCTCCACTGAGGTGGGGCTTAAGTTCAGGGACCTGCAGGAAGGTGGGGAGTGCGGGGAGGTTAGGAAAGAACCAAAGTCTCATGAACGAGCATTTTTTCCCCCATTGATCAGTGGGGACGAGCAGTTCAGCAAATCACTTGCCAGACAAAGAATGGGAATTTGGGGGTCTGGGGCACCATAGATCAACAAGGGGGACACCTGTGAGTAGGGCCCAGGTAAAATTCAACATGGCCAGTCCCTGCTTTTGTTGAAGACATCACTGAGCAACTCAGAGGAACTAGGACTGAGCAGGGTCTTAGAAGCAGCCAAAACCCATTTCAGGCCAGGCAGGCTCACACCTGCAACCCCAGCACTTTGGGAGGCCGAGGCGGGGGGATCACAAGGTCAGGAGTTCAAGACAAGCCTGGCCAGCATGGTGAAAACTTGTCTCTACTAAAAGTACACAAAATCAGTTTGGCATGGGGGCGCATGCCTGTAATTCCAGCTACTCGGGAGGCTGAGGCAGGAGAATCGATTGAGCCCAGGAGGCGGAGGTTGCAGTGAGCTGAGATGACACCATTGCCCTCCAGCCTGGGGTGAGATTCTGTCTCAAAACCAAACCAAAACAAAAACAAAAAAAATAACAACAACGAAAAAAGAGAAATCTGGCTGGGCAAGGTGGCTCACGCTTGTAATCCTGGGACTTTGGCAGGCCAAGGCAGGTGAATCACCTGAGGTCAGGAGTTCAGACCAACCTGACCAACGTGGTGAAACCCCATTTCTACTAAAAATACAGAAATTAGCCAGGCATGATGGCATGTGCCTGTAATCCCAGCTACTCGGGAGGCTGAGGTGGGAGAATTGCTTGAACCAGGGAGGCAGAGGTTGCAGTGAGCTGAGATCGTGCCACTGCACTCCAGACTGGACTACAGAGCAAGACTCCCTCTCAAAAAAAGAAAGAAAGAAAGAAAGAAAAATCATTTCAGGCCAAGCAGTGCTCATGCCTGTATTCTCAGTACTTTAGGAGGCCGAGGTGGAAAATCACTTGAAGCCAAGAGTTTGAATTCAGTCTGGGCAATATAGTGAGACCTCGCTTCTACTAAAAAATAATAATAAAACAATTAGCCAGGCATTGTGGCATGCACCTGTATAGTCCCAGCTACTTGGGAGGCTGAGTAGGGAGGATCCCTTGATCCCAGGAGTTTGAGGTCACAGTAAGCCATGATCACGCCACTGCACTCCAGCCTGAGCCACAAAGTAAGACTCTTTCAAGTAAACAAAAAAGGCCAGACACAGTGGCTCACGCTTGTAATCCCAGCACTTTGGGAGGCCAAGGTGGGAGGATCACCTGAGGTCAGGAGTTTGAGACCAGCCTGGCCAACATGGTGAAACCCCGTGTCTACTAAAAATACAAAAATTAGCTGGGCGTGGTGGCATGCGCCTGTAATCCCAGCTACTCACGAGGCTGAGGTAGGACAATTGCTTGAATCTGGGAGGGGGAGGTTGCAGTGAGCCAAGATCACGCCACTGCACTCCAGGCTGGGTAAGAGAGCGAGACTCCCTCTCAAAAAAAAAAAAAAAGAAAGAAAAAGGGAAGAGACCCTTCACCTCCACCTCCTTCTCTTTCAGAATTTCTTTCTCTGTCCTTTTCAAAAGTGTACACATCTTTTATGTGGTTATATGAGTCTCCTGCCAGTTTCCCAACTCAAGTCGTGTTTCCCCAAGGACCTGAGCCACCCACCTGAACTGTAATCATCAAGGAACAAAACTGTTTTCTGGAGAGGTGATCCCAACTTCAGCTGTCACCTGATCCTAAATGGCAAAACCCACTTACACAGTGCATGGGCTCTATCCACTTAGCTGTATCAAAGGAGGAGATTTGTCTTTGTAATTCTTTCAGCAGGCTGCCTGTGATGCTCATCACGTTTTGGTTTAATGCTTATTCAATTGTAAAATTGTTTTCTTTTGCTTTTACTTTTGTGGCGGGGCTTTCTGGGTTGGGGGATTTTGTTTGTAAATTATATTTCCCCAACAGGTGATGGCAGTTTTATTAAGCAAACAGCAAAGAGGTCTTTGGATGTTAATCATTGCCTCTTGATGTACCTATGTAAATAAGAGACCTCAGAGAACCCAGCTTGCATGACATAGAGACCCAGGTGAATAAACTACAAGAAATGGTGACTGCAATGGGACTGTTGGGAACGTTTTCCATAATACAGGACACTGGCTTAAAGGAATTACATCAATGTGTAAATAAGCACCACCAATAGTCAGGATGATGTGTTCTACAAAGTAAGTCCACACCTAAGTCCCACCATCCCTGAGAAAGGACAAAGTGGTCCTTAGACCAGCAGTATCAGCATGGCCTGGGAGCTTGTGAGAACTGCCAAATCTCAAGCCCAGGCCAGACCCACAGAACCACCAGAAGCTGCATTTTGACGGGATCCCCAGGGAAGTCCTTTGCAAATAGTTTGGGAAGCATTGAGCTAGACAACAAATTCACTTATGTTCTTAGACCAAAAATGCAACAAGGTGGGCCTTCTGAACCAAGATAGGGATTCAACCATGACAGTTATGATGTCTGGTCAAAAAAGAGGGGCCAAGAACAGTGGCTCATGCCTGTAACCCCAGCACTTTGGGAGGCTGAGGTGGGTGGATCACCTGAGGTCAGGAGTTCGAGACCAGCCTGGTTAACATGGCGAAACGCTATCTATACTAAAAATACAAAAATTAGCTGGGCGTGGTGTGCACCTGTAATCCCAGCTACTCAGGAGGGACAGGATAATTGCTTGAACCTGGGAGAATGGGGTTGCAGTGAGCCAAGATTGTGCCATTGCACTCCAGCCTGGGCAACAGAGCAACAGAGTGAGACCCTGCCTCAAAAAAAAAAAAAAAAAAAAAAAAAAAAAGGAGGGACTATATGCTTAACACTAAACCAGGCTTGGGACAGAGCCCTTTCTACCTGGTATAATTAATAAATTCATAACTTCCTTCTGGGTGGAGACTGGCAAGACTCGGAAGGAGTTTTCTGGGAAACCAATTACTCACCCACCCAGCTGCCTGTCAGAACCATCAGTCGGTGACTCTAGATTTGGTCTAACCACAACAATCCAGCGTTTACATTTTCCTATAAAATATCCCTACCTAAACATGAACTTAGGAATTGGACTACTACAGACTGACCCCGACACACAATATTGTAACAAAATTTTAATGCAACTGTCTGAAAAGTCTTCTCTCACTTATCTAAGAAAAAAATCGGAATGGATAAATTAACTTGATCGACCTTACGGAAAGTTACGCTGAGAAGCCACCAGGAAATGTGGCAAGAATTTAGCAGGAGGTTCAGAGAAAGAAAGCCCAGTGAAAGAAAAAGCAAGCCAGGCTGGGCGCCGAGGCTCACGCCTGTAATCCCAGCACTTTGGGAGGCCAAGGTGGGTGGATCACTTGAGGTCAGGAGTTCAAGACCAGCCTGACTAACAAGGTGAAACCATGCCTCTACTAAAAATACAAAAATTAGCCGGGCATGGTGGCGGGCGCCTGTAGTCCCAGCTACTCCAGAGGCTGAGGCAGTAGATTTGCTTGAACCCAGGAAGCAGAGGTTTCAATGCGCCGAGATCGCGCCACTGCAATCCAGACTGGGCAACAGAGACTCTGTCTCAAAAAAAAGAAAAAAAAAAAAAAAAAGAAAGAAAGAAAAAAAGGCCGGACACGGTGGCTCACACCTGTAATCCTATCACTTTGGGAAGCCAAGACAGGCAGATCACGAGGTCAGGAGATCGAGACCATCCTGGCTAACACGGTGAAACCCTCTCTCTACTAAAAACATAAAAAATTAGCCGGGCGAGGTGGCGGCGCCTGTAGTCCCAGCTAATCGGGAGGCTGAAGCAGGAGAATGGCGTGAACCCGGGAGGCAGAACCTGCAGTGAGCCGAGATCGCGCCACTGCTCTCCAGCCTGGGCGACACAGCGAGACTCCGTCTCAAAAAATAAATAAATAAGTAAATAAGTAAAAGAAAAAGTCAGCCAAGGAAGGAGAAATTAAGAGGGACAACAATACAGAGTGCGCACGGCAGTGCGAGGCAGAGGGCAGCTTTTGCGCATGCGCACTAACACCGCATTGTACAGAGGACCATAGTGCTCGGAGGGTGCGGAAGGGGACGCAGAGGAAGGTCAGGCAAGCTCAGTCCACATCTACCAGGAAGGAAGTCAACAGGCGAGGACCCAGATGAGTCAAAGAGAAGCAGCGCAGCACGCCCGCTCCTCGGAAGCAAACCCGGGGAAGCTGAAGGAATGGAAAATGGCTCCCGCTGGGAGTGCCAGAGCAGGGAAGTTTAGCCTAGTGTTAGAAGCCTTTTAGTTCCATGAATTTTTTTCAACTAATGCACATATTACTTTGGGAAAAAAAATTTTTTTAAACAAAAAGAAATGTTTTTGTTGTAATGTTGGGGCATGCTAAAAAAAAAAAAAAAAAAAAAAAAAAGAAAAGAAATCTGTGAAGCCTTTATTTCATTTTGATCTGTTAATACCTCCTTTTGCTCTTCCCCGTTAACTTTCAAAGGGGTTAAGTATCTCGGAACAAAAGAACAAAGACAGTACATTAGTGAAGAAGACTCATGCGCCTTAGGATTTTTTTGTTATTGTTTGAGAGTCTCTCTCTCACCCAGGCTGGAGTGCAGTGGGGTGATCTCGGCTCACCGCAACCTCCACCTCCTGGGTTCAAGTGATTCTCCTGCCTCAGCTTCCCGAGTAGCTGGGATTACAGGCATGCGCCACCATGCCTGGCTAATTTTTGTATTTTTAGTAGAGACGAGGTTTCACCATGTTGGCCAGGTTCGTCTCCAATTCCTGACCTCAAAGTGATCCACCTGCCTTGGCCTCCCAAAGTGCCGGGATTACAGGTGTGGGCTCGACCATGCCTTTGGATTTTAGGGGCTTCGAGATGTGCCTTAGGATTTATGGGGGTCTTTGCCCATAACTCATCCCGATAGAAGATGACAACTGAGCAAAGTTTTCAAACAGGCTCATGTCAGACATTTGACTTTCAGAAATCTACTCAATGGGGCCAGTCACGCACAGAGGGTGAAATGTGGCTTACAGAGCCTAGCGTGGGAGTTGACACTAAAACCCAAGTCTTGGTTTTGTTAAAAGGGATTTGTCATTCAAAGAAAGTGGAAGTCTTATTTTAATTCACTAAAATAATCTAAATGTTTTGCTGCTGGGGCTATAGTTCTAACGTGGCATTGCATAACCACTGTTACATAACCCTCCACAGCTGACAGTCTCTGAACATGTGACCTTCCAATGACTTACATGGAGCTCCTCTCATTGCAATAAAAAGAACTTGGTTTTGGCTGTAGCTGCATAATTGATCTGAAAAAAAAAAAATCACAACAAATAATTATTTCAAATACATTCATTACATGTAACCACATCAAACCCAAACAGGCTTCTATGAGAATGTAGTTTTTGTGGTCTTGTTGCTAGCAATTTAAATACTGATGTAAATGAAACACACATATCTATGTTGAAAAAGCAAGTAAGTCCAGGGTTCCCACCCTTAAGGAGTTAGTGTAGAGGCAGCGTTCAGGGAAGCTAGGGCACAGGCAAGGAAACAATTCCAAAACGAGGGGGTGAGCTCTGTGAATGAGGTGGGCACTAGGAGAAGACAGATCCAGGGCTAAGGTCCTTGTCACAGAGAAAGACAGTCTCCAGCTTCATCACTGCAGTGACGGGCATGCGATCTTTACGTGAACAAAGTCTATCCCAGAACACTTCCAAATATTGCAAGACATGTGGCTCAACATGAGCCAAAAAGACAGTGTCCCCATGCATAGAACTGGGATCCTCTCAATGGGCCAATGTGTAGGAACAGGAAATACTTTTTTTTTTTTTTGAGATAGTTTCACTTTGTCACCCAGGCTGAAGTCCAGTGGCACGACGTTGGCTCACTGCAACCTCTGCCTCCTGGGTTCACGCAATTCTCGTGCCTCAGCCTCCTGAGTAGCTGGGATTACAAGTATGCACCACCATGCCTGACTAATTTTTGTATATATATTTTTTTGAGACGGAGTCTCTCTCTGTCGCCCAGGCTGGAGTACAGTGGCACGATCTTGGCTCACTGCAACCTCTGCCTCCTGGGTTCACACCATTCTTCTGCCTCAGCCTCCCGAGTAGCTGGGACTACAGGCACCTGCCACCACACCCGGCTAATTTTTTCTACTTTTTTTTTTAGTAGAGATGGGTTTCACCATGTTAGCCAGGTTGGTCTCGATCTCCTGACCTCGTGATCCGCCTGCCTTGGCCTCCCAAAGTGCTGGGATTACAGGTGTGAGCCACCACACCCAGCCTAATTTTTTTTATTTTTAGTAGAGATGGAGTTTTGCCATGTTGGCCAGGCTGGTGTCGAACTCCTGACCTCAGATGATCCATCTGCTTTGGCCTCCCAAAGTGCTGGGATTACAGACATGAGCCACTGCACCCAGCCTAGAACAGGAAATACTTCTAACATAAACTACTATTGTGGGGGAAATGGTTCCTAAAAGACAAGAGTAGAATATGGAAGCTATGGACAGTATTCAGAGAAAAGGCTGAAGTCCCACATTTTCCTCCATGTGAGGCCCCATGAGATCTGGCCTCAGTTCCCCCGCCCTCTCATCAACCCTTTTTGCTTGTGTGCCACGGCACTGGCTGCCTCCTCTGCTTAGGGTACTTTTCCTGGCCATCATGTGACTTACTCTCACTGAAGGATTTGGTTAAAGGCCACCTACACCCATCTAAAGTTGCAAACCCCACCACCTATTCCTCTGTAGCGGTGGGGTTGCTCTTTCTCTTCATAGCACTCATCTGTTATTCTGCATATTCTAATGACCTGTTTCCAGTCTCCACTATCCTGGGATGTAAGTTCTCTGAGAGGAGGGAGTATGTTTTGCTTCTGGCTGTATTTTAACATATCCAGCAGTACTTTTCAATTAAACCCATCAAAAAGCTGTTCACCAGGCTAGTAAGCCAGAGAACATACAGTACTCTATTGAAGATTACACTTTCAGAATGGTCATTCTCCCCACTCCCCGCCCCTGCCCAGCAAGTCCACTTTCCCACTGGCTAACAATCAGCACTCTTAACTGTGCTGGCTTATGTGCAGACTTTTTTTGGTCTTGATAGGTACCCGTCAATTTCAAGTATAAGCAATGTTCATGCCGGAGACACTTCTAAACCCTTAACGCACACTGTCTGGGATTTCAAATACTGGTACATGTTACACTGGATTCATTACAAAGAAAATCTTTCCCGATGTTCCCACCAGCTGGCACTGGGAATACACTGGAATGGATAAATGTATTAGAACACACTCTTATCTCTACATGCGGTGGCTGTGCTTGGTTCACGACACGATAAATGCTTCCCAGGAAAATGCTTATCTTATCACGAATCAAGACACCCGGACTGATTCCACTGGGACACCTGGACAGATTCCTAAGAGCCCAGCCCTGCAGATGAATCTTCTGCATAAGATTTTCAGTGAAAGTCTTGGCTAAATTATACAAATCAAAACAAAACAAAAAAACCTCAAAACCCAAACTCTGTACCAAGTTACAAAGAGAACACAGTCTGGTGTAGGATTACATCCTCTAGTGGACGAAGAGAGAAATTAAAAATCTTGACTTGCTGTAACTATTCTTTAGTTCAATTTCTATACCTTTTCTGATACAGGGCTTGTGTCCCACAGTGACTTTTTTTTTTTTTTTTTTTTTGAGATGGAGTCTCGCGCTATCACCTAGGATGGAGCGTAGTGGCACTATCTTGGCTCACTGCAACCTCTGCCTCCCAGGTTCAAGCGATTCTCCTGCCTTAGCCTCCCGAGTAGCTGGGATTATAGGCACACACCATCACGACCGGCTAATTTTTGTATTTTCAGTAGAGACAGGGTTTCATCATGTTGGCCAGGCCGGTCTCAAATTCTTGACCTCAGGTGACCCGCCTGCCTTGGCCCAAAGTGCTGGGATTACAGGTGTGAGCCACCACGCCTGGCATCACAGTGATTTTTAACCTTAAATACAACTTCTTAAACACATATTTAATTATCCATTGCCAACACTGAAAGCACCATCTGTAGATAGGCACGGTGGCTCATGCCTGTAATCCCAACACTTTGGGAGGCTGAAGTAGGAGGATCACCTGAGCCCAGGGGTTCAAGACCAGTCTGGGTAACACAGTGAGACCTTGTCTCTATTTGAAAAAAAAAAAATACTCACTGCAAGCAGCTGGAACTGAATGACAACAGGAAGCAACCAGGGCCAGGGAATGTTCCCAACAGCCACATAAAACCTTCCTAGGCCTCCACCCATGGAGTCTAGACCTCCCTGCCATCACCCAAAAAGATGTCCAGCATGCCAGTCACTCGCGTCCATTACTGTGAAGGCTATTTTTTTTTTTTGAGACAGGGTATTGGTCTGTTTTCTACGCTGGAGTACAGTGGTGCGACCTTGGCTCACCGAAACCTCCTTCTGGGTTCAACTGATTCTCATGCCTCAGCCTCCCGAGCAGCTGGGATTACAGGTGCCCGCAACGACACCCGGTCGATTTTTGTATTTTTAGTACAGATGGGGTTTCACCATGTTGGTTAGGCTGGTCTCGAACTCCTGACTGCCCGCCTCGGCCTCCTAAAGTGCTGGGATTACAGGTGCGAGCCAGCATGCCCAGCCAATGAAGGCTATTTATTGTCTTGGGGTCTAGTGACAGAGAAAAGGCGAGCAGGTTCATTGTTAAGGAGCCACTTTTAGGCAGTGTTTCTGAAGACACTTCAAGCAGAGACAAGGCGGCACCCGGAAGGTGGAGGATTCCTGGGAAGGTGCAGCCTCAGCTCCTGTCACTGCCTCGGGACACTCACTCATCCTGTCCTGATTTCCCCGTTACTGACAGACTTCCACCTTAAGAGGTCGCAGACCAACAATGTCCTCCTGGGGACTCAGGCACCCTCCTTGGGGTGATAATGAGGAAAGCTCTCCTAAGTATCAACAGCTCTGTCCATTTTCCACACTATAAATAAGATGTTACTGCTCAGGGGGGCCTAGGATCTAATTCTTCCAATCAAACTCCCAAACCAAGATTGAACCGACTCCTCGAGGAACTGTGCACATGGGCAGCAGCTGCTTGCAGAGACTCATATTCCAAAGACAGACAAGGCAACCCCAGTCCCTGTGGGGAAGCCGGCCTTCTGCATACAGGAAAGACACCACACAGAAGAATGAGTCAGTAACTGGGCATCAAAGTGGTTTATTCCAGAAATGTATATATCACATCTTAACACAATGTATTACTTTGGGAAATACATTTCCTTCCTCTAAAGACAAGCATGCAGGGGAGAACATAGGTAACTGTTCATTGCGGGGTATACACAACTGTTCATTGCAGGGTATATACTCTTGTGAGTGGCCCAAATCATGCAAACAAGGAGGTAAAAAAACATCGGCCGGGCACGGTGGCTCACGCCTGTAATCCCAGCACTCTGGGAGGCCGAGGCAGGCGGATCATGAGGTCAGGAGATCTAGACCATCCTGGCCAACACGGTGAAACCCTGTCTCTACTAAAAGTACAAAAAATTAGCCAGGCGTGGTGGCGGGCACCTGTAGTCCCAGCTACTCGGGAGGCTGAGGCAGGAGAATGGTGTGAACCCGGGAGGCGGAGCTTGCAGTGAGCCAAGATCACGCGACTGCACTCCAGCCTGGGTGACAGAGCGAGACTCCGTCTCAAAACAACAACAACAACAACAACAACAACAGCCTGGCTGGGCACAGTGGCTTATGCCTATAATCCCAGCACTTTGGGAGGCTGAGGTGGGCGGATCACCTGAGGTCAGGAGTTCGAGACCAGCCTGGCCAACATGATGAAATTCTGTCTCTAGCAAAAATAAAAAGTTAGCTGGGTGTGGTGGCGGGCGCCTGTAATCCCAGCTACTTGGGAGGCTGAGGCAGGAGAATCGCTTGAACCTGGGAGGCAGAGGTTGCAGTGAGCCGAGATCGTGCCACTGCACTCCAGCCTGGGTGAGAGTGAGACTCTGTCTCAAAAAACAAACAAACAAAAACAACAGCCTGCAGTGAAGTCTTACCTCGGCTCTCCTGCCCTGGGAGCAGGAATGCATCTTCCTGTGGCAAATGGCACCCGTCAAGACCCCAAACCTTCCTCTACGGCAGCACCCCAGGGAATTTCACAGCTGAAAATGCTTTGAGCCAGGCACAGTGGCTCATACCTGTAATCCCAGCACTTTGGGAGGCCGAGGTGGGTGGATCACCTGAGGTCAGGAGTTCGAGACCAGCCTGGCCAACATGGTGAAACCCCATCTCTACTAAAAATACAAACAATTAGCCGGGCGTCATGGTGGGCGCCTGTAATTCCAGCTACTCTGGAGGCTGAGTGAGGCAGGGGAATCACTTGAACCCGGGAGGCGGAGGTTGCGGTGAACCAAGGTCGCGCCACTGCACTCCAGCCTGGGCCACAAGAGCGAAACTCCATCTCAAAAAAAAAAAAAAAAAGCTTTGAAAGTCAGAGAAGTGACAACAACATAGCTACCATGTCTAAAGTGCTCCCAGGCCCCAGCCCAACACCCCTAGCCCTCTCCTGAGTGCTTTATAGGATCTGCTCATTCAACCCTCAAATGTGCTAATCTGGGCCAGTGCAGTGACTCATGCCTGTCATCCCAGCATTTTGCAAGGCTGAGGCAAGAAAACTGCTTGAGGTTGGCCGGGCGCAGTGGCTCACGCCTGTAATCCCAGCACTTTGGGAGGCCGAGGCAGGTGGATCACAAGGTCAGGAGATCGAGACCATGGTGAAACCCCGTCTCTACTAAAAATAGAAAAAATTAGCCGGGCACGGTGGCGGGCGCCTGTAGTCCCAGCTACTCGGGAGGCTGAGGCAGGAGAATGGCGTGAACCCGGGAGGCGGGGCTTGCAGTGAGCTGAGATCCGGCCACTGCACTCCAGCCTGGGCAACAGAGCCAGACTCCGTCTCAAAAAAAAAAAAAGAAAAAAAAAGAAAAAAAAGCACCAATCTGGTGGGAGGCATGGCCATCTTCACTGTCCCATCTTACTGAAGAAGTAATGGAGGAAGAAACAGGGAGGGACCTGCCCCAGGTCGGGCAGGCTGGCGGGGAGCTGGGAGCTGATCATGTCAACAACGTGGTGGCCGCTGCTTCTAAGTGCTGAGGAGGCACTTGCTGGGTTGTTAGAACCCACCTGCTGCTGTGCTCCCAAAACTTCCCATGGGACCAGGCCTCCCCTCTGCAGACAAAGTTCCCTTAGATGATTAGAGGCTACACACTCAGACACATGGCCGGTGGGCACGGGAAGCGCGAAGCATGTGAAAAGTCACCTTGGCGTCTGAGTCTATTTATAGCCATACACAATAGGGTCTTAAGCAGTCACCATTCAAAAAATATGTGGTCAAGAACTAAACCAAACAAACCTGGATGATCCTAGGCCAAAATGATTCCTTTCCAGGCACACAGGCCCAGCAGAGACAAAACCAGATATTCATTCACTACACGCACAAGTCTTCCAGAAACTGACCTGCAAAGAAAAGTATATGCATCAGTTTTTATTCTACTTTACCAAGTCTGAATATTTAAAACTGTGAGCACTACGAAATGCTCTCTAAAATCTAAAATCCACCCTCCACCTAGAAAAACATAATAATAATAAAAAAAATAGAGACGAGGTCTTACTACATTGCCCAGGCTGGTCTCGAACTCCTGACCTCAAGTGATCCTCCCACCTTGGCCTCCCAAAGTGCACCTTGGCCTCCCAAAGTTACAGGTGTGAGTCACCACACCCGCCAGATCCTTGGCATATATGTTCTTATGTTGCCTTCCTTCAGAGCACTCACCTTGACTTGAATTATGCCCTCTTTTTTTTTTTGAGATGGAGTCTCACTCTGTCACCCAGGCTGCAGTACAGTGGCGCAACCTCGGCTCACTGGAACCTCCACCTCCCGGGTTCAAGCGATTCTCCTGCCTTACCCTCTTGGGGTTACAGGCATATGCCACTACGCCTGGCTAATTTCATGTTGGCCAGGCTGGTCTTGAAGTCCTGACCTCAGATGATCCACCTGCCTCGGCCTCCCAAAGTGTTGGGATTACAGGTGTTAGCCATGGCGCCTGGCATGGATTATGCCCTCTTTTTTTTTTCGGAGTTTTGCTCTTGTTGCCCAGCTGGAGTGCAATGGCGTGATCTCAGCTCACTGCAACCTCTCCACCTCCTGGGTTCAAGCCATTCTCCTGCCTCAGCCTCTTAAGTAGCTGGGATTACAGGCACTCACCACCACGCCCAGCTAATTTTTTGTATTTTTAGTAGAGACAGTGTTTCACCATGTTGGCCAGGCTGGTCTCGAACTCCTGACCTCAGAGGATCTGCTCGCCTCGGCCTCCCGAAGTGCTGGGATTACAGGCATAAGCCACTGCGCCTGGCTGAATTATGCCCTCTTAAGTGTGATCATTTAACCTTGTCTCCCTAACTGGGCTGTGGCTTCCAGAGAACAAGGGCCATGACTGTTTTCTTCATCGCTGTATCCCTAACATTTAACATATCAGGTCAATGTATCAACAAATGTTTATTGAAAGAAAGACATGACAGTAACATTGTTTATGAAATTTTGAAAAGCAAGTGCTCTCTGATACTAACTACAACCATTTTCTTTAAACGTAGGTCCTGTTTGCAGTATCATACATGATCACCAAACTGCTGCTAGAATGCTCACACCTGTTACTGCAAATTCAAAACCCAGGAAAGCCTTCTCCCGGGAATTTACTGTAGGTCAGGGTTGGGCTGCCTGGTACCACGCTGCACCCACAATTGGCAGGTTCAACAACACAGGAGCCTTTCCCGAGACCATCTGCCCTGAACACTTTGTCTCCATGCTTGACATACCTGGATCCCCCGCTGAGGTCACTTCCAATGCTCTTACCAACGAGGAGCAGGAAAATAGTGGTTGCTGCATGTTTTCAGTCAATCGTCAGGGGATATTTCTCATTTTCTGTTGAAACCTTGGGGAAAACTAACATAATGTGCCTTAAAAGGACAAAGGTCATTCGATGCTTACCACACTCCTAGAAACCTGGGCTAACCCAGCCAGGGACTCCAATGCTTTTCTGCTAGCTACGGGGCCTCCCTACAGCTCCTTATTCCAATTCCGGTGGCTGTGTGCGGACCAAGTTCTCTTTTGTCGCCTCCCGTCCAAGCCTTAGTTGCGATGGGAGGAGCCGTCCCTGAAGTCCCGGGCGCCGTGGAGGGGCTCTGGTCTCTGGGTCTCTGGTCACCCGGTCAGTGCCTCCAGTCCCCCGGCAGAGCTCCGTTATCGTCCCGGGGCGGGCCCAGCTCCGCAGGCTACGGCCGGTGGCGGCGGAACTGTGGCCAGGGCTGCCCTGAGTCATCCTGCGGGCCGCGAGTAGACGACCACCAGGAGGCGAGAGTGGGTTTCCCCTCCAACAGGACAAAGCACATGTCTCCAGTTCCTTCCTACTCCCCTGGGCGGAAGTAGCTCCGCCAGCAACTTCCGACCGGAAGTGCGACTTATCATAGAGACAGCAGCTAGAGGGTCGCCCTGACATTGGCTCTGGGTCCTCCAAGGCAGACTTAAAGGGGTCGCACCCCACGGGATGTAATTAATGGGGACTAGAGACTGGGCCAAAGGAGAGGGCCCTGGAGGGAGGGAATCAGAAGGAACATCCCAATTCTTGAAAGCCCGCTGGGTGTCTGGAGCCGTGAAAGCATTATCTGTCTACTCCTCATGCAACCCTCTGAATTAAGTGCAAAGACCACTCTTGTCTTGCGGATGAGAAAACGGGCGCTGCGGCATTGCTTGGTTACTTTCCCAAGCACAGCCGGCCAGGAAGTGGCAGAGCTGGGTTCACACCTAAGTCATTTCTGCTCCAAACCCAATGCCCTTTCCACCACCCCAGGTGGCAGGAAGGAGAGAGCTTAAGAGCAGAGGGGCTACGTGAAGATGCAGGCTGTCCTGGCCTATTGGGATAACTCCTGGAAAGCCTATTGCTCCAAAAGACCTGGTCGATTCCCTACAGTTCAGTGTCTGTGGGCAGAGGAGGCAAGGAACAGGAATCTTGCTCTGAGTCTAATCCCACAACCAAAGAAGAATTGCTGAACCTTGTGTCAGAGGTGTTTGAACCAGAGCAACTCCATCTTGAATAGGGGCTGGGTAAAATAAGGCTGAGACCTACTGGGCTGCATTCCTAGTTCATGCAGGTCATAAAGACCTTGCTGATCAAACAGGCTGCAGTAAAGAAGACGGCCAAAACCAAGATGGCTATGAGAGTGACCTCTGGTTGTCCTCACTGCTACACGCCCACCAGCGCCGTAACAGTTTACAAATGCCATGGCAACGTCAGTAAGCTACCCTACATGGTCTAAAAAGGGGAGGCATGAATAATCCATGCCCTGTTTAACATATCACCAAGAAATAACCATTAAAAAAAAAAAAAAAAAAAAAAGGCCGGGTACACTTTGGGAGGCCGAGGCAGATGAACCACTTGAGGTCGGGGAGTTCAAAACCAGTAAGACCAACAGGAGTTAGAAACTAACCTGACCAACCTGGTGAAACCCCATCTGTACTAAAAATACAAAATTAGCCAGGCATGATGGTGCGCACCTGTAATCCCAGCTACTTGGGAGGCTGAGGCAGGAGAATTGCTTGAACCCAGGAAGGGGAGGTGGCAGTGAGCCAAGATCGCGTCACTGTGGCCGGGCACAGTGGCTCACGCCTGTAATCCCAGCACTTTGGGAGGTCAAGGTGGGCGGATCACTTGAGTAAGGGAGTTCAAGACCAGCCTGACCAACATGGAGAAACCCCGTCTCTACTAAAAATACAAAAAATTAGGCGGGCATGGTGGTGCATGCCTGTAATTCCAGCTACTCAGGAGGCTGAGGCAGGAGAATTGCTTGAACCGGGGAGGCGGAGGTTGTGGTAAGCTGAGATCGCACCATTGCACTCCAGCCTGGGGAACAAGAGGGAAATTCCGTCTGAAAAATATAAAATAAAATAAGGATCGTGCTGTGGGGAAAAGAAAAATCAGACTGTTACTGTGTCTATATAGAAAGTAGTAGACATAAGAGACTCCATTTTGTTCTGTATTTGAGATGCTGTTAGTCTGTGACCCTACCCCCAACCTTGTCCTTGCAAGAGCTATGTGCTGTGGTGACTCAAGGTTTAAAGGATTTTGGGCTGTGCAGGGTGTGCTTTGTTAAACAAGTGCCTGAAGGCAGTATGCTGGTTAAAAGTCATCACCATTCTCTTAATCTCAAGTACCCAGGGACACATACACTGCCAAAGGTCGCAGGGACCTCTGCCTAAGAAAGCTAGGTATTGTCCAAGGTTTCTCGCCATGTGATAGTCTGAAATATGGCCTCGTGGGAAGAGAAAGACCTGATCGTCCCCCAGCCTGACACCCGTGAAGGATCTGTGCTGAGGAGGGCTAGTGTAAGAGGAAAGAAGCGTCTTGGTGGTTGAGATAGAGAAAAGCATCTGTCTCCTGCCCGTCCCTGGGCAATGGAACATCTCAGTGTAAAACCCGATTGTAAAGGAGAAAACCGCCTTAGGGCGAAAGGTGGGACGTGCTAGCGCAATGCTGCTCTTTATGCACTAAAAAGGTTTATGGAGATGTTTACATATGCATATCAAGGTACAGCACTTTTCCTTAAACTTATGTCACAGAGATCTTTATTCATATATCTTACTGCTGACTTTCTCCTTATGATGATCTTATTATCCTGCTACTTCCCTTTTTCTAAGATGGTAAAGATAATTGTCAATAAATACTAAGGGAACTCAGAGACTGGTGCAGGACTCTGTGTGCTGAGCACCGATCCCCTGGGCCCACTTTTTCTTTCTCTATACTTTGTCTCTGTGTCTCATTTCTTTTCTCAAGTCTCTCGTTCCACCTAATGAGAAACGCCCACAGGTGTGGAGGGGCAGGCCACCCCTTCATCGTGCCACTGCACTCCGGCTTGGGCGACAGAGTTACAGTCTGTCTCAAAAAAAAAAAAAAAAAAAAAAAAAAAAAAAGAAGAAGAAGAAGAAGAAGAAGTTAGAAGAAGAAGAAGAAGAAGTTACCGGGCCTGGGAAAAGTGGAAGTGGAGAATGAGGAATTATTGCTTAATGTATAGAGTTTCTGTTTGGGATGATGAAGTTTTGGAAATAGTGGTGATAGTTGCACATTGTGAATATAATTAATGCCACAGACTATACCTTTAAAATAGTTAGAATGGTAAATTTTATATTATGTATATTTTATCACAATAAATTTTTTCTCCTGTTTTTTTGTTTTGTTTTGTTTTGTTTTGAGACGGGGGTCTCACTGTCACTCAGGCTGGAGTGCAGTGATAGGATCACAGCTTACTGCAGCCTTGACCTCCTGGGCTCAAGGGATCCTGTCTCATCAGCCTCCTGAGTAGCTGGGACTACAGGTGCGTACCACCACACCCAACTAGTTTTTATAATTATCATTTTTTGTAAATATGGGGTCTCACTCTGTTGCCCAGGCTGGTCTCAAACTCCTAGTTTCATGTGAATTCCAGCCTCCCAAAGTGCTGGGATTACAGGTGTAAGTCACTGCTCATGGCCTACATTCACCAACTTTTTGATATGAAGTGAAAGCCTTTTATTTTCAGCATGAATCTCTCTTTGTCGGGAGGTCTTAAAGTCACCTGTAAAATAACGCAAGAGCAAATTTGTCTGGATTTTTATGACCTCGCCTTCTTCGCAATCTCTTTGAGTTGTCTAACATTCAACAATACATACCGTTAGCTTTATCAACTCGGAAATATTCAACTTAAATTTTTGTTTTGATGCAGGAGCCACACTTTTGTTTTACCCTATTTCATGAGTTTACGTAAGAATGAAATGATATAATTGTATAATTAGCTTAATTGGACTAAACAGGTTTGTAAACAACCCACGTGGCTTCGGGCGGGCATTGGGCTCACCTGGTTGGAGCAGAAGCCAGGTGCCCCTGGAGAGGAGCCTCCAGGTTTTGTGTGTGTATGTATGTGATCCCTGTCAGTACCACTTGGAGTGGGAGAGGGACTTTTCTCAAAGGAAGCAGGCTTGAAGGCATCCAGGGCAGGTGAAAACTAGAGGCGTCGTCTACGGCCATACCACCCTGAACGCGCCCGATCTCGTCTGAAAACTAGAGGCGTCTACTCCATGACCCTCTGCCCCCTGGTGGTGGCTCTTGGTGGCGCTGCTGACCACAGGTGATGTCAGAAACAAGCCAGCCGTGCAACTGGCAGGTCTTCTCCGGGGCTACCTGTCTGTCCTGCAGAATAAAGTCCACACGATTGCTTTCCCCCCCTTTTTTTTCCATTTCTGCTTCATTAGGAAAAAACAAAACTCAACAAGTCACCCTTAGCTGTCCTGGCCCTGTTGATCTGACCTCCTGTTTCATCACCTCGGTCCCCACACAGACCCCTGCTCTGGCCATTCTGCCCAGCTCAGCTCCCAGACACTCCACGCATCTGCACTTCAGCCGAGCACACCTGCCCTTTGAAGCCAGCTCTGGTCTCAGGTGACAGTTTCTTCTCAGATGCTCTCCGGTGCCAATTCTTTGACATATCCTGTGTCCCCTGAGCTATTTGTTACACATCCTTTGATGAACACATCTGGTCTCTGTTGAGTGAGGCTGTTCTCTCTAAAGGCAGGGTTTTGTCAGCATTCTCAGCCTTATCGGGAAGATGAGGTCTGCAGCAGGAGCCTTTGCCCCCACCTCCCCAGACAAGAGAGGAGATATTACCCTGGAAGAATCCCCCAGAGCTGGGAGGGCTGCAGGAAGCAGAGATATACATCTCCTTCCTGGCCAGACGCTTGCTACACCACAGACCCTGCCAGCAGGTCCTGGCACTGCTGCCAGAGAGGCCAGGCATGATGACTTATGCCTATAATCTCAGCACTTTGGGAGGCTGAGGGAGGCAGATCACCTGAGGTCAGGAGTTCAAGACCAGCCTGGCCAACATGGTGAAACCCTGTCTCTACTAAAAATACAAAAATTGGCCAAGCATGGTAGCACATGCCTGTAATCTCAGCTACTGGGGAGGCTGAGGCAGGAGAATCACTTGAACCTGGGAGGCAGAGGTTGCAGTGAGCCGAGATCACACCACTGCACTCCAGCCAGGGCCGCAGAGCGAGACTCCATCTCAGAAAAAAAAAAAAAAAGAGAGAGAGAGAGAATGTAGTGAGAGAGTTCTTGAGTTCTTGGGAGAGACTTGGCTCATGGCCCCTGAAGGTGACCAAACTTGGAGATAGAGTCTGTTGCTTGTTCTTCTCTGGGGGAGCTCCGAGACCAAAGTCTTCTTTAGTTACTGTGCTCTGCAAGGCCAAAAGGGACAGTGGTATAACAGGTCTGGGAAGGAAAGGATGGTTACTGCGATTGGCCGAATAATGACCCTCACCCCAAAGATGTCCACACCCCAATCCACGGAACCTGTGAATATGTCACTTTATGTGGTGAAAGAGATTTTTGTGGATGTGAAGAACCTTGGGATGGGGGGATTATTTTAGATTATCCAGGTGGGCAAGGTGTAATCACAGTGATCTCTACCAAAGGGAGGCAGGCGACTCCTAGCCATCTTCTGCACCCCACTCCTTGTTTCCAATAAAGTTATATCCTTAGATAGTGAAAAATAAAAAAGGGGGAGGCAGGAGGATCAGCAATAGAGAAGAGACGTGAGGATGGAAGGAGAGAGGGAGAGAGAGTTGGAGAAGTGTGGCAGAGGGATTTGAAGGTGGAGGAAGGAACCATGAGCAAGTGTTTTGTGTGGGCAGGTCTATGCAAATCTACCCTAAAGTCCAAGGAAGCTGAGAGGCTAAAGAAACAGGCTGACCCAACAAGTTTTTCTATTTTTTTGAGACGGAGTTTCACTTTTGTCACCCAGGCTGGAGTGCAATGATGTGATCTCGGCTCACCATAACCTCCACCTCCCGGGTTCAAGCGATTCTCCTGCCTCAGCCTCCCAAGTAGCTGGGATTACAGGCATGCACCACCATGCCTGGCTAATTTATATTTTTAGTAGAGATGGAGTTTCTTTTCTTTTTTTTTTTTTTTTTGAGACAAAGTCTCGCTCTGTAGCCCAGGCTGGAGTGCAGTGGCACGATCTTGACCTCAGCTCACTGCAAGCTCCGCCTCCCGGGTTCATGCCATTCTCCTGCCTCAGCCTCCTGAGTCGCTGGGACTACAGGCGCCCGCCACCACGCCCGGCTAATTTTTTTTTGTATTTTTAGTAGAGATGGGGTTTCACCGTGGTCTCGATCTCCTGACCTCGTGATCTGCCCGCCTCGGCCTCCCAAAGTGCTGGGATTACAACCGTGAGTCACCACGCCCGGCCGAGATGGAGTTTCTACACATTGGTCAGGCAGGTCTCGAACTCCCAACCTCAGGTGATCTGCCTGCCTAAGCCTCCCAAAGTGCTGGGATTACGGGCATGAGCCACTGCGCCCAGCCCTTTCTTTTCTTTCTTTCTTTTTTTTTTCTTCAAGATGGAGTCTCTGTGGTCCAGGCTGGAGTGCAGTGGCACGATCTTGGCTCACTGCAACCTCCACCTCTCAGGTTCAAGCAATTCTCCTGCCTCAGCCTCCCAAGTAGCTAGGATTACAGATGTGCACCACCACGCCCGGCTAATTTTTTGTGTTTTTTTTTAGAGATGGTGTTTTACCATGTTGGCCAGGCTGTTCTCAAACTCCTGATCTTAGGTGATCCACCCGCCTCGGCCTCCCAAAGTGCTGGGATTACAGGTGTGAGCCATGTGCCTGGCCTAGTTTCTTAGAAAGAAAAATTTAAGGCCGGGTGCGGTGGCTCATGCCTGTAATTCCAGCACTTTGGGAGTCTGAGGCGGGTGGATCACGAGGTCAGGAGATCGAGACCATCCTGATTAACACGGTGAAACCCTGTCTCTACTAAAAATACAAAAAATTAGCCGGGCGTGGTGGCAGGTGCCTGTAATCCCAGCTACTCTGGACGCTGAGGCAGGAGAATGGCGTGAACCCAGGAGGCGGAGCTTGCAGTGAGCTGAGATTGCGTGACTGCACTCCAGCCTGGGTGACAGAGCGAGACTCTGTCTCAAAAAAAAAGAAAAAGAAAGAAAGAGAGAGAGAGAGAGAAAGAAAGAAAGAGAAAGAAAGAAAGAAAGAAAGAAAGAAAGAAAGAAAGAAAAAGAAAGAAAGAAAGAGAGAAAGAAAGAGAGAGAGAAAGAAAGAAGAACATTTAGTAGGGGCTTATGAACAAAAGCTATGTTTATGTCTCAGAAGATAGTGGGACAAGATAATGGATCCCTGGGCCATTATCCCTAGGCCCAGGGCTTATGTACCATAGGGAAGGGGTGGTTCAGAAGGGATGTATAGGATAATTAGAGCTGGATTTGCAGTAAGTACCTGTCCTTAGTCAAGGAACAACAGATGAATTGGAAATCTTACAGGTGTTCCTAGAACAGGGGTTCATCAGAAGACATGGCAGATTCACATCCAAGATGGAGTTGCTTTGGCCTAAGGAGTGCAGGAGGGCTCTAGAAGCTGGAGAAGGCAAGAACACAGGTTTTCACCTGAGCCTTCGGAAGGAAGCACGGAAGCCAAGACCTTCGTTTGTCACACCTAGAGCTACAAAGGAGTTTGGAAAGTGTAGCGTTTTAACTGGGTGTTCTGTCCAATGGAACTGTGTCTGGAGTTGTCCCAAAGGTGGTGGCAGGGAAATTCCCAAAAGGGACTGCCCCAAACTCTCCCAGGATGGGTCCAGTTGGAATTCCAAAGAAACAAGCATTAAATAGCAGGGTGATGACTCCAGAGCATTTCTTAGGGGAACGTGCACGCAGAGGGCTGCAGCACACTTGAGAGGGTCAGAGAGAAGAGAGATGCTTTGCCCGGGTTTGCCCGGAATGAGGGGTCGGGTTATGGAGTTTACATGGGTTTAAGGAATTCGGCTCAGGGCAGAGGCTAGTTTCTATGTGCGTAGTAACATGGTTCATCTTTCAGTGTTTCAGTCAACAACCTAAACAACTTTATGAGTGCCTGGGAAGGTACAAGGCCGCAGCTTGGGTCCAAGCCTGCAGTGAAAGCAGGCAGCTGGCAGGGTTACAGGCAGGCAGGACACTCTGTGTTTCTCATTCAGGACATGGAAAGCACGGGGCAGCCGGGCACGGAGGCTCATACCTGTAATTCCAGCACTTTAGGGGACCGAGGCTGGTGGATCACTTGAGGTCAGGAGTTCGAGACCAGCCTGGCCAAAATGGTGAAACCCCTCTCTACTAAAAATACAAAAATTAGCTGAGTGTTGCAGTGGGTGCCTGTAGTCCCAGCTACTCAGAAGGCTGAGGCAGGAGAATTGCTTGAACCCAGGAGGGGGAGGTTGTGATGAGCCGAGATCGCACCATTGCACTCCATCCTGGGTGACAAGAGTGAAACTCCATCTCAAAAAAAAAAAAAAAAAAGAAAGAAAGAAAAGAAAGAAAAAAGAAAAGAAAAAGAAAAAAGAGAAAGCACAGGGCAGCTGGGCATGGTGGCTCACACCTGTAATCCCAACACTTTGGGAGGCCAAGGCGGGTAGATCACTTGAGGTCGAGACCAGCCTGGCCAATATGGTGAAACCCCGTTGCAGGGGCCTTTGAAAACAGTATGCTGAGAATAGATAGGGCTCAAGGACAGTATCTCCAATTGAACTTTTAATGAACTCCCGTAGGCGCCAAGAAGGTGGGCAGATAAGGAAGAGCATAGAAACAAAGAACCGAGTAGAAGGTTACATCTGGGAAAAGAAAGTTTGTTTTGCATTGCATTCTTTCTGCTGACGTGGGGTTTATGGAGTATAAATAAAGTGAGGCGGAGGCTCTGAGTGTGGCCGCCATGTTCTCTGTGTGTCTTTGTCTTTTGTGTGTTCTTTCATTCTCCACCACCCCCGGCACGGACCCCAACACCCCATCTCTACTAAAAATACAAAAATCAGCCGAGTGTGGCAGCGGGCACCTGTAGTCCCAGCTACTCGGGAGGCTGAGGCAGGAGAATCACCTGAAACCAGGAGGCGGAGGTTGCAGCGAACTGAGATTGTGCAATTGCACTCCAGCCTGGGTGACACAGAAAGACTCTGTCTCAAAAAATAAATAAATAAATAGTTTTGTTATAATTTTGTATGCAAGGGGTCAGGGACATATTTATAATAAACATTTTCTTTCTTTCTGGTTTTTTTTTTTTTTGAGACAGAGTCTTGCTATGTCACCCAGAGTGGAGTGCAGTGGTGTGATCTTGACTCACTGCAACTTCCACCTCCTGGGTTCAAGCGATTCTCCTGCCTCAGCCTCTCAAGTAGCTAGGATTACAGGCACGCACCACCACGCTCAGCTAATTTTTGTATTTTTAGTAGAGACGGGGGTTTCACCATGTTGGCCAAGTTGGTCTTGAACTCCTGACCTCAAGTGATCCACCAGCCTTGGCCTCCCAAAGTGCTGGGATTACAGGTGTGAGCCACCGCGCCCCTGCAGATTATGTGAAATTCCAATGTAACCGGTGTTCTATACTTTATCTGGCAGTCCTAATTGCAAGGCAAAAGCCACAGTATCCCCCTGCACAGGGCTGAGAGGAAGCAGGTGGGGGCAGGAGAGGTGCTGGCAGTTTGTGGATGTGCAGAGCTGGTGGAAGACATTCCTCAAAGTCCCCATGGTCTGGGAACCCACTTTATTTATGTTTTACTTACTTCATTTTTTTTTTTTTTTGTTGCCCAGGCTAGAGTACAGTGGCACCATCAGGGATCACTGCAGTCTTGATCTCCTGGGCTGAAGTGATATTCCCTGTGCTTCAGCACCCAACCCCACCCCTGGCCCCAGCAGCTGGGACTACAGGCACGTGCCACCATGCCCAGCTAATTTTTTTTTTTTTTTTTTGAGACAGTTTTGAGAATTTTGCTCTTGTTGCCCAGGCTGGAGTGCAGTGGCACAATCTCAGCTCACTGCAACCTTGCCTCCTGGATTCTCCTGCCTCAGCCTCCATCTACCACCATACCCAGCTAATTTTTTGTATTTAGTAGAGACAGGGTTTCACCATGTTGGTCAGGCTGGTCTCGAACTCCTGACCTCAGGTGATCCACCCGCCTTGGCCTCCCAAAGTGCTGGGATTACAAGCGTGAGCCACTGCAACTGGCCTTTTTTTTTTTTTTAAATTTTAGTAGAGACAAGAAGGTCTCACTAGGTTGCTGGTCTCGAACTCCTGAGCTCAAGAGATCCTCCCACCTCAGCCTCCTAAAGTGCTGGGAATATAGGTGTGAGCCACTGCACCCGGCCTCAGGACCCCGTTTTAGAGAACAGGCATGCCAGTCCCAGGGCCAGCCACAAGCCCTCCACAGCAAAGGCTTAGCAGCCTGTGGCTGGCAGCTCCTGATGTTTTGCTCACCTGTGCAGAGGTGGCCACGGCTGCTGCCTGGCATCTGGAATGCTTTTGAGAGGAGGCAGAGGAGAGCAGGTGGGTTGGATTACAGTGTATGGTGCTAACCATTCCACAGTTGTTTTGAGCTCTGCAGGGTGGCGGCTGGCAGAACCCACTGAGGAACCAGGGCCAGGAAGCAGGCCTTCCTCTGGCCCTGATAGCTCTGGGTAGCGCTGGGCCCAGGCTGCAGCTGTGCCTACAGCTGTCAGGCAGGAACCTGCCTCTCAGAGGCACCTGTGTGCAGGAGCCTCCTGCAGTTTGAGGCCAAAGCTCATGCACCACACCCTGCCCTCTGATGATGAGTGACCTTATCGAGTCCTCATATAACCCAGGAGGTGGCTGCCACTAATAGTTTTCCATTTTACAGATGGGGAATCGATAAGGTCACATTGTTAGAGCCTCTAGCCGTGGTAACTACATACTGCAAGGGAGCACTGCAGGAGGGCAGCCAAGCTGTGCCAGGGAGCACCATGCAGAGTGCCTCGTCCAGGTGTCTGAGTCTGTTTTGTGCTGCTATCACAGGATACCTGAGACTGGCTTATTTATAAAGAAAGGAAATTTAGGCCAGGCACAGCGGCTCACACCTGTAATCCCAGCACTTTGGGAGGCCCAGGCAGGTAGATCACCTGAGGTCAGGAGCTCGAGACCAGCCTGGCCAACATGGTGAAACTCTGTCTCTACTAAAAATACAAAAATTAGCCAGGAATGGTGGTGGACACCTGTAATCCAGGTACTCAGGAGGCTGAAGCACGAGAGTTGCTTGAACCCGGGAGGCAGAGGTTGCAGTGAGCCGAGATCCCACCACTGCACTCCAGCCTGGGCAACAAGAGTGAAACTGTCTTTATTTAAAAAAAAAAAAAAAAAAAGGAAATTTATATCTCATAGTTCTAGAGGCTGGGAAGTCCAAGTTCAAGGCTCCATTATCTGGTGAGAGCCTTCCTGCTGTGTCCTCAAAGGCAAAGATGGAAGGGGGAACTCACTTATTTAAGTCCTTCTTTTTTGGTTCAAGCAATCCTCCTGCCTCAGTCTCCCAAGTAGCTGGGACTACAGACATGCACTACCACACCCAGCTAATTATTGTATTTTTGGTAGAGGTGGGTTTTCACTATGTTGGCCAGGCTGGTCTTGAACCCCTGACTTCAGGTGATCTGCCCGCCTCGGCTTCCCAAAGTGCTGGGATTACAGGTATGAGCCACCATGCTTGGCCCTTAAATCCTTTTTATAGCAACATTAATCCATTAGCCTCTACCTCACAACACTGTTGCATTAAGGATTAAGTTTCCAACAGATGACTTTTGGGAAACATATTTAGGCCATAGCACCAGGTGAGCACTGGACTGGCTTCAAATCCCCCAGCTCTCCAGCTTTCCCACTCATGCACGTTCTCTATCTCCGTCTCTCCCTCTTCTAAGGTAAGTTTATTAACCTCTTGCCTCAGTTACCTCTTCTGTAAAATGGGAATCATAATTCATAATCTCACATGATTTCTGAGGATTCAGTGAGGATTGATGTGTAAAGCACTCAGAAGGCATGCGAGAAGTGCCGGCTCTCCCAGGGAGTTAGACAGGAGCCTCTGGGTGCCCTGGTTAAACAGTCACTGTTTTTCACAGTTCAGAAAAGCCCTCAACATCACAGGTTCATGGAACCCCATTAAGAGCCTGCAACATACGGCCGGGCGCGGTGGCTCAAGCCTGTAATCCCAGCACTTTGGGAGGCCGAGGCGGGTGGATCACGAGGTCAGGAGATCGAGACTATCCTGGCTAACATGGTGAAACCCCGTCTCTACTAAAAATACAAAAAACTAGCCGGGCGTGGTGGCGGGCGCCTGTAGTCTCAGCTACTTGGGAGGCTGAGGCGGGAGAATGGCGTGAACCCAGGAGGCGGAGCTTGCAGTGAGCCGAGATCACGCCACTGCACTCCAGCCTGGGAGACACAGCGAGACTCCGTCTCAAAAAAAAAAAAAAAAAAAAAAAAGAGCCTGCAACATGGCTTTGGGGATGGATCTATTTGATTCCAGTCGGGGCGGCCCCATCCAATAGAAATATAATGCAGGCCACATACGTCATTTTAGATTTTCTAATAGTCACAGTAAACAATACAAAGAAACAGATGATGTTAATTTTAAGGCCACGCGTGGTGGCTCACACCTGTAATTCAGCTCTTTGGGAGGCTGAGGTGGGTGGATCACTTGAGGTCAGGAGTTCGAGACCAACCTGGGCAACCTGGTGAAACTCCCATCTGTGCTAAAAATACAAAAATTAGCCAGGCGTGGTGGCACACGCTTGTAATCCCAGCTACTCAAGAAGCTGAGGCAGGAGAATTGCTTGACCTAGGAGATGGAGGTTGCAGTGAGCCAAGATCACGCCACTGCACTCCAGCCTGGGTGGCAGAGCAAGACAAAGAAAGAAAGAAAGGAAGAAGGAAGGAAGGAAGGAAGGAAGGAAGGAAGGAAGGAAGGAAGGAAGGAAGGAAGGAAGGAAGGAAGGAAGGAAGGAAAGAAAAGAAAGAAAGACAGAAAGAGAAAGAAGGAAAGAAAGAAAGAAACAAAGAAAGAAAGAAAGAAAGAAAGAAAGAAAGAAAGAAAGAAAGAAAGAAAGAAAGAGAAAACAGGTGGCTCACATCTGTAATCCCAGCACTTTGGGAGGCTGAAGTGGGCAGATCACTTGAGACCATGAGTTTAAGACCAGCCTGGCTGACATGATGAAACCCCCTCTCTAATAAAAATATAAAACTTAACCAGGCGTGGTGGTGCATGCTTGTAATCCCAGCTACTCAGGAGGTTGAGGCATGATAATTGCTTGAACCCAGAGTCAGAGGGTGCAGCGAGCTAAGATTGCACCATTGCACTTAAGCCTGGGCAACAGAGCGCGACTCTGTCTCAAAAAAATTTTTTTTAAACTTTATTTTATTGAACAGATAAAAATCTGACCATAACATATAATCACATAAAAACTATTAGACCAATTTCTTTTCTGTATTAAGTCAGAAATTGGTGTGTGGTTCCTACTTATGACACTTCTCAATTCACACTGACCGCGGGTCAGGGCTTGGTAGCCACATGGGGCTCATGGCTGCCACGGTGGATGGCGCAGAGCTAGGATCTGTTGTCTCCCCAAGCCCAATCCTTGAATTCTTGGGCTATAAAGGGAGGAAAGGAGGAAGGAAATTGTCATGATCGTCTCACTGGCCAGGCGACTGGCTTTGTGCTAGTTATTTTCCTGTGCAGTATCTCATTTAACTTCAAAGCAACCCTAGGAATGAGGTATTATTGTGCTTATGTTTCAGGGGTTTTCTTGTGGGGGTTTTTTTTTTTTTTTTTTTTTGTTTTTTCTTTTGAGACAGAGTTCCTCTCTGTCGCCCAGCAGGCTGGAGTGCAGTGGCACGATCTCAGCTCACTGCAACCTCCGCCTCCCCCTCCCGGGTTCAAGTGATTCCCCTGCCTCAGCCTACTCAGGAGGCGCACGCTGCCACGCCTGGCTAATTTTGTGTGTGTGTATGTGATTTTTTTTTTTTTTTTTTTTTGTATTTTAGTAGAGAAGAGGTTTCACCGTGTTGGCCAGGCTGGTCTGGAACTCCTGAGCTCACGCAATCCACCCACCTTGGCCTCCCAAAGTGCTACAATTACAGGCGTGAGCCACCGCACCCAGCCTGTGCTTAAGTTTTTTTTATTTTTTTTTGAGACAGAGTCTCGCTGTGTCGCCAGGCTGGAGTGCAATGGCGCGATCTCGGCTCACTGCAACCTCCGCCTCCTGGGCTCAAGCAATTCCCTGCCTCAAGTAGCTAGGATTACAGGTGCGCGCCACCATGCCCAGCTAATTTTTGTATTTTTAGTAGAGATGGGGTTTCACCATGTTGGCCAGGATGGTCTGAAACTCCTGACCTCAGGTGATCCCCCCACCTCAGCCTCCCAAAGTGCTGGGATTACAGGTGTGAGTTACTGCACCTGGCCTTGTCTTAAAGGCTCAGAAAGATTAAGAGACTTGCTTGAGGCCACCCAGGAAACAAGAAACAGGGTCAAGATTTTAAGCTTCCAAATCCCTGATTGCCCCCTATGGCCTGCTGGAATCAATGATGTCCTCAAATTCATCCCAAGGGCCATTTCTCCAAGTTAGCCATTTCTTTCTACCTGTAACACATTCCTCCCAACCTCCACCCCCTGCCTTCTGGCCCAACAACTTACTCAGGTTGTGTGTGTGTCTAGGTGTGTCTGTGTGTGTGTGTGTGTGTGTGTTTTAAGATGGAGTCTTGCTATGTTGCCTAGGCTGCTCTCAAACTCCTGAGCTCAGGCGATCCTCCTGCCTTAGCTTCCCAAGGTGCTCAGATTACAAGTTGCTCAGGGGTTTGGCTGCCAGGATATCTGGCCACTTCCAGTAATGGCCAGTCCTGTCCTCCCAGACCATTTCTCTGGGCTTGCTCTTTGGGATGAGACTAGGAGGCCTGGGGAGTTGTGTGATATCAGCTCTCCCCAGGCTGCAAACTCACCTGGGCAGCTGAAAGCAGACATCTTCAGTTACACTTTCTGTAAAAGGATCCAGCTGGGAGCTTAAGCCTCTCCTTATGGTGCCTGGATTTATGCTCTTGCAAAGGGGGCTGGCGGGCACATACAGGCAGCCCCAGAGCCCACCCACATCATGATTACAAGCTTTCAGGCTGGCAGCTGGTTCGTTACTATTAAACCTATTTATTTAGCCGGGCACTTTAAGAGGCCTCTGTGATTTCTGTCACTCTGCAGGACAGCCAGGGGCCAATTTTCTGAGGATGATAGATTTCTTCTCATTTGTTGCTCTCAAGCTGTGGGTTCCTTCCGTGTTGTGGAACAAATCACAAGATGCCGTCTCCTGGGACTCCTGGGAAGGGAGCTTTGAAAGGGGAAGTGTCCTGGGCTGCCCCATCAGCCACTTCTGCAAAATAGCAGGGAAGTTTCAGGAGCCGAGAGGCTGCAGTGACTACCCCTGAGACACAGAGGAAGCGTTTTGAGGAGGAGGGAGAGGTGGGAAGGCTGGGGAGGAGGGTAGAGGACACACAGCCTGGAGCTCATGCTTGGATTTCCTCAGAGCTGTGGTTCTCAACGTTGTTTGCACATCAGAATCATCTGGGAGCTTTAAAAGATACTGAAGCCAGCCGGGCGTGGAGGCTGACACCTGTCATCTCAGCAGTGTGGGAGGATCACTTGAGGTCAGGAGTTCGCGACCAACCTGGCCAACATAGTGAAACCCCATCTCTACTGAAAATACAAAAGTTAGCTGGGCCTGGTGGCAGGCACCTGTAATCCCAGCTAATCAGGAGGCTGAGGCAGGAGAATCGCTTGAATCCAGGAGGTGGAGGTTGCAGTGAGCCGGGGTTGTGCCACTGCACTGCAGCTTGGGTGACGGAGTGAGACTCTGTCTCAATAAAAAAAAAAAAAAAAAAAAAAGATACTGAAGCCAGGCACCACCTACTGACATTCTGATTTTATGGGTGTGGGCATGGCTTGGGGAGCAGGATGTTTAGAAGCTCTCTGGGTGATTCCAATGTGCTAGATTAGAGGTGCCCTACATGGTCCTGCAGATGTGTGAACAGACTGGGATAGTCCCCCGTCAGGAGAAATTGTCCAAGACTTGGAGATGGACAAGAGGGATTCTGGGCATGCCTTCCATGGGGTTCAGGGCTGGGTTTCAGGGATTGCCTGTTTACACAGGACTCTGTCTGATGTCTTTCTGTTGACCAGGCTATTTAATGAATGTATTTATTTAGAGATGGAGTCTCACTCTGTTACCCAGGCTAGAGTGCAGTGGCACCATCTTGGCTCACTGCAACCTCCATTTCCTGGGTTCAAGAGAGTCTCCTGCATCAGCCTCCCGAGTAGCTGGGATTACAGGCATGTGCCACCATACCTGGCTAATTTTTGTGTCTTTAGTAGAGATGGCGTTTTGCCATTTTGGCCAGGCTGGTCTCGAACTCCTGACCTCAGGTGATCTGCCCGCCTTGGCCTCCCACAGTATTAGGATTACAGGCATGAGCCACTACACCCGGACTGACCAGGCTATTTTAATCCTCTGATAAGGGATTAAATAGAAATCATTATTGTCCATAACAATGTAAATGGATTTTGTCCCACAGAGATACAGTTGGTGTCCATCCCATAGAAAAGATGACTGTAAACATTACATTTTATTACCCTGTAGGACATTGACCCACTTGGTATCTATTAGCAAATCCATCCTAGCATTCCTAACTGCATCTATATATGGCTGATTTTCAAATTCTGTTTTCAACTGCTCTTCACATCTCATTGGTTCCCTCATTAATTCACAAGTTGAATGAAATTATTTACACATGTTTATTTTCTGGTTGAAAGTCATGTTTGCAACCTTTTGAAAAGTACCATTTGGCTCCCCCCCAGGGAGAGCCGTGCCCCTTCCTCCTTACCCCTCCGTGCCCAGTACACCACCTGGCTGTGGCTCTATCACGCGGTGCTGTCTCCCCAGCTATACTAGGGTCCTGGGGACCTGCACTTCATCCTACTGGTTTGGTCTTGTGATGTCTGTATTCACTGCACCTGGTCCAGGGTCAGGGAAAGAGGAGTTGCTCAATAAATGTTTCTGGAGAGCCTTGTCCCATGGGTCACCAGCATGGATTACCCAGCGTCACTTCATCAGCACCCAATTCACTGTTTTGGGTGTTTTTTTTATTTTTTGAAATGGAGCCTTGCTCTGTTGCCCAGGTTGGAATGCAGTGGCTCAATCTCAGCTCATTGCAAGCTCCACCTCCCGGGTTCAGGTGATTCTCCTGCCTCAGCCTCCCGAGTAGCTGGGATTACAGGCACCTGCCATCACACCCAGCTAATTTTTGTATTTTTGTAGAGACAGGGTTTCACCATGTTGGCCAGGCTGGTCTTGAACTCCTGACCACAGGTGACCTGCCTGCCTCAGCCTCCCAAAGTGCTGGGATCACAATCATGAACCACTGTGCCTGGCCCAGATGGCAGTTTTTATACCTTTACGCATGTAAGCAAAGATACTTGCCCAGAAAAATTTGATTTTACCTGGAGAGTCACTCAGAAGGACAATATATATAGGGATTTGAACCCAGAAGACATATTATCAAGTATGATATTTAGGACATGTGGTTCTTCAAAGACTCTCTACGTGTACTGTTTCTTAGCTTCTTGGATGCTCAGTGATGTTTGCAAAAATCTCCATCCCAGCACATTCTACAACATGTCAGCGTCACTGCACCATTCACTACATTTCTTTTCTCCTCGCATCTTTCTTTAAAAACGGCAGCCACAGAAGGAGTAGCATGCCTGTGTTTTATACCTCCTTTCTCTCTCCTGTTGATTTCCTGGCAAGTGTCCGATTTCATTATGACATGGAGAATCAACTTTGGGCCGCGGGAGGCTCGTTGAGCTGCTGTAATGCCTGGGCGTTTATTCATCATCCTCTCCCATGCTGCTTCCAGCCTTGACAGTCAGCACAACAAATACTTAATGGCTCCTGACTTCCGTGAGGCTTCATATTTCACACTCTATAGGCTACGGTCTGCAGTGGGTCTGTTCCTCCCTATGTTTGCAGAAAAACTGGCAGAGGCATAATCGTAAAGTTTTATTCTCCTATCTTCTTCTGCTCATTTGTAAGGGCTTCCAGACACACATAACTCACTGATAGTCGGACGCTGAAAGACTCTCCAAGAATGCCTGCTGCGTAATTGAAATGATGCTCTTCAGAACTGTTGAAGTTTCTATCACTATGCAGCTATTGATGGTGGCATTCCTGAAGAATATATTGCTCTTGCAAGCACTTGCTGGGGCTTTCCAGGGTCTTCTGAATCCATTTTGATTTTGTTTACAGTTGCTGGCTTGTTTGGTGACTTGGAGATGGTGATATGTTGGGATGATGCCCAGGATGTCCAGGAACAGACTTTGCGGGTAGAGAATGACGGGAGAATCTTTCTGCCTTCTTTTACCCACTGTTTCTTCTCCTCTCCTCTCCTTTCCCCTTCCTTCCTTCCTTCCTTCCTTCCTTCCTTCCTTCCTTCCTTCCTTCCTTCCTTCCTTCCGAGAGAGTCTCGTTCTGTTGCCTGGAGTGCAGTAGTGCAATCTCGGCTCACTGCAACTCCCGGGTTCAAGCGATTCTCCTGCCTCAGCCTCCCGAGGAGCTGGGATTACAGGTGTGCACCACCACGCCCAGCTAATTTTTTGGTATTTTTAGTAGAGACTGGTTTCACCATGTTAGCCAGGATGGTCTCAATCTCCTGACCTTGTGATCCCCCCGCCTCAGCCTCCCAAAAGTGCTGGGATTACAGGCACGAGTCACTGTGCCTAGCCCCCCTGCCCCGTCTTTTTAATTTTTTTCGAGATAGAGTCTCACTCTGTCACCCAGGCTGGAGTGCAGTGGCCCACTCTCTGCTCACTGCAACCTCCACCTCCTGAGTTCAAACGATTCTCCTGCCTCAGCCTCCCCAGTGGCTGGGATTACAGGCGCCCACCACCACACCCCACTAATTTTTTTTAAATTTATTTTTAGTAGAGATGGGGTTTCATCATCTTGGCCAGGTTGGTCTCAAACTCCTGACCTCGTAATCCACCCACCTTGGCCTCCCAAAGTGCAGGGATTACAAGTGTGAGCCACCGCGCCTGGCATTTTTTTTTTTTTTTTTAAAGACAGGCTTTCACTCTGTCACCCACGTTGGAGTTCAGTGCCGCGATCACAGTTCACTGAAGCCTCTACCTCCTGAGCCCAAGCAGTCCTCCCAGCTCAGCCTCCCAAGGAGCTGGGATCACACACCCAGCTAATTTTTGTATTTCTTGTAGAGAAGGAGATCTCCCTTTGTTGCCCAGGCTGGTCTTGAACCCCTGGACTCAAGCAATCCTCCCGCCTCTGCCTCTCAAAGTGCTGGGATTACAGGCATCAGCCACCATATACAGCCCACTCTTTTTTTCTTAACCTAGTTGTTGCCTAGGACAGAAGTCCATGTAGCAGAGGAACAAGCACATAGACGCTGAGTCAGGCAGCCCTGAGTTCAAGTCATGAAGTCCCCAACTGCAGTCCCTGAGATCCTTGCTTCCCATTCTTTACTCCCTCCTGGTCTATGAATGAAAAAATCCCATCCTTCCAAATGTGACTTTGCCGCCACAACTCTTGCTAGAAAGTGCAGAGTATGTGGTGGGGGAGGAAATGACGGCGAGCCTGGCCCACAGTGGAGTCACGTGTTCTTGCTCATCTCTCCTGTGCTTCCTCCATCTGCCATGAGAAGAATATGCCCTGGGTGGCTGCTGGGCCCACAGTGATGAAGATGGGGCCAACCTGAACCCAGCCTGCAACCTGGAGATGATCCCGCCCAACCCGGAGAGCTGTGCATGAGAAAGATAAGTGTTGACAGGGGTTGGCATAATTTTGTCTGTAAAGGGCCAGACAATCTCAGTTGCAGTTTCTCAACTCTGCCCCTGTGGTACAAAGGCAGCCAGAGACAACACAGAAAACAGATGGCTATGGCTGGGTCCAATAAAACTTTATTTGTGGACACTAAAATTGGAAATTCACATAATTTTCTTGTGTCAGGAAATATACTTTATTTATTTATTTATTTATTACCATTTAAAAACATAAGCTATTCTTAGCTCATGGGCTACAGAAAAGTAGGCGGTGGGCTAGATGTGGCAGTAGTTTGCCCAGACTTGCTGTAAGCCATTGAAATGTGTGAGGCTTCCTCGTTACAGAGCAAAACTGATTAATATACTGTTCCATTTGTGCAACCTTGAACAAATGACTTATCCCCCCTAAATCTCAACTTTCTTTCTGTTTTCTTTTCTTTCTTTTTTTTTTTATTTTATTTTTATTTTTTGAGACGGATCTCACTCTGTCATCCAGGCTGGAGTGCCACAGCGTGATCTCAGCTCACTGCAATTTCCGCCTCCTGGGTTCAAGGAATTCTCCTGCCTCAGCCTCCCGAGTAGCTGGGATTACAGGTGCCCGCCACCACACCCGGCTAATTTTTGTATTTTTAGTAGAAATGGGGTTTCACCATGTTGGCCAGGTTGGCCATGTTGGTCTTGAACTCCTGACATCAGGTGATCTGCCTGCCTTGGCCTCCCAAAATGCTGGAATTATAGGCGTGAGCCACCATGTTTGGCCAAATCTCAACTTTCTTTTCATAAAATGGAGGTAACAGGGTGGGCACGGTGGCTCACGCCTGTAATCCCAGCACTTTGGGAGGCCAACGAGGACGGAACACGAGGCCAGGAGATTGAGATCATCCTGGCTAACACGGTGAAACCCCGTCTCTACTAAAAATACAAAAAATTAGCCAGGCATGGTGGCAGGCGCCTATAGTCCCAGCTATGTGGGAGGCTGAGGCAGGAGAATAGTGTGCACCTGGGAGATGGAGCTTGCAGTGAGCCAAGATGGCACCATTGCACTCCAGTCAGGGTGACAGAGTGAGACTCCGTCTCAAAAAAAAAAAAAAAAAAAGGTAGAGGTAACAGTATAATATTTCTCATTGTAAATGAAGTCATATGCAGGGATTGTTTTGATTATAGATGTTTAATATATTATGGTTTTAGTCTACATACTGTCATTCTAGTAGAGGGAGGGGACAGGAGCTCTTCCCCCAAACCCAAGTCGACTGAGGTTGTGTTTCCCTCTCAGCGAAGTCAAACAAGTGGGGCTCCAGGAAGATAACTCTTCAAGACTGGGGGTGCTGGCAAGCAGAGGCCATGGGCAGCTCACTCCCTGCCAGGTGCTTACAGAGCTGCCAAGTCTGCAGTCTCCTTTGTTCCTGCTCTCAGGACAGCCAGGGGTATGGCGAAGGTGTGCCCAGGAGCTTGGCCTGGGTTCCCAGGAGTATAGTGTATACGTGAGTATACAGACCACGGTCTGCTTCCCATCTGGAAAGAATCTGACTGGAGCAGCTGGTGATGGCTGTGCAGGTAGGGACTGTGATACAATTGCCCAGGAAAAAAGGATGGGGGTCCCCCGCCCATATGTGTACAGAACTTAGAAACCATTGCAGAGGACCTCATTGATTCCTGTGGCTCCGTGTGAATGACCATGATACCAAGGGGAAGTAGGAGCCGCAACCTGCCCAGGGTTCCCTCAGTGAGTTACACCTTACCCAGAGAAGGTGGTAAGGGCATGGACCACTGGAAGAGCTTGAAGGGAAACATGGACATCCCTTTCTTTCTTCTTCCTTCCTTTCTTTCTCTCTCTGTCTCTCTCTTTCTTTCTTTCTTTCTTTTTCTTTCTTTCTCTTGCTTGCTTTCTTGCTTGACAGAGTTTTGTTCTTGTTACCAATGCTGGAGTGCAATGGCACGATCTCAGCTCACTGCAACCTCTGCCTCCTGGGTTCAAGCAATTCTCCTGCCTCAGCCTCCTGAGTAGCTGGGATTACAGGCATCTGCCACCAAGCCCAGCTAATTTTTAGTAAAGATGGGGTTTCACCATGTTGGCCAGGCTGGTCTCGAATTCCTGACCTCAGGTGATCCACCTGCCTCAGCCTCCTAAAGTGTTGGGATTACAGGAGTGAGCCATGCACCTGGCCGGACATCCTTTCTGAAGGTGTCCTCAGTAATGGAGATGTCCAGTGTCAGTCTGAACATCACTCCAGGAAACGAGGTGGGGGGTGGGGGGTGATGGACACACCATCTGCATGGAGACCACCCTGGGGCAGGTGGTACCAGAGCCTCAGAGAGAGATGGAGAGCGCCTCCATTCTTATCTCAGAGCCACAGCTGGACTGCTGCAGGGGGAATGGGACCTGAGAGCTTTGAATTAGACATGGGGTTGTGGTTTAAAACTGGAAGGCTTTCTAATAACTGAAAATGACCAGGAAAAAATATATAGGATCTGCTTAAAATGTTGTTTGGAGATAGAAAGTGGAATTTGACAAAGCATGGCTGAAGGCATTGATTAGAGAAAATATAAAACCATTTTACGTTTATATCCCCTGAGTCTGAGACTGCTCAATAAACCAGTTAAACATTTGATTAGAATCCTCATGTTTTCCCTCCACCCCATCTCCCTAGCTCCCCTGCCAGTGGGAAAATGTTGCAAGCTGGTTTCACACTTTTGCTTAAGGAAGGAAGGAAAAAGAAGGAAGGGAGAGAGAGCAAAAAGAAAAGCTCCGTCATGGCTATTTGCAAGGACACACTTAGGACACACTGTTTATTTCTGGAACTCCCTTGAGTTAGATGTAACCACAGTTATCTTCCTTCTAGGGTGATTTTACTCAAGGAAAAAATGTTATCCCCAGTGTTGACTGGCTTCAGTCCTTCCAGGCAAAGTCAGAAAGATAGAACCTGCTCAATTTGCAGAACAGCAAGGAAGGAAGGAAGGAAGGAGAAAGAAAGAAAGAAAAAGAGAAAGAAAGAGAGAGAGAAATGAAGGAAGGAAGGAAGGAAAGAAGGAAGGAAAGAAGGAAGGAAGGAGAAAAGAAAAAAGAAAGGGAAGGGAAAGAAAGGGGAGAGAAGGGGAAGAGAAGATAGAACCACTCCATCAAAGTCGATCTCAAGTGTCATCTGAAGAAAGCCTAACAAGAAAAGGACCCAGAATCTTTTTTTTTTTTTTTTTCTATTCTGTGAAGAGTACTTTCTCCAGGTTGCAGACAGTTATCTTGATCTTGAATTTAAAGACCCACTTAAGGCAGAGTCAGGGTCTCAGCCAATCAGGGTCCCACAAGCCCTGGCCACCAATTGGTGCAGGGGCCCAGGCTTGAACCGATCAGAGCAGGGCATGCCCCTGGGACTGTGATTGGCTCAGGAGTGAGCACGTGACCCAAGATGGCTTCAGGAGACCAAGGAAAAGGCGTGTGCTGTGGCTGCCGGAGAAGCCCTGTCAGTGCCAGTCTTGATGTCTCTCTTGATTCCGGCAGGCAAAAGAAGAGGCATGTGGTCATGGTGGTTACAGCCATCCTACCGATAGGGCTGCCAGATAAAATATGAGAAGCCCAATTAAATTTAAATTTCAAAAATAACAAATAAATTTGAATTTCAGATATACAGTGATTTGTGGGGAGGGGCTGTCAATATTTGGGACGTAATTATACTAGAAATATTTTCATTGTCTGAAATTCAAATAACTGCATGACCATCATTCATGTATCCATTTATTCATTTTTTGCTACATCTGGCATTCCTCTACCTGAAGGGCACCTGTGTATAGAGGCTGACTGTGCAGAGGGCCATAGCCAGAGGGAACCGCCGGCCGGCTCAGATAATAATGACAGAGTGACCCTTAAGACCAAGTACGCCAGGCCAGACCCCCCGTGCCAGCACCGTTGAAGGCTCAGGGATTTAGGCACAACCGCTAACTCATAGAGTTGAGGCCCCACCAGCCTGCTTGAAATGCAAATTAAGTTACAACAGCAACAAAAAATGTTTGTTACTTATAAAAAGTTTGTTACTTTACTTACAAAAAGTAAGTAACAAAAAAAGACCAGTGTCTCACACTCCCTGACCATGCCACTTCTCTCCCACCTGTTGGGAAGGCCTCTGCAGATAGAATGCAGTGGAACTGAGGAGAGGAGAATAAGGGAACCCAGACTTGTGTTCTCCAGACATCGTCTCCCTAGAAATAGGGCTCGCTCTGCATGAGCACCTATGAGGAAGATGTGTTAGGAGGAGATAATTGAGGATCCCATTCAACCTGGGCTACTGCAATCCCTCCTGGGTCATGTCCCACGTCAGCCATCACCACACCAATATTCTGTTTCTAACCATGGGTTCCTAGAGTAATGATGGTCTGAGTGGTCGTGTGACGCAGGGTGGAATGAGGTGTGTCCTGCTGGAATCCAGGGAAGAGGTGAAGTGTCATGTGATACTAGCCCCAGAGGGTCTGTACTTCCTTGGCTTGGGCATGGCTGAGCAGGACACACTTCCGATCCATTGGTGACACCTTGCTGATGAGTCACTGAATTGTAACCAGTGTTAACTTTTTATTTACTATTTATTCAGCCCCTGCAGAGTTTGGGTTCCATGAGGGTAGGGAAGAGTTTGTTTGTTTGTTTGTTTTTAACTATTATGTCCCCAGTAATTAGAGGAGGGCCTGGCACAGAATGACTCAGAAGATATTTTTTGAATGAATGAAGAAAGGAATTTGCAATGATGGCAGTAAATGCTTCTAAAGGCATCACAAAACATAGCTGCCCCAGCATGTTTACTTCAGAGTTTGAGAATCACTTCTCCATAGATCATACCCCATTTAGGACCTTTGCCTTCATCTGCCCGAGTAGTTTGGGTGGCCTCCAGGTCCCAAGAGCTCAGATCACCCCTGAGGCTGGCCATCACTATCACCCACCAAATTGCTCTTGAAATCTCCTTTATCCGGTTTTGGTGGGGCAGATATGAAAAAGGACAGGGAAGGTTTGGCCTCCAGGCCCTCCACTTCTGTGTTTAAAATATTCAAAGGACAAGGCGCTTCCGAAGCCAGAATGATAAAGCTGGCTTCACAGATGTCACTGGTGATGAGCAGATGAAAACACAAATGCAGGCCTTGGCTTTGAGAAAGCGAGGGATGTCTGAGAAGGGAATGGTGGATAAAGCGTGCGTGCGTGGACGCCGGGCGCAGTGGCTCACGCCTGTCATCCCAGCACTTTGGGAGGCCGAAGCAGGCAGATCACAAGGTCAGGCTTTCCAGACCTGCTTGACCAACGTGGTGAAACCCCGTCGCTACTAAAAATACAAAAATTAGCCGGGCACGGTGGTGTGTGCCTATAATCCCAGCTACTCAGGAGGCTGAGGCAAGAGAATTGCTTGAACCTGGGACGCTCACAATTGCAGTGAGCTGAAGTCATGTCATTGCACTCCAGCCTGGGTGACAGAGCAAGAATCTGTCTCAAACAACAAAAAACAAAACAAAACAAAACAAAACAAAAAAGCACACATGGGACCCACAGCTACCTGCCCAGCCCTCAGCACCCTCAGCTTTCAGGAGGTGGGAGGAGTGGGGACAGAGTGGCAGACAGGCTCCGCTTCATGTCTACGTCTCCCACCTGCTTTCTGTGAGCCACCTTCGTCGTCCCCGCACCAGGTTTGCATGATAGCCGTGACAGCTTGTGCTGGAGCCACAGGGTGGGTTGGAAAGGCGTTTATCAGTCCAAAACACTCCAGTCATTAGCATGTTTTATGGGATTCCAAAACCATGGAGAATGGAGGAACGTTCTTCCCCAGAGCTTCCCTCAGGAGATGGGGGAGAAAAAAAAAAAAAAAAGAGGAATGGGAGAGATGAAAAGGCTTTTTTACTCCCCAGATTGGAACCACACTTCAGATGAAAATAATGTGTCTTGAAGGCAGTGATAAGATAGAAGAGAAAATTGCTCTAGAAATGTTCACGACAGTGTCTCCCTCTTATCTCTTTGTGCCCCTGTCAGTTGGAAACAGTGTTTTCTGCTGATTGAGAATACCCAGAATATGGAACAAAAGCTGCCTTTAAAGCGTGCTCTCTGAGAACATTAGCCCGTTTTTTTAACGTCTTTAATTTCACGGCTTCAACATGTACGGTTGTTTGACAATTTCACGAGGCAGCTGTGGAGAGAAAACAAAACATGACTGCCAATTAGTGCTGTCTCACTTGCCTGTCCAACTGCTCCATCTTCTCTGAAGCCTTACATGCATTTTTCCAAGCCACTTGGCTTCTTGGGTGCTATTTAATTTGCCTGGAACATTCTCACAGATCAGCATTTCACGAGAGCCGTGGTGCTTGGCTGGAGGGCAGTACTGTACCTTCCTGGCCAGTTCTCATCAGAGAAAAGATGTCACTTGCTGTCATTCACATGTTGGAGTCCTAACCCTCAGGACCTCAGAACTTGCCCTTATTTGGAAATAGGGTCTTTGCAGAGGTAATCAAGTTAAGATGAGGTCATCAGGATGAGCTCTAATCAAAGACCAATGTCCTTATAAAAAGTACAATTTGGGCCAGGCACTGTTCCTCACACTGTAATCCCAGCACTTTGGGAGGCCGAGGCGGGCGGATCACTTGAGGTCAGAGGTTCAAGACTAGCCCGGCCAACATGGTGAAACCCCGTCTCTACTAAAAATACAAAAATTAACCGGGTGTGGTGGCGGGCTCCTGTAATTCCATCTATTTGGGAGGCTGAGGCAAGGGAATCGCTTGAACCTGGGAGGTGGAGGTTGCAGTGAGCCAAGATCACACCACTGTACTCCAGCCTGGGAGACAGAGCCAGACTCTGTCTCAAAAAAATAAATTTTGTTTTAAAATTTGTCTTCATTTAATTGATACCCAGAGTTGGCCCCATGACACAGTCCTCAGAAGGTCCTGAGAATATGTGCCCAACGTGGTCGGGGCACAGCTTGGTTTTATATATTTTAGGGAGGCATGGGACATCAATCAAATACATTTAAGAAATACATTGGTTTGGTTCATAAAGGTGGGACAACTCAAACCAGGGCTTCCAGGCTATGGGTCAATGTAAGCATTTTCTGTTGACAATTGGTTGAATTTATCTAAAGACCTCGGATCATAGAAAGAAAATGTTCAGCTTAAGATAAAGGATTGTGGAGTCTAAGATTCTTTTGAAGTCTTATAGTGGCAGCCCTTAGAGACAATAGATGATACATGTTTCCTATTCAGATCTTTAAAAGGTACTAGACTTTTTTTTTTTTTTTTTTTTTTTTTTGAGATGGAGTATTGCTCTGTTGCCCAGGCTGGAGTGCAGTGGTGCAATCTCGGCTTACTGCAATCTGCCTCTGGGGTTCAAGCGATTCTCCTGCCTCAGCCTCCTGAGTAGCTGGGATTACAGGCATGCACCACTATATGCAGCTAATTTTTGTATTTTTTTTTTTTTTTTTTTTTTGAGACGGAGTCTCGCTCTGTCACCCAGGCTGGAGTACAGTGGTCGGATCTTGGCTCACTGCAAGCTCCGCCTCCTGGGGTTACGCCATTCTCCTGCCTCAGCCTCCTGAGTAGCTGGGACTACAGGCACCCACCACCTCAACCGGCTAGTTTTTTTGTATTTTTTAGTAGAGACGGGGTTTCACTGTGTTAGCCAGGATGGCCTCAATCTCCTGACCTCGTGATCTGCCCGTCTCGGCCTCCCAAAGTGCTGGGATTACAGGCTTGAGCCACCGCGCCCGGCCAATTTTTGTATTTTTAGTAGAGATGGGGTTTCGCCATGTTGTCCAGCCTGGTCTTGAATTCCTGATCTCAAGGGATCTGCGTGCCTTGGTCTCCCAAAGTGCTGGGATTACAGGCATGAGCCACCATGCCCACCCGGCCTAAAATTTGCTTTAGTTAATCTCTTTAGGATAGGGAGGGCCTGGAAGAAAAAGAGCTATGTTGTGTTAGCTATGTTAATACAGATAATAATAATAGCTATTAGCTATGTTAATACAGATTCTTTACAGATGCAAATTCTCCCCCACAAAGGACGGCTTTGCAGGGCCATTTCAAGACATGGCAAAGAAACATGTTTCAGGATAAAATATTTTGATTTTCTTCCTTGTCTTGTAAAGTTATGCCAGAGTCAGGTTGGAAAGTAAACCACAATATATAGAGTTAAATAAAACCCATCTGATGAGAATTTTTGATTTGTAGCTCATGACTCCCAGACCCCTTAGGAATTTGGGCAAGATACAAAAATCAATTTAGTTTCTCACCAGAGAACTTGAATCCCAGCCAGAGTCTGGGAGCCACTAGATGGCAGTCAAGACTGAGGCTGGACTAAGTCTAAACCAGCGGCAATGGCCACAGCTGGGCACAGCCAGAGTGGCAGAAAGACCTGGAAGCCCCATGGCGGGCAGAGGCACGGCGGCCCCCTTGGGAGGGGAAAGGGAGGACACCGCAGCCAGTTGTGTCTGTGAGGCACTGGGCAGGGGCAAAAGGTCACTATTCAGGGAGGATGGAGGTTTGAAAGCCCAGGAGCTTTCACGTGAAGAAGAAATCAAATTCAGAAAGGTTCAGAGGCTTACCTGATGTCACAAATCAGCGTCTTGGAGTCAGAGCCCACAGCTGGCCCTGGATCTAGTTTGCCCACCGTGTACAAGAAACATGCATCTTAGTTGGCTCTGACTTAGAAAGAGGAAGAAGGTGCCCTTGGGGAGGCCACCTGGCCTCTCCATTTTGAAGCAGGCAGCTGTCCAGAACTGCAGCTCTTCCCCACAGGGTCTACCTGGCCAGAGGCTGCTGCGTCAGGCAGTGCCCACCTGTCAGGTCAAGGAGGCCCAGGGAGGGGGGTGAGGAGCCACAGCAGCGGGTGACAGTGGGTTCCTGGGGTGGGTGGGATGCCTATGGGTCAGATCAGGGACCTGTGTGTCCCTTCCACGGGCAGCTTTCTGCACAGCCTTCCCTCTCCGTAAGTGCAGAAAGAGATCGAGGCCTCCTGGTCACTTGGAGCAGTGTTCTTTATTCAGACAGGATCCTTCTGGCTTAGTTCATCCAGAATTCTGGAAACTTTGGGAGAAGCATCCATTGTCATTTGCCTGCAAGTCTGGCCACATCTAGTTTCCCTGAGCCAAAATTGCAGCCACCCTGTAAGATGCTTCACAGGCTCTTGGTACCTGGTATTGACAGTGATGAGAAGGCAAAGGGGAACGTTAGTGAAGACTTTTTAGTTCTTAAAAAAATAACCATAATGATGAGTAACATTTATCAATTGCAAATGATGGGCCAAGCATTTTGCATGCATTGCCTAATTTAGTTCTCACAACCACCCTTGAGATAACAAACAAAATGAAGAAGAAACCAAGTTCAGAAAGGCTCAGAAACTTGCATGATGTCACAGATCAGAGCCTTGGAGTCAGGGCTGAAGCAGGCCCTGGGCCTGGTTAGCCCACTCTGTACAAGAATTGCTCTCCAGCTGTGCAAAAGCCAAACCTTAAGACAAGAGAAGGGGAGCTAAAATTGTCATGAGAGAGAGTTTAGAGGAAGGACTGAAACTTTAGGGATACAAAAATTGCACAAGCTCCCATTTCACTTTTCCCCAAATATTAATATCTTTTGGAACCTTAGGAGAGATTGTGGGCTGGGCATGGTGGCTCACACCTGTAATCCCAGCACTTTGGGATGCCAAGGCAGGCGGATCACTTGAGGTTGGGAGTTCAATACCAGCCTGGCCAACATGGCAAAACCCCGTCTCTACTAAAAATACAAACATTAGCCAGGCATGGAGGCAGGTACCTGTAATCTCAGCTACTCTGGAGGCTGAGGCAGAAGAATCACTTGAACCCGGGAGGCAGAGGTTGTAGTCAGCCGAGATTGTGCCATTGCACTCCAGCCTGTGCGACAAGAGCGAGACTCCGTCTTGGAAAAAAAACCAAAAAGATTATGGGCTGGCATGGTGGCTCACACCTATAATCTCAGAACTTTGGGAGGTTGAGGAGGGCAGATTGCTTGAGCCCAGGAGTTTGTGACCAACCTGTGCAACATGGCAAGACCCTGTCTCTACAAAAAATACAAAAATTAGCTGGGTGTGGTGGTGCACGCCTGTGGTCCCAGCTACATGGGAGGCTGAAGCAGGAAGATTGCTTGAGCCTGAGAGGCCATGGTGAGCTGTGATCACAGCCCTGCACTCCAGCCTGGGGTACAAAGCAAGAGCTTGTCTCAAAAATAAATAAATAAATAAATAAATAAATAAATAAATAAGAGAGAGAGAGAGAGAGGTTATGTGAAAAAAGAGCTCCATGGGTAAAATGGGCTGGGAAGCTCTAGTTTAAGTAAAGTGCAGCGGGGTTCTTTGCGGCTGGGCTTCCTTGGCCGTGTCTAGGACAGAGTGACCCCTACCTCACAGCCAGCACAGAGGGGATCCCAATCTTGCAACTTCAAGGAACTGATGGTATTGGAAATGGATTCTTCTTAGAACCCCCTAATAAGAACCCAGCCTGGCTGACGCTTTGACTTTGACCTTATAAAACCTGGATCAGAAAAACTAGCCGAGCCAACCTGGACTTCCGACCTATGAGCTAAGTGATACATTTGTGTTGTTTTAAGCTGCTAAAGTTGTGGCCAATTTGTTACAGTGGCAACAGGAAATCACTATACTCACCTGTCATGACCTTTCTCTGTTCCCATGTCCTAGACAAAGCTGTGTGATTGCTGGCCCTCCCCTCAGGGACTGTCACTCTCTGCCTTAGTGCCAAGGTGAGGCCTGAGGGTCAAAATTCAGAGGTCCTTTTGAAGTTCTCTGTTCTCAGGGGTCTTTGAAACCTGGAACCAGAGGAAGGGAGGCAGAGAATATTTGCTTGGCCAAACGAAGCTTATTTTGAATTCCAACATGAAGATTCAAAATCTAGAAGCCAGCCAGGCGTGGTGGCTCATGCCTGTAATCCCAGCACTTTGGAAGGCCAAGGCAGGAGAATCACTTGAAACCAGGAGTACAAGATCAGCCTGGGCAGTGTAACAAGACCCCATCTCTACTAAAAATAGAAATTAAAAAATTAGCAGGTTGTGGTGTCGGCACCTGTAGTCCCAGCTACTTAGGAGGCCGAGACAGGCATACTGCTTGAGCCCAGGAGGTCGACGCTGCAATGAGCCATGTTCGAATCACTGTACTCCAGCCTGGGTGACAGGGCGAGACTCTGTTTCTTTTTTTTTTTTTGAGACGGAGTCTCGCTCTGTTGCCTAGGCTGGAGTGCAGTGGCACGATCTTGGCTCACTGGAGCCTCCACCTCCAGGGTTCAGACGATTCTTGTGCCTCAGCCTCCTGAGTAGCTGGGATTACAGGCTCGTGCCACCACACCTGGCTAATTTTTGTATTTTCTGTATTTTTAGTAGAGACGGGGTTTCACCATGTTGGCCAGACTGGTCTTGAACTCCTGACCTTAAGTGACCTGCCTGCCTCAGCCTCCCAGAGTGCTGGGATTACAGGTGTGAGCCACTGCACCTGGCTTTTTTTTTTTTTCGAGATAGAGTTTCATTCTGTCCCTCAGGCTGGAATGCAGTGGCATGATCTCAGCTCACTGCAACCTCTACCTCCTGGGTTCGGGTGATTCTTGTGCCTCAGCCTCCCGAGTAGCTGGGATTACAGGCTTATGCCACCATGCCGGGCTAATTTTTATATTTTTAGTAGAGACAGGATTTCACCATGTTGGCCAAGCTGGTCTCCAACTCCTGACCTCAGGTGATCTGCTCGCTGCAGCCTCCCAAGGTGCTGGGATTACAGGTGTGAGCCACCGTGCCCAGCATGCCTAGCTAATTTTTATATATTTTTGTATTTTTAGTAGAGATGGGGGTTTCACCATGTTGGCCAGGCTGGTCTTGAACTCCTGACTGCAAGTGATCTGCCTGCCTTGGCTTCCCAAAGTGCTGGGATTACAGGTGCGAGCCACTGCACCCGGCCTAAGACCCTGTTTCTTGAAGGAAAAAAAAAAAAATCTGGAAGGCTTCTCCAGCACACAGACTGCGTGGAAAATTAAAGCTGCTTAAAAATAATTATTTGGCTTTATGCTGAGTTAAAGAAGCCAGACACGAAAGTGTACACGCTGTGTGATTCGATTTCTGTGAAGTTCTAGAATAGGCGAAACTAATCTCTGATGTCAGAAATTGGAATATGGGTTGCCTCTGGGGAGTGGGTGGAGGATTGAGGGCTGGGGGGATTTTATTAAACTAGAATGAGAGAAATGTTCTGGATTCTGACAGGGGTGTGGGATCCACAGGGATGTTCATTTGTCAAAACTCATCCAATTGTATACTTAAGATATGTACATGTCAATGTATGTACATTATGCTTCAAAAGTAAATTAGAAAAAAATAAAAATAATTGTTTAGAAAGAAATAATTGGGTATCGTGAACAATCATTTGTTGTTTAGAGGAAAGGTGCTCCAGCTCTACAGATAAAGAAAAATTTCTCTCCAGCATCCAAGTGACACACACTTCAACAGGCAGGGTTGGCCTTGGGATTCAGTGGCAATTGACAGATACTGCTCCATTGCAGCTGCGCTCCATCCCTGTGGATCCTGATTGTACAGGAAGTTTATCAATGTGTCACCAACTGAGAAAGGATGGTAAAGGCTGGGATTTGATGCAGGTCTGACCCAAGCATGAAGTCTGGAGCTGAGGACCTTTTGAGCCTGTAATCCCAGCCACTCCAGAGGCTGAGGCAGGACACTCACTGGAGCCTGGAAGCTCGAAGCCACAAGGAGCTATGTATGTATGTATGTATTTATGTATGTATGTATGTATGTATGTATGTATGTATTTATTTTGAGGTGGAGTCTCGCTCTGTCACCCAGGATGGAGTGCAGTCGTGTGATCTCAGCTCACTGCAACCTCCCACTTCCAGGTTCAAGCGATTCTCCTGCCTCAGCTTCCCCAGTAGCTGGGATTACAGGTGTGCACCACCCTACCCGGCTAATTTTTTGTATTTTTAGTAGAGACGGATTTCACCATGTTGGCCAGGCTGGTCTTGAACTCCTGACCTCAAATGATCCACCCACCTCAGCCTCCCAAAGTGCTGGGATTAGGGGCATGAGCCATCACACCCAGCCCGCAGTGAGCTCTGATCCCGCCACTGCACTCCAGCCTGGGCAACAGAGCAAGATTTTGTCTCAAAAACTAAATTAACAGGCCAGACATGGTGGCTTATGCCTGTAATCCCAGCACTCTGGGAGGCTGAGGCGGGCAGATCACCTGAGGTCGGGAGTTTGAGACCAGGCTGACCAACATGGAGAAACCCCGTCTCTACTAAAAATACAAAATTAGCTGGACCTGTTGGCGCAGGCCTGTGATCCCAGTTAGTCAGGAGGCTAGGGCAGGAGAATCACTTGAACCTGAGAGGCGGAGGTTGCAGTAAGCCGAGATCACGCCATTTCACTCCAGCCTGGTCAGCAAGGGCAAAACTCCATCTCAATAAATAAATTAATTAATTAAATAAACAAAGTAAAAAAAATGAAAAGGTCCCCGCTTAAAATTTTTAAAAGAGCATAGATAGCAGTAAAATGTAGTAAAATAATTAGTAGTGATATTTTCAGTATCTACTATCTTTTTATGCAACTGATGTAACTGTAAGTTTACATAATTTATTTTTAAATAATGTTCCCGTGGAACAATCGGTTTTCCAACGTCCTGAAACTTGAACAGCCTTGGGAGTCTGTCCAAGCTGGCACCAGAACCTCACTGTTTAGACCAAATCTGAGAAAAACAAAGGCCAGAGCCGCCCTGAGCAGGGGGTGGGGGGCAGGGGTTGGGCAGGAGCCAAGCCATTGAGATGTCAAAGGCCAGAGCTGCCCCAAGCGGGGGGGGGGGGGGGGGGTTGGGCAGGAGCCATTGAGATGTTAAATGGGAAGAATGGGATTTTCGTAAGTAATGCTCTTCACTGAGACAGCACAGCTCCTGGGAGTGTCATGAACAGAACAGGCTCTTAGCAAGTGCTGGCCCAGGGGACAGGCGCTAGCCCTTCCCTCGGTTCCATGCCCGCTGGTTCTTTGTGTGTGATCGAAATACCTTGTATCTTTATGCCCTGATTCACAGCTTCTGTTGCTTTTCGTGTCCTTCTTGTCAGTTTCTATTTGGTTTCCATGTCCTCTGCGTGGACTTCGGTGTCTAAATGTTAGTGTGAAATTTTAAGCTCCCAGACGTCCCATTCTGTCTGCCAGTGGCTCTCAACCTCGGCTGCACATTGAGATCACCTGGGAGCCTCTTACTAATCCTGAAGCCTGGGCCAGGCATGGTGGCTCACGCCTGTAATCCCAGCACTTTGGGAGGCTGAGGCGGGTGGATCACTTGAGGTCAGGTGTTTGAGACCAGCTTGGCCAACATGGAGAAACCCCGTCACTACTAAAAACACAAAAATTAGCCGGGCGTGGTGGTGAGCACCTGTAATCCCAGCTACTCGGGAGGCTGAGGCAGGAGAATTGCTTGAAGCTGGGAGGCGGAGATTGCAGTGAGCTGAGACTGCGCCACTGGACTTCAGCCTGGTCAACAAGAGTGAAACTCCGAATCAAAATCAATCAATCAATCAATCCTGAGGCCTGGGCCCCACCCCTACCCCTAGATTCAGAATGAATTGCTTTTAGGTGCAGCCAGCACAGGGCCACTGACAAGCTCCCCAGGAGATTCTAATGTAGAACTTAGCTTGAGATGTGATTCACATTCGTTAATGAACCCAAACATTCATCCATCATCAAACGCTGAGTGGGCTTCACTCATTCATGAAACACTGACGAGTTTCCTTCCATGTGCCAAGTCCCTGATATGACCCAGGCATTGGAGAAATGGAGTAAATAACATTGTCCCAGCCCTTGATGAGCTCACAGTGAAAGTGTAATGGGGAAGGCAAACAGGCCACCAAATAGAAGTCTTTTTTTCTTTTTTTTTTTGAGATGGAGTCTTGCTCTGTCACCCAGGCTGGAGTGCAGTGGTGCGATCTTGGCTCACTGCAAGGCGTGAGCCACTGTGCCCGGCCAGTAACAGTCTCGGTGGTTCCTTTTCCCACATCCATTGCAAAAAGTGCCCCTGCGTTTCTCCACCCCTGTGTGTGCATCCCTTTGCAGTGTGGCTCTGCAAATCCTTCCATCAAGGGGTGAACTGCCTGACACCCCCTGGACTTGGTCTCGCCCTGTGCTTACTTTAGCCAGTAGAACGTGGCAAAAGTGACACATGAAGGAGTTTAAGCAAACTGCACTGTTTGAGGGCACAGTCCCCGCAAGATGGCCCTCACATCAGACATCAGCTGCAAGCTCAGGGTCTCCAGGACAACCCTCACTTCAGACCAGATGGCTACAAATGTGGGGGCTCCTGTGACAACCCTCAGGTTTGATAATTCTCTAGAACGAATCACAGAACTCAGGAAAGTACTCTACTTGCAGTTATAGTTTTTATAGCGAAAGGTGACAAATTAGGACCAGCCTCAGGATGAGATGCTCAGGGAGAAGCCTGGTGGGATCCAGATGTGGCGCCTCTGGCCGTCCCTCCCCAGGGAGCCCTGGATGCCCTTCCTGCCTCCTGGCCCTGATGCCTGACAACACTCAGAAGTGCTGCCCATCAGGGAAGCTCACCCAAGGCTTTGGTGTCCAGAGCGTTTTTGTTTTGTTTTGTTTTGTTTTTGAGACAGGTTCTCACTCTGTCCCCCAGGCTGGAGTGCAGTAGTGCAATCACAGCTCATTGCAACCTTGACCTCCTGGGCTCAAGCAATTCTCCCAGCCTCCCAAGTAGCTGAGACCACAGGTGTGCACCATCACATCCAGCTAGTTTTAAAAAGAATTTTTGGCTGGGCGTGGTGGCTCACGCCTATAATCCCAGCACTTTGGGAGGCAGAGGTGGGTGGATCACCTGAGGTCAGGAGTTCAAGACCAGACTGGCCAACATGGTCAAACCCAGTCTCTACTAAAAATACAAAAAATTAGCCGGGCATGGTGGCAAATGCCTGTAATCCCAGCTACTCGGGAGGCTGAGGCATGAGAATTGCTTGGACCTGGGAGGCGGAGGTAGCAGTGAGCTGAGATCACGCCATTGCACTGCAGCCTGGGTGACAAGTGAGACTCCATCTCCAACAAAATAAAAATAAATAAATAAAAAATAAAAATAATTTTCTGTAGAAATAGAGTCTCATCTCACTATGTTGGCCAGGCTGGTCTCGACCTCTTGGGCTCCTCCTGCTTTGTCCTCCTTTGGGATCACAGGCGTGAGCCACTGTGCCCGGCCCAGAGTTTCTGCTGAGACTCTATCACATGCTCTCCACACGGCTGACCTTTAGATTCCAATCCCTCTGGAGGCTGGCACTGATAGGGTGTGTCCCAAAGCCCCCATCATAAAGAACATTGCTCGACTGTCTGATGACTAAGGCTCTTATCAGGCAGGACGTTGCCGAGGCCTAGAGGTCACCCCCAGTGGTGGAAGGCAAAGGCCACAGCTCTGTGGGGGCCAGGCTCCACTCCAGAGACATCAGGTCCTTGAGTGAAGAAGCCCAGGACGGCCTCCTTGGGGATGAGAGACATCGTGGAGGGAGAGGTTGCCTGACAGCAGCACCAACGGCCAGACCAAGTGCGGGAGGACACCTTGGGCTGCGGCTAAGCCCCCAGAGGACCACAGCTGCCTGAAAGGCGAGGTGGCCAGACAAAATACAGGAGGCCCAGGCAAAGCGGAATTTCAGATAAAACAACAAGTACTTTCTCAGTGTTAATTATTGCCTGGGGTATATTTATGGTAAATAATCACCTCTGATTTATTTGAAATTAAAATTTAACTGAGGCTGGATGCAGTGGCTCATGCCTGTAATCCCAGCACTTTGGGAGGCAGAGGTGGGTGGATCACCTGAGGTCAGGAGTTCGAGATCAGCCTGGCCAACATAGTGAAACCTGGTCTCTACTAAAAATACAAAAATTATCTGGGCATAGTGGCAGGCACCTGTAATCCCAGCTACTCTGGAGGCTGAGGCAGGAGAATCGCTTGAACTCGGAAGGCAGAGGTTGCAGTGAGCCGAGATTGCACCATTGCACTCCAGCCTGGGTGACAACAGCAAAACTCCGTATCAAAAAAATAAAAAAAAAAAATTTTTAACCGAGCGTCCTGTAGCTTCATTGGCTAAGTCTGGCAATCCCACCCTAGGTGAGACTACAGAAGAACTGCGCAGCAGTAGATTGTAGATTGTAAAGTGATTAAGGGAATTCTTTTGCCATGGCCAGGGACTGGTTCAGGGATGAATGGGTGACTCCATTCTGACCAACGAGTGCTGACGGGAAGCCACTGAAGAGCTTCTAGGAATGGACTTCATAACTCTGCTCTTCTTTGAGCCCAGCCCAAATTGTTGACCTGCAGAGTTATGAGCAGATAAAATCGTTATCATTTTAAGCTACTAAATTCCAGGGTGGTTTGTTCCATAGCAATAGATAATAGATGCCCCATCCCAAACAATTAGTCTAAACCAGTGGTTCTAAAGCTTTACCATGTCACAGAATCACCTGGAGCATCTATTAAAATGCAGTTTGAAAAAAAATAGCATTTCAGGCTTAACTTAGATAAACTGCTTTTATATAAAATCATGTGCTTTTCCTTTTGTAAAATGTTAGGAATTTTTAGTTAGGAAATATTCGTTTTGCATAATCAGGAATTTACATTACATATTATTCTGTTGAACAGAATAAATGGTATTTAGTTCATTCACGATGTTGTGCAACCATCACTTCTCCCCAGTTCCAGAACATTTTCATCACCCTGAAAACAAACTCCCATTAGGCAGACACTGCCCATTCCTTCCTTCCCCCAGCAACCACTGATCTGCTGCCCGTTTCTGTGGATTTATCTATTCTGGATGTTTCATATACATCGATGGAATCACAGTAGGTGGCCTTTTGTGTCTGGCATCTTTCACTTAGCGTCATGTTTTTGAGGTTCATCCACATCATAGCATGTGTCAGTACTTTGCTCCTTTTTTATTTTATTTTTTTGGGACGGAGTCTCACTCTATTGCCAGGCTGGAGTACAGTGGCACGATCTCAGCTCATCGCAACCTCCAACTGCCTGGTTCAAGCGATTCTCCTGGCTCAGCCTCCCTAGTAGCTGGGATTACAGGCACGTGTCACCATGCCCAGCTAATTTTTGTATTTTAGTAGAGAAGGGGTTTCACCATGTTGGCCAGGCTGGTCTCGATCTCCTGACCTCATGATCCACCCAATGCTCAAAATGCTGGGATTACAGGTGTGAGCCACCGCACTCAGCCTCTCCTTTTTATAGCTGAATAAGCTTCCGTTTTGTGGCTATGCTGCATTTTATCTTTTTATTCGTTGATGGACATTTGGGTTGTTTCTACCTTTGGGTTATTACATATATATTACATGGGTTTCCTTTTTTTTTTTTTTGAGACAGAATCTCATTCTGTCACCCAGGCTGGAGTGCAGTGGCTCAATCTTGGCTCAGTGGAATCTCTGCTTCCTGGGTTCAAGTGATTCTCCTGCCTCAGCCTCCTGACTAGCTGGGACTACAGGCACACACAACCAGGCCCAGCTAGTTTTTGTAATTTAGTAGAGATGGAGTTTCACCATGTTGGCCAGGCTGGTCTTGAACTCAGCATGGCCTCAGGTGATCTGCCCGCCTTGGCTTCCCAAACTTCTGGGATCACAGGTGTGAGCCACCGTGCCCGGCTGCTTCTATTGTTTTTCATTCTTTTTCTTTTTCTTTTTTTTTTTTTTTTTTGAGATGGAATTTCGCTGTGTCACCCAGGCTGGAGTGCAGTGGCACTATCACGGCTCACTGCAACCTTCACCTCGTGAGTTCAAGCAATTCTGCCTCAGCCTCCCAAATAGCTAAAACTACAGGTGCATGCCACCACACCTGGCTAATTTTTGTATTTTTAGTAGAGATGGCGTTTAGCCACGTTGGCCAGGCTGGTCTCGAACTTCTGGCCTCAACAATCCTCCCACCTTGGCCTCCCAAAGTGCTGGGATTGTGGGTGTGAGCCACTGTCCCTGGCCTATTGTTTTCAATTCTTTTGAATAGATTCCTAGGAAGTATGAGTACTTATAGGGCAAGTTGAAGCACGGGAAACACACACACATGCACACATGCACTTGTACACGTTGGTAACTGAGATTCCCACAGATGGGGGTTTAGGAAACTGTCACTGCTCTTACACTCTTTTTTTTTTTTTTTTTTTTTTTTTGAGACGGAGTCTCGCTGTGTCTCCCAGGCTGGAGTGCAGTGGCGTGATCTCGGCTCACTGCAAGCTCCGCCTCCCGGGTTCACGCCATTCTCCTGCCTCAGCCTCCCAAGTAGCTGAGACTACAGGCGCCCGCCACCACGCCCGGCTAGTTTTTTGTATTTTTAGTAGAGACGGGGTTTCACCATGTTAGCCAGGATAGTCTCGATCTCCTGACCTCGTGATCCACCCGCCTCGGCCTCCCAAAGTGCTGGGATTACAGGCTTGAGCCACCGCGCCTGGCCGCTCTTACACTCTTGTCAATACACAGCAGGCTCAGAGGCTGGAGTGAAACAAGCCCCTCGAGTTCCCAACACACAGGCTTTTTGTAGTAAAAGCAGAGGTTTCCCCCAGAATGGTCAAATAAATGACAGTACATTCCGAAGAGAGAATACAAAGCAGCCATTACGAGTATTTCCCAAGAGGAATGACCTTGGGCCATGGGATTATATCAGGCAGAAAAGGCAGAACGCAGAAGTGTGCTGTGCAGCCCCATCACTATTTGGTTCAAAAATCCATATGCATAGATGAAGAACTGGGAGGGAATGCACGATAGAACTGTGGGTTTTATTTTCCTTCCTTCTAATTTTGTATTTCACCAATTTTCCACATTGAAATGTTGGGAGGATTCAATGAGTTAATGTGTCTGAAAGACTTAGAACAGGGCTTGCCGCATGGGACATGCTATACAGACATTGGCTCTCATTATAACGATTTCTGTTTATCATCGGAAAAATTTTAAAGACAAAAGATCTTCTTTCTTTCTGTCCTTCCTCTGCCTCTGAGAGAAGAGAGAGTTTGACAGGAGCTGGTTCCACAAATTGTAGGGTCACACTTCCTATCCCTGATACCTGCTCTGGAAGGGGTGAGAATTGCCCCCTGACACACACACACACAAGATCCTCACCCAATCTTTTTATTTTTTATTTATTTATTTTTTTTTTGAGACTGAGTCTCACTCTGTCCCCAGGCTGGAGTGCAGTGGTGCCATCTCGGTTCACTGCAAGCTCCGCCTCCTGGGTTCACACCATTCTCCTGCCTCAGCCTCCCGAGTAGCTGGGACTACAGGCGCCCGCAACCACACCCAGCTAATTTTTTGTATTTTTAATAGAGACGGGGTTTCACCGTGTTAGCCAGGATGGTCTCGATCTCCTGACCTCGTGATCCGCCCCCTCGGCCTCCCAAAGTGCTGGGATTACAGGCATGAGCCACTGCGCCCAGCTATTTTTATTCTTTTAAATTTTAAAGATGAAGTCTTGCTCTGTCGCCCAGGCTGGAGTCCAGTGGCGTGATCTTGTCTCACTGCAACCTTTGCCTCCTGGGTTCAAGCGATTCTCCTGCCTCAGCCTCCCAAGTATCTGAGATTACAGACGTGGGCCACCACACCCAGCTAATTTTTGTGTTTTTAGTAGAGACAGGGTTTCGCCATGTTGGCCAGGCTGGTCTCAAACTCCTGACCTCAGGTGATCTTCCCATCTTGGCCACCCAAAGTGCTGGGATTACAGGCATGAGCCACCGTGCCCGGCTTTTATTTTTATTTTTGAGACAGGGTCTTGCTCTACCACCCAAGCTGGAGTGCAGTGGTACAACCCTGCTCCCTGCAGCCTTGACCTCCCGCCTCTGCCTCCTGAGTAGCTGGGGCTACAGGTACATGCCACCACGCCCAGCTATTATTTTTTTGTGTAAGAGATGGGGTCTCCCTATGTTGCCCAGGCTGGTCTCAAACTCCTGGGTTTAAGTAATCCTCCTGCTTCAGGCTCCCAAAGTGCTGGGATTACAGCGGTGAGCCACTGTGCCCAGCTTATCCCCACCCAATCTAAACAATCTGTAGAGAGGGCTCTGAAGTGTTCCCAGAGGATTGCTGCTGCGACAGGTAGAGCCTGATCCAGGGTGAACCCTGAGGATGGCATTAGTTCCAGGGAGGTATTGTGTTTCCAGGTATCCAAAGGCTCAGCTCGGTGAAGAGCATCCAAGTGCAGGTTTCTTCCCTCAACACCCGGGACTCTGGGAGGAGGAAGATCAGCAGGGACAGAAGCGGGTGAACGTCTGCCCCCGCCTCCCATCCCGCCTTTCAGGTGTTGGAAAAAGGCACCTGGACCCCAGGTGTCCCAGACACTGTGCCTGCGCGGCTTCGCCACGAGGGGGCGCTCCCGGCACCGCGAGGAGCTTCACCGTGGGCCTGAAAAAGAAGGAAAATGATGTTCTCATAGCGAGGGCAGGGAGGATGAGGAGCGCGCTTGGAACAATTTCTCTGTGCCTGGGCTCTCGATAGGCCCTGGGGGCGCTGGGGAGGCCTGGCGCCTTCTGCAGACGACATTTGCTCTCCCTGCTAGAGCCCCGGCTTGGGCTGCCGAGGGCGCAGGAAGGCAGGACGCAGAGACCTGGGGTGTCCCTGCCAGTTCCCCAGCCCGGCTGCCTGGGGGCTCCCTGAGGGCAGCCAGCGAGGGGCGAGCAGGCCGCGCCTGTAGGGTTCTCAGGAAAGCGTGGGGCGGGGTGCCTGCTGGGAACGGAGGCCTGTGGGCTGGGGCTCTGCCGGCCTCCTGCCTCAGCGTGCGGGAGACCGGAGTGTGTGTCGGGAGGGCTCGGCCCGGGTGTGAGTGTGCACGAGCCCGTGTGACTGCGTGTGCGACCGGGAACGCTGTGTGTTCTGAGCAGCCATGGAAGGCCTTGATCGTGCAGGGGAAACGTTTCTGCCCTGGGTTTTCTGAGGCAGAACAATCTCATCCCTGCTGTCAGACACCAGGGCCCACGCCCAGAGCTTGTGAACCCACATGCACGCACACGCGCAGACACGCAGGGAGACAGACCCGCGCAGACAGCCATGTATACACTTGCACACACAGACACGTGCATACACCGATGCACATATACATATGCACTCGCAGACAGAAGCACACAGACACATGTGCACACGTACATAGACACACACGGATGCATGCATGCACACATACACATAAACACATGTAGACACAGACGTGCATAGACACACGTGCACACATGCCCTCAGACACACAAAAGCACACATGTACACACACATATATACAGGTGCGTGTAGACACACCCACTCAAATACACATAGATGTGAGCATACAGACGTGTGCACACATGCCTCTCTACTGGTTAACGATAAAGTGACAAGACACTCCAGGATTAACAAAAGAAATGCAGATGGTGGCACGAGCCAAAGCCCCAGGCACCTGCTTACCTGTGGTCACCTCCACCAAGCGGTGACTGAGGCAGACAGCCAGTGATTTACTGACTGACAGGAAGTGCCCTCAGGCTAACTGCTCCTGAGTGGGGCCAGCTGTGCTTTTCAGGAGGCTCAGTAAAGGCAGGGAGGCCAGTCCCTGGGAGGCCTGGGCTGGGCCAGGCTGACTGTGCTGGAGATTCTGGACAGCCGAGGGCAATCCAGGCGGCCACGGGGGAGGTGGTGGAGAGGTAGGATGCCCCACTCCTCCTGCTGGCCCTGGCCTAGCTCTGCTCTGTGACCTCTTGACCTTGGAAAGAGAGCTGGGAGTTTTCTGTTTCCCCCCTGGGTGCTGGGGGTGGCCCGGCTTGGAGGACAGTCTCCTCTGATCCATCCAGAGCTTCCGCTGACCTGCTTCCCTCGGAACTTCCCAGCCGTGTCCCCTCTTGCTCTCCAGCCCCTGAGAGTCCCTAGCACTGCCCCTCTCCCGGACTCTGTCCGTGTGCCCACACACACCAGTCTGTCTCTCAGTCTCCCCTGCCTCTGAACATGGCTGTCATCTATCCCAGGTGTTTGTACTTTTCTCCCTCACAAAATTTGCCCTTTCTTCTCTCTTTCTCCCCATCCCACGTTGGGAGGGCCTTCTGGAAGGAATCGCACCATCCCTCTCCTAGTCCATCAGGAGAGGGTGAACGTGGATTTGACAGATCACGATTTCCCCGCATATCCTGCAGCAATGAAGCCCCTGCAGGGTCTGACTCCAGGATGGAGCTGGGATCCTAGAACAGGGAGAGAGTGGAGGATGTGAAGGCAGAGAGAGGGAAAAAGAACTAGGGGGTTGTTGGTAGAAAGGAAAGGTGGCCAGAGAGGAGGGCCTCCCAGTCAGATGTGGATTCAAGGGGCATGACAGATGAGAGCTGGGGAAGTGAAGGAACAGCTGGGCAGGCCCAGGGTAAAATCCTCTCCCTGACTATCTCCACACCACTCTGTCCCAGATGCTGCAAAAGTAACCAGGGCATCAAATGCAAGCCTGACTTCGGCCTGGGGACACACATCCTTGCTCCACTGGCCTCCTGAGGAGCCTCAGGATCCCCCGGGGCTCCCCTAGTCCTTGTCCATTGGAGTTCCCTAGGTTCCCTGTGTCCCGAGGCAGGAGAAGAGGATACAGACGGTGGCCCAACGCCATTTGCAGGAACCTGAGTGAGCAGAAAGGGCAGAATGGTGGACAGAGTCCAACCCACGTGGGCAGGACCACCCAGCCCCTGGGCTGCCCACTCCAGACAGCCAGCTGCTGGGTGAGAAGGTGCCCCAGGCACCTAGGGAGAGGCCCACTGGCCACCGAGATGGAGGCCCGGACCTGCCCCACAGGCATCCCTGAGTCCCCCTGGCCGAGTTTCCCTTTGGCTTGCAGGAGGAAGCCTAAGCGCGCCGTCGCCACACTTGCTCGGATGGTCCTGACAGTGATGCTGTCCCCTGACCAGGCCCGGTGCTCAGTCCCACGGCCAAGTCCATACCACGAGTCAGAGTGGAGTTGATCTGAACACAGGCCTCGCTGGCTCCAAAGCCCAATCTCTGCCCGGCTATGTGATACTGACCATGATGGTAGTGGTGGCTGGGGGCTGGGCAGTGACTACTTTGTGCCTGACTGCGCCAGGTGCCCCCCGTATCATTCCCCTGGCCAGTGAGCCTGGCGCTATTGCATCCCTGTGTATGGATGAGAAAACGTAGTCAGATTTCCAGATTGAGGACTGGAAAACAAGTGTTTTAGGTGGAGGGAAGAGGAGGGAGGAGGAACCGTGAAGGCATTCATTCAGTGACACCCACAGGGTGCAATGGGCCAGGGACTGTACTAGGCGTGGGGTCTATAGGACAGAAGACACAGGGGTCCCCGAGCCGAGGAGCTTCTGACACCAAAGGGCACGGTGTGGCTGATGCGAGACGGGCTGGTGGCAGGGGGCAGGAGCTGCCAGTGGGGAGGACTCACCTGGTACACTGAGGACTCGGACCTGTGCTGTGAGCCCTCCGAGGAGCCACCAGAACAGGGGAGGAACAGCCAGCAGAGGGACAGCTTCCTCCCCACGCCCCTCCACCTTGGCAGCATGGAGCCAGCACAGTCCTTCTCTAATAGGAACAACAAAACTGTTGCTTCCAATAAACATTCCATAAAGCCCCGAGGGTCCCATTTTGACTCTGGAAAAAAGCACAATCTATCCTGGGGGTGGGGACTGTGGTACAAGGACTAGAATTAAGGCTCTGCGCCTGTGCTGCCTTCAGGACGGGTCTGCGGTCCTCTGACAACCCCATGGAAGGAGCAAGTGGGAGGTGAACTCCTTCTACATAGAGGGCCCTACCCTGCCCAGTCCTCATCCTGCCCCTCTATGATCCAAGAGACAAAGTCATCCAGAACTAAATGCCAGCCACAGCCAGGCAGGAGCCCTGATGTCAGGGAGTTCCAGGCGTCCCAAGGGGAGGACAGGCTTCGAGTCATCAGCCCCAGGAGCCCCGCCCCGCACCTGCCGGGGCTCACCCCAGCTGGTCTTGCCTCTGCCCTCCCAGCCAGCCTGCTCCAGTGCTAAGCAGCCTTCTCATGGTTTGTCATCTCTGCAGGAGCATCTGGAAGGGGCTCTTGCCCTTGAGGGATGGGAGAATTAGCCTTGGGAGAGCCTCACCATTGTGGTGGCCATGGATTTCCCCCAATCCCTGATGGTTTTGTTTTGGTTTTTTTTTCCTGAGACACTGGAGTGCAATGGCGTAATCTTGGCTCACTGCAACCTCCACCTCCCAGGTTCAAGAGATTCTCCTCTAAAAAAAAAAGAAAAAGAACAAAAGGAAGAAGACGAAGAAGGAGAAGAAAAGAAAGAATAGAGTGGCTTTCTCAAAGCCAGAGTTTGCAGGAGCTTGTTTTTCACAATTAAAAAAAAAAAGCATCAGTGCAGTGGCCCCGGTTGTCTGAATGTCAGACTCACCTGGAGGCTTTCAAAAATCCCGGCACCCCACTGCACCCCATGCACCCAACCATGAGATTAGGATCTGTGAAGAGGGGTCCGGAGCTGGTATTGTTGAAGCTCACAGAGAATCAGAGTGTACAGTGAGGGCTGACAAACCCCTGCACTGGAAGCTCCCTAAGGGGATAATTGTCTTTGTTTGTTTGTTTTGAGATGGAGTCTCGCTCTGTCACCCAGGCTGGAGTGCAGAGGCGCAATCTCAGTTCACTGCAACCTCCGCCTCCTGGGTTCAAGCGATTCTCCTGCCTCAGCTTCCTGAGTAGCTGGGGTTACAGGCCGCCACCATGCCTGGCTAATTTTTTTTTTTTTTTTTTTTTTTTTTGAGACAGAGTCTTGCTCTGTCACCCAGGCTGGAGTGCGGTGGCCAGATCTCAGCTCACTGCAAGCTCCGCCTCCTGGGTTTATGCCATTCTCCTGCCTCAGCCTCCCGAGTAGCTGGGACTACAGGCGCCGCCACCTCGCCCGGCTAGTTTTTTTTTGTATTTTTTAGTAGAGACGGGGTTTCACCGTGTTAGCCAGGATGGTCTTGATCTCCTGACCTCGTGATCCGCCCGCCTCGGCCTCCCAAAGTGCTGGGATTACAGGCTTGAGCCACCGCGCCCGGCCAATTTTTGTATTTTTAGTAGAGACGGTGTTTCACCATGTTGGTCAGGCTGACCTTGAACTCCTAACTTCGTGATCCACCTGTCTGGGGCTCCCAAAGTGCTGGAGTTACAGACGTGAGCCACCACGCCAGGCCAAGGGAATGATTTTCAACTCTGTCTGGCATTCACATTCTCGTCATGGGGGAATATTACAAAACACTGATGTTAGAAACTCACCCCAGAGAGCCGGATTTACTTGTTTTGGGGGCAAAAGCAACCAGGCGGCTCACATGCAGGTAGGCAGAGGACCTTCGCTCCATAGTCCCCAGCCGAGAGTGGGCGGCTTGTGATCCATGGAGCTTTTGGATGTAAAACTTGCTTCACCTGGAGGAACCAAGGGGGAGCTAATGTTGCCTCTTGGCCAGTTGGCTCCTGGTTCTGCCTCCACAGCTGCTGCTTGGTTTCTTTCCAAATCATTTCCTCCTTCATCCTCCCTCCCAGTGCCCTGGACCTCACACACCTGGTGCGTGACAGGGTGCAGCCTTCCGGCTCAGCGGAAAACTCTCCATTGGCAAAGTGGGAGGGCCGGGACTGGAGGGTGCATTTCCTGAATGGGGACCTGCAAAAGAAACCTGGGGTGGTTCCTTTGTCCACCACAGTTGAGAGGCCAGCCTGGAATTTGGGGACACACAAAGATCGAGCCCAGAACGCCTCACCTCCTATGCATCTATACCATGATGGGGGATGGTTGTTCAGGGTAGACACCTCCTCCCCGGAGAGACAGAGAGGAATGCGGGTTTGTCCTCCTGGAGAGGTCTTGGTGGGTGGCCGGGCGTAACGTGGTTACTGTCTCCAGGTGGACAGAGCTCTCCCATGAAGGGGACACACATCCAGTGGCCTCCAGGTCCAGGGAGGACTGAGACTTGCAGCAAAGCCACCGGGCCTGTATTTCACTTCCATCCAGGACCATCCAGATGACAACATTCCAGGATGGTCCTCCTCGTGAACTATTGGATTTGCTCTCCCTAAATGAATGGTTAAGTGCCAGACACTGCGGAGTCCCCGTAATTCCTGGATGAAGGTTACAGTCCTGCCTGTGGGACCTCCCATTGGGACCATGCTGGCCAGAGCCTGCACCAGAGGCTCAGAATGGAGGCGGATGTGTTCTGAATGGACATCATCACTCCCTCCCTTTTGACCTCAGACTTTGGACGGGATTTTTTTTTTTAACATGTCAAATGGGATAATAACTGTTCTACTTAACAGGATTTTGTGAGGCTCCAACGTGATAATGTGAGCGAATTGGCTTTGAAAGGCATTTCCAAGGCGTATAAACACAAGGGCTTATATATAGGGCAAGGTCCTCTTGGCTCAGTGGTGCTATGAAGCTGTGTGCACAGCCCATGATCCCCTGTAGAATTGAGGATTGTGGAATTAATTGCCTTTGGAAGCTCAATTTGCTGTGTGAGCACACAGTCAAGAGGAATGGGGGAGCCTGGCCTTTGCCTTTTACAGCAGTCTGGGAACTGAAATACTCAAACCCATTATTCTCAAAAAGCTTTTTATAGAGTCCTTCAGAAGTTTACGTCTCTGCAGCTCCACATATCACGGGTACACCGCTAGACAGGGCTTGTTAAATCATGAGCAAATGCGGGGGCTAATTAATTGCTTCTGACACTTGTTACCATCTGCTGAGGCTGGAGTGAAGTCGGAAAGTTCTGTGTGTTTTATGAAAGACTTTGAGTCACCACCATCCCGTGGGGTTGAGCCCTCGTGGTCTGAGCCCCGAATTAGAGGAACACCGTGGAAGGCTGGATTCGATCCCTAACTGACTTGCATTTTCAGACACAAGCCGTGGAGATTATTACAAAATTACTCCAGTTAATTAAAAAAGAGAAAAGCTTTGAAGTAATTTACTAGTGTTTATGTATTTTGTCCCAGAGTGGTCTCTGTGGATTTGCTAGACTCAGGCACTGCGTAGCTTTCTCTTATCACTGACTGCGACAAGGAGACTTCGAGATGAATTATTGACATTGATTTTTTTGTTGTTGTTGTCATCAGATAAATCCCTCAGCATCTCTGAAGAATCTTGGTTAGTCAGGCTTGGAAAATGGATCTATGGGTTTCTCCGCAGTAGCCTTTCTTCTCCTCCTTCAATAAACGTGAGGCCGGGCATTCTAGACACCTGATGAGAATGGCTGAGAAAGTAGTCTTCCCACTACCTCAAACCTGAATCTGACCAAGCTGCTTGGTCCAATTTCCAGTCCATGGAAACTGTCTGGCAATGCAGGAGATGGAGGCACATGCTAACCCCCACCATGGGGTGTAAGATGCGGGATGCGGGATTCTCCACAGAACGAGTGATCCTCCTTTTCAAGAGATAAACTGCAAGGGAAACTGGCGGATTAAAAGAAAGCTAAGAAACATACCAATCAATTACAGTGTTTTCTTATTTGTTTGTTTGTTGACAGAATTTCACTCTGTTGCCCAGGCTGGTGTACAGTGGTACGATCTTGGCTCACTGCAACCTCTGCCTCCCAGGTTTAAGCAATCTTTCTGCCTCAGCCTCCCGAGTAGCCAGGATCACATCTGGCTAATTTTTTGTGTGTTTTTAGTAGAGACGGGGTTTCACTATGTTGGCCAGGCTGGTCTCAAACTCCTGACCTCAAGTGTTCTGCCCACCTTGGCTTCCCAAAGTTCTGGGATTACAGGTGTGAGCCACCGTGGCCAGCTGAATGTTTGAAATTTGATTCCTGATTAAAAGAAAACTTTAAAAAATTAAGGCATTTAGGGAAGTTTGAACACTTACTGGATATTTGATGCTATGGAGAAATCAAGATTAATTTCTTGAAAGTGTGATAATGATGTTGTGTTTTTTTGTTTTTGTTTTTTGAGAGTCCTTATATATTTCTGTATTGTTTTATTTAGTATGAGTGTGTATTACTTTTGCAATTAAAATAAGAGAATAAGATTTTTTAAAAAGAATAGCCTTTTTGCAGCATGGGCAACATAGTGAGACCTCATCTCTACAAAAAATTGTTTAAAAATTAGCCAGGCATGGTGGTGCACACCTGTAATCCAAGCTACTTGGGAGGCTGTGGCAGGAGGATGACTTGGGCCCCGGAGATCAAGGCTACAGTGAGCTATAATGGTGCCACTGCACTTCAGCCTGGGTGAAAGAGTGAGACCCTGTCTCTAAAAAATAAAAATAAAAAACACAACTAAAATTTTTATATTAAACCAGATACTGAATGGCATTGTAGCTTTGCAAATAAATGCTGAAATATTTATGAAAAAAGAGATTTCTTCTCTTTCAGAGATACATACTGAAATATCTATGAATGATGTTGAAGATTTGCTTAACTATAATCTGATGGCAGAGGGGGACTGGTAGAATAAAACCAAATTCACCCACAGTTGATAATTGTTAAAGCTAGGTAATGAGTACATGGATTTTCATTATAGTATCCCTCTGAGCAAATATTTGAAATTTTCTACAGTAAAAAGGATTTTTAAGCAAGTGGTTTTCCTCAAGCCAGAATGTTGGATGGAACATCACTACAGTCTTGAAAGCAGCAGGAAGGCCAGGCATGGTGGCTCACGCCTATAACCCCAGCCTTTTGAGAGGCCAAGGCGGATGATCACCTGAGCCAGGAGTTCGAGACCAGCCCGGGCAACAGAGTGAGACCCAGTCTCTACAAAAAAAAAAAATTAGCCAGTCACAGTGGCCCATGCCTGTCAAGTCCCAGCTACTTGGGGGACTGAGGTGGGAGAATCACTTGAGCACAGGAAATCGAGGCTGCAGAGAGCTATGATCACGCCACTGCACTCCAGCCTGGGTGACAGAGTGAGATCCTGTTTTTTTATTTTTTAAAGAAAGCAGCAAGACCTTCTCTTCCCCCTGTGGTCTCCTGCATTTGCATGCCCTGATCCCTAAAACCCAGCCCCGTAGTGCTGCCCCACTATCCATGGTGCCTTGGTCGGAGGGGGATGGCATGAAAGTTTCCGGTTGCCTGGCAATGGCTGGCAGCAAATCGATCTCCTGCTCTGTAGCACAGTAGTCGAATATTGATTATCTGGGTGATTTGAGGATTCAACTCTCTGGACGAACACATTTTTTTTTGTTGGGGAATTGATTAGGACCCTGACAGGGGGTAAGCTGAGGGAAGAGGCATTGCAGAGAAGGGCTGGGATGGGACGAGGAGATAGGTGAGGAAGGAGCATGGCCAGGGAGGGGGTGAGGAGCAGCTGCCTGATGTCAGACAAGGCAAGGATGTTTTTGAGAACTCAGCCCTTGCCCTCCGCTCTCCCAGACCTTTTAGAAGCACCTGCTTTTGATTCAGCACCTCTGCAGCTGGACAGCGCCTTGGGATGGACGGATTCCTAAGGGTGGGTGACTGCACAGCATTCTGAGTGTGTCAGGATGATCTCTGTTACCAGCTAGCGCCAACAGTTTTTTTTTTTTTTTTTTTTTTTTTTGAGATAAAGTCTCACTCTGTCACCCAGGCTGGAGCGCAGTGGTACTACCATGGCTCACTGCAGCCTTGACATCCTGGGCTCAAGCTATCCTACCACCCTAGCCTCCCAAGTAGCTGGGAGCACAGGTGTGCACCACCATACCATGCTGTGTTTTTTTTTTTTGTTTGTTTTTTTTTTTTTTTTTTTTTTTTTTTTTTTTAGAGATGGAGTCTTACTGTGTTGTCCAGGCTGATCTCAAACTCCCGGGCTCAAGCAATCCTCCCACCTCAGCCTCCTGAGTAGCTGGGGCCATGCAGGTGCCACCACTCCCAGCTATTTACAACATTTTTTTTTTTTTTAGAAATAGAGTATAACCATGTTGCCCAGGCTGGTCTCAAACTCCCGGGCTCAAGTGATCCTCCAGCCTTGGTCTCCCAAAGTGCTGGGATTACAGATGTGAGCCACCATGCCCAGCCTGGTTACACATGTTAAGGAGGCCAAGGCTCCAGCATTGGGCCTGGATTTGGCCAATTGGCTCTAACAGCTGAGCTAGCTTTGCTCTATGTATAACCATATTGATAATTAATAAGGTAAGGCTGTTTGTCGGGGAGCCTGGGCAAGATAATGAATATGGCTCCGTGTAAGGGACCCCCATTCCTGGCAAATCTACTCCAAGTTTATATTCTTCTTGTGGGAGGATCAGTAGTGCTAATTGCTGCCAATTTAATATTCAAAAGGACAGCTAGGGAGACTGTGGGAAGAAAGGGAAGCCTGCTCCCTTGAATTAGTCAACTATTATTGCTTAACAAATAATTCCAAAACTCAATGGCATGCAAAAGTGAGCCTTTATTTCTCACTCATTTGCCTGCGGGTCAATGAGGGTTTGGCTGATCTTTTCTGGGCCCAGCTGGAGTAGGCTTCATGTTGCAAGTGGGTCCAGGCCTGCTCTGTGGGATTCCGTCCCCATTGTGATGCAGGACAGGCGAACCCCAACATTGAGGCTTAGCCCAGGAGGGTTCTTGGCTTTGCCCAGGAAATAATTCAAGGGTAGGCTGGTGGTGCTAAACAGCAATCTTTTCTGGAATGGTACTGCTCTTTGCAGAGCAGGGCTGACTCATAGGCAGTGTGCCCAGAGTGGGCAACGTATGAGCTCTTGGCAACTGTATTTATACTCGCTTATACCCACTTTCAATCACATGTCAATTAAGGGGTTGGTTAATGCAGATTGAGGGGGCAGATTATTTAGAACTTTCCAGGAAAGGGGCAGTACCTTCCAGGTCATTGCCGTGGAAAAGTGATAACTTCCAGGTCATTGCTATGGCATTTGTAAACTGTGATGGAGCTGGTGGGAGTGCCTTATGCTATTGAGCCATGAGGGCAGCCAGGAATCACCCTGGTCATCATCTGCTGGTTTTCACTGGTTTCTTTACTTTATCCTGTCTGGACCAGATCCTGTTTTGGTCAGCAGGGTTATAGCCAGAAAACAAATCCAACCAGTCTTTTACCTCAGTTGGACTTGGGGTTAGTCAAGGCACATCCTATTCATAGCAGAAGGCATATGGGCAAGAGGGCAAGCTGCCCACATCAGCACTTCAACCTACTGCATGGTTCATGTCCGCTAACATTTCATTGGACAAATCAAGTCCCAAGCTCAAACTCAATATTGGTGGAGCAGGCTGGGCACAGTGGCTCATGCCTGTAGTCCCAGCACTTTGGGAGGCCGAGGTGGGTGGATCACTTGAGGTCAGGAGTTCCAGACCACCCTGGCCGACATGGTGAAACCCTGTCTCTACTAAAAATACAAAAATTATTTTTTATTTTTATTTTTATTTTGAGACGGAATCTCACTCTGTCACACAGGCTGGAGTGCAGTGGCACGATCTCAGCTCACTGCAACTTCCCAGACTGGAGTGCAGTGGTACAATATCAGCTCACTGCAACTTCCCAGACTGGAGTGCAGTGGTGCAATATCAGCTCACTGCAACTTCTGCTTCCCAGATTCAAGAGATTCTCCTGCCTCAGCTTCTCGAATAGCTGGGACTACAGACGTGTACCACCATGCACAGCTAATTTTTTATTTTTAGTAGAGATGGGGTTTCACCATGTTGGTCAGGCTAGTCTCGAACTCCTGACCTCAGGCTATCCACCCACCTCGGCCTCCCAAGGTGCTGGGATTACAGGAGTGAGCCACCTTGCCTGGCCATTATTTTGTGTTTTTACAAAATACAAAAGTTAGTTTGTATTTTTACAAAATACAAAAGTTAGTTTGTATTTTTACAAAATACAAAATTTTATAGCTGGGCTGTGGTGGCAGGCACCTGTAATCTCAGCTGCTCTGGAGGCTAAGACAGGAGAATTGCTTGAACTCAGGAGGCAGAGGTTGCAGTGAGCTGAGTTTGCTCCACTGCACTCCAGCCTGGGTGACAGAGCAAGACTCCATCTCAAATAATAATAATAATAATAATAACAATAATAATCAAAAAGTATCAGTGGAGCAGGGAAGTACCCTCTGCCCACAATGCACACAGAACATTTGCTGAATAGTAATTTAATCCTTCACAACTGGATATAGTTTGGATCTGTGTCCCCACCAAATCTCATGTCAAATTTTAATCCCCAGTGTTGGAGGTGGGTCCTGCTGGGAGGTGATTGGATCATGGGGGCGGTTTCTCATGAATGGTTTGGCGCCATCCTCTTGGTGCTGTTCTTGTGAGATCTCATTGTTTTAAAGTGTGTGACATCCCCCTCTTTCCTCCTGCTCCTGCCATGTAAGATGTCTGCTCTTACAAGACATCTGCTCTTGCCCTCTGCCATGAGTCAAAGCTCCCCGAGGGCTCCCCAGAAGCAGATGCTGCCATGCTTCCTGTACAGCCTGCAGAACCGTGAGCCAGTTCAACCTCTTTTTCTTTACAAATGACCCAGTCTCAGGTATTTCTTCATAGCAATGCAAGAACAGACTAATACACAACCCCACATCTGAAAGGCAGTCTGTGTGTGTGTGTGTTTTTTTTTTTTCTGTTTTGCTTTTTGTTGTTTAAATTTTGAGACGGAGTCTAGCTCTGTCGCCAGGCTGGAGTGCAATGGCATGATATTGGCTCACTGCAATCTCCGCCTCCTGGGTTCAAGTGATTCTCCTGCCTCAGCCTCCCGAGTAGCTGGGATTATAGGCATACACCACCATGCCTGGGTAATTTTTTTTATTTTTAGTAGAGATGGGGTTTCACTGTGTTGGCCGGGATGGTCTCGATCTCCTGACCTCGTGATCCACCCACCTCGCCCTCCTAAAGTGCTGGGATTACAGCCGTGAGCCACCAGGCCTGGCCGGCAGTCTGTATTCTAGCTTGAGTCGCCCCAAGAGAAGCCTTGATAGGAGAAGAATAAAAACAGTGTCCACATCTTAGGTAGCACTGGCATAGGCAGGCACTCCTGCCCTCAATGGGTCCCAGAAGGTGGCAGAAAGTAGGGAACTGATGTCGGAACCTGTAGCTGCTGGCTGCCATCACAGGGAGCAAGGGAACCCCTGGAGGCTGGAGAGATGTGTCTGCAGCTCTTTTAAGCTGAGCAGTTTTGCAGCCTCAAGAGCTCTTTGCATGTGTGTGCATCTGTGTGCATCTCCCCCTCTATTAATAGACTCCCAAGGGAGGGAGGGATAAGTCAGGCCTCCATCACTACCAGGCATAGGAGGGCAAAGGGATTGTCGAGTCTGTCAAAGAAGCATCGAAGACGCAGTTGTGTTTGCACAGAAATCTCTGGTGCGTAATAAAGTCTGGGAAGCGCTAAGAGACTGGAATTAAAGCACAGGCTGGCTAGTTACTATATACAATGTGATCTGGGAGGTGTTAGCAGCTGTTTAAATTCAAGAGCAGAGAATTGCGTGTAATTCTATCTTACTTGTGTAGCAACTACCCAGGGCTCTGGCTGGGAACTGACGCACTGTAACTGGAAGGCAAGTGCGTCCCACAGATTCCTAGGTTGGTGCAAATAGCAGGTGGGCCCGGAGAGCAGCTGGCTTGTTCCCATGGCTGAACATCAAAGAGTGGGAGATGCTGTCCCGCCTCCTTCCTGGAAGAAAGTGAGGATGCATGGCTTCAGGCTGGTGCTCAGAGGAGCCATGAGCCCCTTCTCTGCCTTCCACCTGCCCTGACACTTTTTCTCCAAATGCAGGGCCAGAGAGGAGATGGCAGCATTTCTGGAAATGGTGGAGGAGGCCCCCGGAAGAATGGAACAATGAACTACTCTAGGAATATATTTAGGCCAAGAGAAGTGTATAAGAGCATTCTAGGCTGAAGGGAGAGCAAAAGGAAGCAAGAACTAAAAAATCAGAAAACAGCAAGATGGTATTTATATCTGTCAAATATTGCCACAATAACGCTGTGTACCAAACATCCTAATTTAGTGGCTTAATACCACAATCATTTACTCATGCTTAGGTCTGTGGGTGGCTGGGGTGACTGTACTCCTTGTGTATCTTTTTTTTTTTTTTGCAGGGGGGATGGAGTCTCGCTCTGTCACCAGGCTGGAGTACAGTGGCGCGATCTCAGCTCACTGCAACCTCCGCCTCCCAGGTTCAAGAGATTCTCCTGTCTCAGCCTCTTGAGTATCTGGGACTATAGGCACACACCACCACACCTAATTTTTATAGTTTTAGTAGAGATGGGGTTTCACCATGTTAGCCAGGATAGTCTCAATCTCTTGACCTCGTGATCTGCTTGCCTCTGCCTCCCAGAGTGCTGGGATTATAGGCATAAGCCACTGCGCCCAGCGTTTTTTGTTTGTTTGTTTGTTTTGGAGACAGAGTCTCACTCTGTTACCCAGACTGGAATGCAGTGGTGCGATCTTGGCTCACTGCAACATCCACCTGCCGGGTTCAAGCCATTCTTCCACCTCAGCCTCCCGAGTAACTGGGATTACAGGCATGCACCACCACGCCCAGCTGATTTTTGTATTTTTAGTAGAAACAGGGTTTCACCTTGTTGGCCAGGCTGGCCTCGAACTCCTGACCTCAAGTAATCCTCCTGCCTCAGCCTCCCAAAGTGCTGGGATTACAGGCGTGAGCCACCATGCTCAGTCTTCCTTGTGTATCATTTGTGGATCCAGGCACAGCTGCTGCTCCCGGGAAGCCCTCCTCCTGGCTACTGGAGAGGTGCAAGAGGCAAGCTCAAATGCATGGTGCACGTCAGGCCTCTGCTGTGTCGGGCCTGCTCACATCCCACTGTCCAAAGCAAGTCCTGTGACCAAGCCTGAAGTCAAGGGGCGGGGAAGTACATCTTGCATCTGGTTGGAAGAACTGCAACTCACATCATAAAAGGTGTGAGTGCAGGGAGGGGATGAGTTAGGGCCAATACTTTCATCTACCGCAGTATCTGGGGGGCATCTGCAAGCAATTAAGCCATTTCCTGGAGGACTGTGTGCAAGACACAGGGTGAGAAGAAGGCATGGATGAGACAGGCAAAGTACCACAAATGAAGACACATGTCCTGCACCCAGCATGTGCCAAGGAGCTTGGGCTTTCCTTACAGGTGATAGGGAGCCTGGGAGGGCTTTTGAGCTGCAATGTGGCATGAAGAGGTTTGTGTTTTGAAAAGTTACCCTAGGCCGGGTGTAGTGGCTCATGCTTGTAATCCCAGCACTTTGGGAGGCCAAGGCAGGCGGATCACAAGGTCAAGAGATCGAGACCATCCTGGCCAATATGGTGAAACCCCGTCTCTACTAAAAATACAAAAATTAGCTGGGCCTGGTGGTGCATGCCTGTAATCCCAGCTACTCAGGAGGCTGAGGCAGAATCACTTGAACCTGGGAGGCAGAGGTTGCAGTGAGCTGAGATGGTGCCACTGCACTCCAGCCTGGCGACACAGTGAGACTCTGTCTCAAAAAAAGAAAAAAGAAAAGAAAAGTTATCCTAATGACTGTGAGGGAGGGACTGAAGGCGACAAGATGGGTTGTGATCCAGGGGGGAGACACGAAAGTTCTCGTGTGTGTGTGTGTCCCTATATATATATATATATATATATATATTTTTTTTTTTTTTTTTTTGAGACAGAGTCTCGCTCTGTCGTCCAGGCTGGAGCGCAGTGGTGTGATGTCCGCTCACTGCAAGCTCCGCCTCCTGGGTTCAAGCCATTCTCCTGCCTCAGCCTCCCGAGTAGCTGGGACTACAGGCACCCGCCACCACGCCCGGCTAAGTTTTTGTATTTTTAGTAGACACAGGGTTTCACCGTGTTAGCCAGGATGGTCTCGATCTCCTGACCTTTTGATCCAGCAGCATTGGCCTCCCAAAGTGCTGGGATTACAAGCATGAGCCACTGTGCCCAGCCATGTCCCTCTATTTGAACAGGTTTGAACCAGCCTGTGATCACAAGAAAGAAGAAGGCAGAAGGCACAGATTTGAGAAATGTTTTGGCAGTAATGGCAGGACATGGCTACTGCCGGATCTGGCAGATCAGGCCACTTGAGCAGCCAGGGCAGGATACTGGGGCTTCCAGCTTTGTAACTGCAGGCTCCAAACCCTTCTGGATACTTCGGGAGGAGATGTGGGTCTGCAGAGGAAAAGCAGGAACGTGCATTTCAGGGTGGACTTGCCCAGGCATCGCTGACATCCTTCTAGGGGAGCAAAGGTTGGAAGAGGAGCGCCTCACAGCAGGACCCTCTTCGGTTTATCCACTGATGGATTCCCAAAGTCTCACACTCTGCCTTGTGCCTCACAGACATTTACAAAACGACGGGTGGCGGTTTGAGACCTCTCTGGGCATCTGAGTCTGGAATTCAGGGAGAACCCTGGCTGGGAGTCACCATTTGAGAGGTGTTCAGATCCAGGTGGTCCCTGCAGCATGTGGGGACCAGCTTCTCTGTAAGAGTCCTTTATAGACTGGTAATCATTACGGCCACCACAGCTAGGGATTGTTTTTCTGTCTGAATCTTTTCTTCTCCATGTTGAAGAATTCCTGTCTCCAGCAAAACACCGCTGACCCTCTGCAATCTGTTCCCTCCCACCTTCCCAGCCCCTTGCCGCCTCCCCTTCCCCACACCTTATGTTCTTCCTCACAGGAGACTCTCCACCCGCCCATCTCTCAAGCCTCGCATTGTCTCCTGTCCCTGTGCCTTTACTCATGAGCTTTTCTCACTCTGAAGCCCTTGCTCTCATTTTTGTCCTAATATGCTGCTCACCCTTCAAGGCTGGCCTCCAATGCTGCCTGCTCTGCAGTGCCTTCAGCACCTCCACCCCTCCACGTGGCAAGGAGGGCTCCCTTCTCATCATGCTCACCTTGCCTGCACCCCCTGCCCTGCCAGGCTCCAGATCAAGATGCAATATTAAGGCTGGTCACAGTGGCTCACGCCTGTAACCCCAGCACTTTGTGAGGCTGAGGTGGGCGGATCATTGAGGTCAGGAGTTCGAGACCAGCCTGGCCAACATGGTGAAACCCCATCTCTACCAAAAATACAAAAAATTAGCCAGGTGTGGTGACAGGTGCCTGTAATCCCAGTTACTCAGGAGGCTGAGGCAAGAGAATCACTTGAACCTGGGAGGTAGAGGCTGCAATGAGCTGAGATCATGCCACTGCTCTCCAGCCTGGGCAATGGAACGAGAACCCGTCTCAAAAAAAAAAAAAAAAAAAAAAAAAGATACTATATTAAGTGTTGCTTTGGCCAGGTATGGTGGCTCATGCCTGTAATCCACACACTTTGGGAGGCCAAGGCAGGAAGATGGCTTGAACCCAGGAGTTTGAGACCAGCCTGGGCAAGATGGAGAACCCCTGTCTCTACAAAAAAATTGAAAATTAGCTGAGCATGGTGGCACATTCCTGTAGTCCCAGCTGCTCGGGAGGCTGAGGCAAGAGGATGCCTTGAGCTCAGGAGTTCAAGGCAGCAGTGAGCTATGATGGCACCTCTGCACCCCAGCCTGGGCTTCAAGGTGAGCTCTGTCTCTAAAAAAAAATAAAATAAAATAAACAAGTGCTGCTTTGATATCTTTGAGCCTCACAAAGCCCCAAATGGGCCTAGTAGCTATGAGGCCCCCGTTCTCACCAGGCGCGCCCCCCACCCAGCAGGAAGGGCTCCCTACCTAGTTCCTGCATCAGCTAGATTGGATACACCCCACATGTCTTCAATCTGACAGCCTCACCTCCCTGCCAGCCAGTAGCATTATCCAAACGAGCCAATCAGAGGGCACCTCACCCTTTTGTTACGCCAAAGACGGCCTCTCACAGCCCCTCTGGTTCACTCTGCGCTGCAGTGTACCCTCATGTGTCCTGCATGGCCCGCAGCGTCTTCCTCCTCCAGAAGTATCTGCTATTAATAAGCTACTGTCTCATCTGTCCAGTATCGGGTGCCATGTGTCTGGCCACCTTCTACTGTGTAGTGTGGAGGACCCCTCCTGCCCCACGGGGTGAAGAGGAAGGGATCAGGGCATCTCCCTGGCTGCTCCAGTCAGGTGTTGGCCTTGGTTAGGTGCATTTTTCCCCTGTCTCCTCTTTCCCTCAACGTCAGGGATTGTGTGGCCCCATCTTGGCAGCCCCAGCACCTCGCTTGGCCCATGGAGGGGACTTGGGAGCTGTCTTCTTAGCTGGTGACTTCTGCTCTCTCACCCCCACCCCCAGCTGCTCTCACTGTCCCTCCTCCAAGTTCCCCACATCTCTCTAAGACTCATTACACCAAAGAAATGCTTGAAGTTGGAGCTATATTTTTCTTTCTGAGTCTTCTTTGTCCACGTCTAGACTGGGCTGGGGGATTTTGGACAAACAATTATTAACCACCATGAGTCCTTGCAAAGATTTCCTCCAGAATCAATACCCCGAGGCCATTTAAATATTGTCTGAAACCAAGCCAGTCCCCCGCTCATCTCCCTTGCTCGGCTCCAAATGATGTTTAATTTTTCTATAAATTAACTCGCACAATGTCACACCACATTACTGCACCTTGGAACATTCCTATTCCGATCTACGAGCAGCTGACACGCCGGGCGATGGCACGATTTCCTCCGGGAACGTTTCTCAGTAATGTGACTGATTACAATATAGCTGGCTGCGGGAGAAGCCGCGGCGCTCCAGCCGGCCGTGGGTGAGCCAGCACAACCCAGAGATAATGAATAATGGTTTGTGGCAAAACTGATAATGCGCCCGCTATTATATTGACTGGGGCTGCGGCTTCAGTTAATCGTGCTAAATTGCTAGGCTGGAGCTGTGTTCCACCGGGCTTGGCCGCTGCCTTCCTCTTTTGAAAATTTCCATTTGTCTGAAGTTGGGTTCTTGTCTCTTCCTCCTGCCCTTCTATTCAAATGAGTTGTGGCTATTTTTGCCGGCAGCCGCCTGTGGGAGTGAGAGTTTGAAAGGCATGAGAGCTTGGACTCCATCTGTCGGCCTGTGTGCACACCTTCCCATGTGAGTGCACACCACGCACCGCACAGCGCTGGGTGCTAGGAACGCGGACGGGCAGCTGTTGTGCCCTCCCCACCTGCCCCAGAGGCTTGTTGTCCGGGGGAGAGATGGACACCGCACCCGTGACTCCAGCGCTGCCCGTTAAGGGCTATGTGTCAGCTGAGGTCAGACCAGGAGTCGGTTTAAATTTTGTCTCCTGTGCTTTCCAGCCACGTGACCTTGAGCATCTCTCCTTGTCTGTAAAGAGATGATGCTCATGAGCCCATTGCAGAGTGTGGTGGTGTTAGATGGATCCCATCATAGACTGCTGAGCTGTGCTTGGCACATAGTGAGTGTCCCCCAAATGGCTCTTATCCTGGTGGCAGAGGCCTGTGCAGACGGCCACAGGTTGCAGAGGACAGAGACACTGGCTCCCTGGAAGGTGAGGTGATGTGGGACTTGAGTGTTGTGGCGAAGAGAGGAGCAGAAAGATGAGCCTGGGGGATGGCACAGAGGCCTGGCGTGTCCAGCGAGGGCAGGGGAAGGCTGGGCTGGAGGTGCAGGTGGTGTGTCCTGGGGAGAGGCAGCCGGTGCTTGCCGGCCTCTGATTTCAGCCAAGGCGATGGGGACCCCAGGGATGGTCCTTGTTCACCTCCAGGTACTGCCCTGAACCGTCTCCACCATCAGCCCACACTCAGGGCAGTCCCAAAATGCAGAGGGGCCAACATCCCCTGGGACAACCCTGGAACACGGAGGCCTGGAGTCGCAGCGTCCAGGCCCGTGTGTGTTGGGGTGGGGGGTGATGCTGAGACACATCCCAGGCAGCTCCTAGCGAGTCCCGAGCAGTCTGAGCCTCAGGCTCCTAACACAACCCTTACTGGCTTGTCCTTCATTTCTGCTTCCTGGGATCACCCCCAAATGAACGATCCCCATCCATGCCCTCACTTCCAGCTAAGGGAGAAAGGTGCACACCTCGAGAGGCTCCTCCCACCGAGTCTGCCCTCCCGAGGCAGATCCTGAGAAGAGAAAATTCAGGACCCAAGCCCTTCTCTGTGACAGCTACAGTGACTGGTGTGGGGCGTGAGAAGCCCTGTCTAAGAGGGTCACTGGGCAAAAGAGTGAAGCCATTCCTGCCTACCCTTCCACTCTCATCCCCAAAGCAAAGCCTGGCTGGGAGGTGACAAGGCAATCCCAGGTGGCAGCGGCTGGGCAAGGGGCAGCAGTGGGAGTGGGGGAAGTCAGGGAAGAGGTGGTGCCTCTCTGGTAAAATTCACACAGAGAGGAAGTCGATGTCTGCAGAAAGCCTTGGTACAGGACAGGGGGTGACTGCTCGCAGAGGTGCCCAGTCACATGGACCTGGGTTCGAATCCCACCTCCACTGCTTGCGAGCTGTGTGGCCTTGGTCAAGTCACTGCCTTCTCTGTGCCTGTTTGTAAAATGAGAGGTTAATAATGGCATCTTTTTCACTGGGCACATGAGTTCAGAATGAGCTCAAGTTTGCAGTACCAAGATCAGGGCTCAGCACCAGGTAAATGTTTGAGACACGTGAGCTGGTACTGCTGATAAAATGACGCCATGGCTGTGGCGTAGGGACCCCGGTGGGGTGCTGGCTGCCCCCTCTCAGCCTCTGCTGCCTTATCTCTGCACAGCACAGGGGGACAGGAGGCCCTGTACTGGGTCCCCACATGGGGCCTCGCCCGCAGGAGCCCCTTTGAGTTTGGCTTTGAGTTCTGCTTAGAGATGGCTTTGCTGTGGGCTGCCAAACAGCAGGGGGCACAGGGCTTACCTCCAGTCTCCTCTGAGACCTGCCCTGCAGGGTAATGGCTCAGAGTGAAGAGCCAGCTGGTGAGCTGCAGACATTTCGCTGAGTCTTTGGGGACTGTTTATCACCATCACAGCCCAGAGTGAACCATTTTTTATAGCCAGTTCTGCAGGAGGGTTTGCAAAGGGGGGCCCGGAGCGTCCTGACCCCAAGGCTGGGCCCGGAGGGGGACTGTCTCCCCAGGGGTTACCCCCTCTCCGAAGATCTCTACCCTGGGCTCCCTTTGGGGGCCTCCTCACCCTCTTCCCTGCCCCACACTCCCCATCCAGGCTGCTCAGTGCCCCCAGTGGTCAAGGCGTGATTCTGCTCCTCAGTCACGATTCATTAAATGGACAATCAAATGTGAATTGGTGTGTGCACTTTTTTGTAAGGCTTTTTATATAAGTAAAGGGCCAAATCGGGAAAACATCTTTGGGCAGACCATCTGTCTCAATTTGAGCTTTGAAAAATACGGTCACCTCACAATGTTCTCATGTCAGACTCTAAAAACAAGAAACTGGGCAGGCAAGCGAACATCACTCACGCTCTGAACTCTGCTGTCTGCTCTGCTTCGGGAATCGCTGAAGCCTTCCTTCTGGCCACAGCTGCCGGGGCTGGGGCTGCCAGGAAGAGGGGCCAGCTGGGGGAGGCACTGGGACCTTTGCAGGGGTTGGGGGCAGATGAGAAGCGGCTCACCTGCCTCTGGGGCCTCAGTGGATCCACAGTGCGCACACACCGTTGCATTGATGGTCTGCCTTTTTATAATTTTTCACATCTCTCTGGCTGTCACGATGGCCAAACAGGGCTTGGTCTGTTTGGCAGCCCACAGCAAAGCCATCTCTAAGCGGTATCCCGCCCCCCAGCCCACCCGGTCCTCATGATGGAGAGATCCAGGTCACAGCTGGGCTGGCTCCAGAGAGGAGTGAGGGCACTTGGCACTAAAGAGAATGGAGGGTGGAGGAGGAGGCAGTGGGTGGCTGAGTGGAGGAGGTAAGTCCACGTGCACAGGTGCAACAGTGTAAAGAGACTCCTGGGCCAGGCATGATGGCATATCCCTCGGGAGGCTAAGGCGGGAGGATCTCTAGCCCAGGAAGTCGAGGCTGCAGTGAGCCATGATTGCACCACTATACTCCAGCCTGCATGACAGATCAAGACCCCCATCTCTTAAATAAAAAAAAAAAAAAAGGCCGGGCACGGTGGCTCACGCCTGTAATCCTAGCACTTTGGGAGGCCGAGACGGGCGGATCACGAGGTCAGGAGATCAAGACCATCCTGGCTAACACGGTGAAACCCCATCTCTACTAAAAAATACAAAAAACTAGCCAGGCGAGGTGGCGGGCGCCTGTAGTCCCAGCTACTCGGGAGGCTGAGGCAGGAGAATGGCGCGAACCAGGGAGGCGGAGCTTGCGGTGAACTGAGATCCAGCCACTGCACCCCAGCCTGGGTGACAGAGTGAGACTCCGTCTCAAAAAAAAAAGAAAGAGCTCTTCCAGTCCGTGTTGCGCATCCATCTTCGGGGATACCTTTCCCTGTGCTCGACTTGCTAGGACTTCTTTCTGCCTACATGTGTGCATCCTGTGGCACCTGCCAGCTACTGCTCTATCTGTGGGGGTTTGGGGTGAGAGGGGTGCACGCAGCCCCTCTCCCTGGAGAGTTGGCCACATGGGGCAGAGGAGCTGACATTCACTATCGCCGTTGATCGTGCTCCACCTGTTGTCCAGGTGAGTCTAGCATGGTTCCATCCCGTGCCTGTGTGAGTCATGTCTTTCTTGGCACTGCCCTCACCTACAAGCCATGCAGGGGCTGACATCCCAGGACTGCTGCTCCTGGTGGCAGGACCCTCCACTCAGTGGGGCTCCTCCACTGAAGGTGGTAACAGGTATCACTTGCTTAACACTTAATGATGGCATGGATGATAAGGGGGCAGGGATGGGAAGCTGCTACCACGCTGAGGGCTAGAGGGACAAAGGGAAGACGTGGAGCTCCCAGGACCTCAGGACTGGGGTCACTTGCGGAGAGCCACGGGTGGGGTCACCGCCATGCAGAGATGCAGCCCAAGACAGAGAGGAAGAGGATCAACTCCCCAGAACACCCACCCTCCATTCTCCCACCAGTACCTCCCGTGGACTGGAAACAGTCTGGGCCTGGAAATAGCCTGCAGAGGTCAGACCCGACCACAGCTGCAGCAGGTGAGGAGGGACCGGGGCAAACAGGCCCGCCATGAGCCAGGGAATGCACACACTGCATCCTCAGAACAACACGCAAAAGGTGCTGAAATGGCTTCCGATGGCTGCTGTCACCACTTACACAAATGTGGTGGCTTAGACAACAGTTATTCTCCTACAGTTCTGGAGATCAGAAATCCAAAATAACTTTCGCTGGCTGAGTGCAGTGGCTCACGCCTGGAATCCCAGCACTTTGGGAGGCCGAGGTGGGTGGATCACTTGAGGCCAGGAGTTCGAGATCCACCTGAGAAACATGGTGAAACCTTGTCTCTACTAAAAAAAAAAAATTAGCTGGGTGTGGTGGTGTGCACCTGTAGTCCCAGCTACTTAAGAGGCTGAGGTGGGAGGGTCACTTGAGCCCAGGAGTTTGAGATCACCCTAGGCAATTAGTGAAACCCCATCTCTACAAAAAACACACACAAACAATTAGCTGGGCTTGATGGTGTACCCCTGTAGTCCCCTGTAGCTATTTAGGAGGCTGAGGCAGGAGGATCACTTGAGCCCAGGAGGTAGAGGCTGCAGTGAGCTGACATTTCACCACTGCACTCCAGCCCAGAAAATGGAGCAAGACCCTTCCTCAAAAATAAAAATAAAAAATCACTTTCATGGTGCTGGAATCCAGGCGCTGGTAGGTGGCACTCCCTGCGGAGGCTCTAGGGGAGACTCTGTTTCCTTGCTTTTCCAGCTTCTGGAGCTACTACATTCCTTGCAGTCCTTGGCTTGTGGCCTCTTCCTTCATCTTGAAAGCCAGCAGTGTAGCATCTTCAAATCTTTCTGCTGAAGTCCTCACATCACCTTCTTTTTTCCTTGTAGCCAAATCTCTCCCTCTGACTTCCTCTCCTAAGGACACTTGTGATGACATTTGGGGCCCATCCAGGAAAGCCAGGATCCTTTCTCCATCTCAAGCCTTAATCACTTCTGCCCAGGCCCTCTTGCCAAAGAAGGTTACGTTTACAGGTTCCAGGGATTAGGAGCTGGGTATCTTTGGGGGGCATTATTCAGGCTTCCATGGGTACAAAAGTGGACGCTTTCTGTAATAGCTAGCTATTGCTGTGTAACAAATTACCCCAACATGTAGCAGCTCAAAACAACAAACTTTTAAAATCTCATGCAGTTTCCATGTGTCAGTTATTTCAGAGTAGCTTAGCTGTGTTGTTGTGTCTCAAGAGGTTGCAATCAAGCTGTCAGCCAGGACTGCCATCACCAGAAGGCTTGACCGGGCCAGAGAATCCACTCCAAGATGGCTCCTCACACAGCTGTTGCAGGAGGCTTCAGGTCCTCACTACATGGGCTTCTCCATGAGGCCACTTGAGTGTCCTCACAACATGGCCGCTGGCTGCCTTCCCCCAGACTGAGCATCCTAAAAGGGAAAGCTGGCAAGAAGCCACAGTGCCTTTTATGACCTTGCCTGCATTCATTCGTTAGGGCTGCCATGATAAAGTACCACAGGCTGAGTGGCTTACACTATGGAAATGTCTGTTTTCACAATCCTGGAGGCTAGACATTGAGATCAAGGTGTTAGCAAGATTGGTTTCATCTGAGACCTCTTTTAAGAAGGCTTTCTTTCTTTCCCTTTTTTTTTGGCAGAGTCTCACTCTGTCACTTAGGCTGGAGTGCAGTGGCGTGATCTTGGCTCACTGCAACCTCCGCCTCTAGGATTCAAGCAACTCTCCTGCCTCAGCTTCCTGAGAAGCTGGGACTGCAGGTATGTGCCACCACGCCTGGCTAAGTTTTGTAATTTTAGTAGAAATGGGGTTTCACCATGTTGGCCAGGCTGGTCTTGAACTCCTGACCTCAGGTGATCCACTTGCCTCGGCCTCCCAAAGTGCTGGGATTATAGGGGTGAGCCACCATGCCTGGCTTCAGAAGGCTTTCTGAGTCTCCTTTAGAGATGGCTGTCTTCTCCCTGTATCTTCATATGGTCTTCCCTCTCTATGCCTGTGTCCTAATTTCCTCTCCTTATGAGGACATCAGTTAGATTGAATTAGGGCCCACCCATAGGACGTTATATTACCATAATTACCACCTTAAAGGTCCTATCTCCAAATACAGTCACATTCTGAAGTACTGGGGGTTAGGACTTCAATATATGAATTTGTCAGGGGACACTATTTAGCTCATAACAGCCTCAGAGGTGACATCCTTCTGCCATATTCTCTGGGTCAGATAGACCAGTCCTACTACAATAACGGAGGGATTACATCAGGATGTGGATGCCAGGAGGTGGGCTCAATGTGGTCTTCTTGGAGGCCTCTCCCTTCGTGCCCAGGAGAAATTTTTTTTTTTTTTTTAAGATGGAGTCTCACTCTGTCACCCAGGCTGGAGTGCAGTGGTGCGATCTTGGCCCACCACAACCTCCGCTTCCTGGGTTCAAGCGATTCTCCTGCCTCAGCCTCCCAAGTAGCTGGAATTACAGGTGCTCACCAACACGCCCAGTTAATTTTTGTATTTTTAGTAGAGATGGGGTTTTGCCATGTTGGCCAGGCTGGTCTCGAACTCCTAACCTCAGGTGATTCACTTCCCTTGGCCTCCCAAAGTGCTGGGATTACAGGCATGAGCTACCACACCCACCAAGAGAAATTCTTACTAGTTCTTGCATATATTTCTAGGGCTACTCTATGTATGTTCAGCCACATATATACAAGAAGAGCACATGTATACAAGTGAGGTATATAAACACAGCACCCTGCACCTTGCTTTCTTCACTTAGTAAGCCCATAAACAGCGGCCTCATTCTTTTTTGGATTCCACTGTATGAATTGCTGCCACTTAATTAACTGGTTCCCTTGATGTTTATGGTTTTGGTTTTTTGTTTGTTTGTTTGTTTGTTTTAGCTGGAGTTTCGCTCTTGTTGCCCAGGCTGGAGTGCAATGGAACAATCTTGACTCACTGCAGCCTCTGCCTCCCAGGTTCAAGCGATTCTCCTGCCTCAGCCTCCCAAGTAGCTGGGAGGTGCTCACCACCACGCCCAGCTAATTTTTGTATTTTTAGTAGAGACGGGGTTTCACCGTGTTGGCCAGGCTGGTTTCAAACTCCTGACCTCAGGTGGTCCACCTGCCCTCGGCTTCCCAAAGTGCTGGGATTACAGGTATGAGCCACCATGCCCGGCGATGTTTATGTTCTTTCCAATATTTTGCCATTGCACATAATGATGCAACAAATATTCATGTACTTGTATTATTCATCGTGTGTGCTAGTATAGTCGCAGGGTAAGTACCTGCTGTGAAATTGCTGGGTCAAAGGCTGTAAGTCTTTAAGAGATGCTGTCTGATGGTGAGGTTGGTCTCTTGAAGGTTTTTCCAATTTACACTAGTGTGAACATGGTGCAGACAGCCTGTCCCTGCAGCCTCACTGACAGCGTGTGGTCAATCCTTTCACTCTCGCTGATCTGCTGAGTGGTATCTTGGCTGGGTATGGTGGCTCACGTCTGTAATCCCAGCACTTTGGGAGGCTGAGGCGGGAGGATTGCTTGAACCCAGGAGTTTGAGACCAGCCTGGGCAACATGGTGGAACCCTGTCTCTACAAAAAATACAAAAATTAGCTGATGTGGTGGCATGAGCCTATAGTCCCAGCTACTCGGGAGGCTAAGGCGGGATGATCGCTTGAGCCCAGGAGGTCGAAGCTGCAGTGAGCCATGATTGCGCCACTGCACTCAAGCCTGGGTGACAGGGTGAGATCCTGTCTCCAAAAAAAAAAAAAGGAAATATCTCTGTGTAGCTTTAAAAAAAATTATTGAAGTAAAATTTGCATAACATATATTTAACCATCTTAAGGTGAACAATTCAGTGGCATTAAGTACATTCACAATGTTGTGCAACCACCTCTATTTAGTTCCAAAATATTTTCATCATCCCAAAATAAAATCCCCCACTCTGCCTTTAATCCCAGCACTTCAGGAGGCAGAGACAGGAGGATCGCTTGAGCCCAGGAGTTTGAGACCAGCCTAGGCAACATAGGGAGACTCCGACTCTATAAAGAATGAAAAAAATTAGCCAGGCATAGTGGTGCATACCTGTAATCCTAGCTACTTGGAAGGCTGAGGCAGGAAGATTGCTTGAGCCTGGCAGGTTGAGGCCTCAGTGAGCCATGATTGTGTCACTGCACTCCAGCGTGGGTGACAGAGTGAGATCCTTCCTCAAAAACAAAAACAAAAAAAACACATAAGCAAACAAAAAAAGTCCACACCCATGAAGTATCATTCCATTTCGCCCTCTGCCAGCCCTTGGCAACCACCCGTCTAATTTCTGTCTCTATGGACTTGTCTATTCTGGACATGTCATGGAAATCATGCAAAATGCAGCCCTTTGTAAACGGCTTCCCTCACTGAGCACCATGCTTTGGAGCTTCACCTGTTTGTGACGTGTGCTCCTTCCCTTTCACGGCTGAGTAATGTTTCACTGTATGACACACCACATGGTGTTTATCTGGTCATCTGCTAATAAACCTTAAGACTGTTTCCATTTCAGTGTGGTTTCCATTTGCATTTCCCTGATTATGAGTGAGGTTGAGTTTCTTTTCATGTGGTAGATGGTCATCAGGGTCCCTTCCAAACCAGGGGCAGGATGAACTGGAGACAGGATGAAACTCAGGGATGAACTGGAGCTGCACTGAAGTGCCTCATCCCCATCCTTTGGGCTCCAGGGTCTTTGGGTGTCAGAGGAGAGTGGCCTCCCTCGGGAACAGCCATGTCTGGGCATCTGAGCCTGGTGGAGGAGCCAGGAGGGCCCTGTGAGTTTAATGCAAAGAGTCACCATTTAGCGAGCATTGACTGTGCGCCTGGCATTCTTGTTGGCACTGCATATATTACTATTACCTCCTTGAACCCTTGCAGCAACTCCAGGCTGATTTATTACACTCTTTATGGTTGAGGAAACTGATACCCGAGATTTTGTGTAACCTGCTCTTAAACAGGGGTGCACAGCAGGTGCAGAATTCATCAGCAGGACTGTTGGATGTAGGCACCAAGGATGTGCCCAACACATCCTGTGAGGCCTCCCTCTCAAAGGGCTGCCCCTGGCAACTCTTCCTGCCCTCCTCTTCCCCAGCACCTTCCCCTCCAGCCCCCTAGGGAGGAGCAGGATTTCTCCTCTTCATGCTTCTTGTATTGGCAATCTATTGCTGCTTAACAAAGTGCTTGAAAACTTAATAGCTTAAATTTGTTATCTCAAGTTTCTAAAGATCAGGAATGTGGGAGTGGTTCAGCTGGGGTAGGTTCTGGTTCAAGTTCCCTCTCTGTAGTCAAATTGTCAGGCCGTAGTCAAATTGTTAGACTGTAGTCAAATTGTAAGACTGTAGTCAAATTGTCAGTCAAGGCTACAGTCATCTGAAGTTTCGACCGGGGCTGGAGAATCCATTTCCAAGATGGTTCCCTCATATTGCTGTGGACTGGAGGCCTCATTTCCTCTCTGGCTGCTGGCAGGAGGTCTTAGCTCCTTGCCACGTGGCTAACTGAGTGTCCTCAGAACGTGGTGGCTGACTTCCCCAAAGGGAGTGATCTAAGAGAGCAAAGAGGAAGTTGCAGTGCCTTTTATGACCTAGTCTCAGGAGTGACAGGTGATAATTTCTGCCATATTCTATTTGTTAGAAGTCTCTAAGTTCAGCCCATTCTCAAAAGGAGGGAGGACTGTAGAAGCACTTGTGGGCATACATTTGCTCCTTTTTCTTGTTCTGGGTCCTGGATCTCTCTTTGGCCAAGTGTCTGGGGTTTGGTTATGTGCAGAGGTGATGACTATGGCCTGGGGGTAGTGGGTTGGGGTCTCAGGCCCTGTGATGGGGTAAGACAGGTGACCTTTGCCTCACTTATCTGGAATTGGGAGTAGTTGGTACATCTTCCTTCATCTCAACACACCCTTTTATTTTTTTTCTATTAAAGGAAGCAGAAGTACTTGACAGCCAGATGGAGGCCACTCCCTCTCCCAACCCCCGCCTCTGAAGATGGCTGGGAGAGAGTCACAGGAAAGGATGGGGGAGAATTAATAGTGTAAACCTGGGGTTTTGAATCTGGCATGCAAGATCCACAAGAGATTTTTGGATAGAATTTAGGGAGCACATGCATTTGGATAGATGAAAAAAAAATTCTGTTTTCACAAACCTCTGCCTCATATTTGACATTTCCTCTAATTATAAATATAGTTGACAAAACACAATAGTGTTAGACATACTCTTGACTTTCTCACCAAAAAACAATTACAGATTTTTTCATTCCATCACAGCTGTTGCAGAAACCTTGCAATATCATTTATGCTGATCACTGTTACAAAATGACTATGGTGATAAGGCCGTCCACTGGGTTGTATGATTTATGCTTTAGTAAAGAAGTACATCTTTCTACATCACAAACTTGGCTTTTAAATATCTTGATACTGTATTTCCATATGGTTGGCTTTCTTGTGATTCTATGAATTTGTTCTATGCATTTAAAAACTACTCTAAGAAGGGACCAAAGGCGTCACTAGGCTACAAAGAGGTCTAGGGTACAAAAAGATTCCTCCTGGGTGGAGGAAGAGTTTGGGGAGATACTGGAACCAATGAAAATCAGGAGATTTGACCATTAAGAGCTGCTAGTGACCTTTGACAAGGCAAAGGTGGCAGAGGAAATGAAGTGATGGATTCAGGAGGCCACTGCCCAGTAAAGGAAGGTGAGGTTTCATACTCACGGAGGTTGCCTGCTTCATGGGCGCTGGTTGTAAATGGTTCATTCCTACTATCCCTCACTGTGGGTCCAGGAGTCCACCCACCCACCACCACTCCATCTCCCTCTCACCTTCCACACCCCCCCAACTTCCTCACTCCATTCTCCAAACTTGCTACACCCTTTTGCCCACCATTTTCTTTCCCAGCAATGACCTTTTCCCCTTGTCTACCAGGAGACTCGTACTCATCCTTTAAAACCTCACTCTCATAGGGCTGATGATACTCCTGTGGTCACTCACCACTCCCATGACTGCCTTCTCCATGGGCACATTGTCATGGTTATTTCACAACCAAACCATTTCCCTCAGGAGGCTGAGAGCTCCTTCTGTGCCCCAGTTTACTCATTTTTTGAAATTCCAGCTCCTGGCACATTGTCTGACAGTTACAGAGCAAATGTTATAAAAATATGGAGTTGTTGGAGCAGTAAATTAACACAATACCTGTCTATGTCAAAGCAGCCTATGAAAGGCAGCCTGCTCTTCCCTTTTCCCAAATCAAGGTACCCTCTTTAATTCATACATTATGCATGTAGAATTTGAGAAAAATCAGAGAAGCCTAGTTGGGTAGTTTCTTTGAAACCATCTGATATAGTTTGGCTCTGTGTACCCACCCAAATCTCACCTTGAATTGTAATCTCCATAATCCCCATGTGTGAAGGGCAGGGCCAGGTGGAGGTCATTGGATCACGGGGGTGTTTCCCCCATGCTGTTCTCCTGAGAGTGAATGAATCTCACGAGATCTAATGGTTTTATGAGTGTCTGGTATTTCCCCTGCTTGCGCTCACCCTGTCCTGCTGCCCTGTGAAGAAGGTGCCTGCTTCTCCTTTGCCTTCTGCCATGATTGTAAATTTCCTGAGGCCTCCTCAGCAGTGCAGAACTGTGAGTCAATTAAACCTCTTTCCTTCATAAATTACCCAGTGTCAGGTATTTCTTCATAGCAGTGTGAGAATGGACTAATACACCCTCCATAATAAGTGACTCATCTCTCTAATTCTTGTCCTCTCCCATCTGTTAGATCAGGGTAATAACTATCCACACTAAGTTGATGTGAGAATTAAAAGAGATGATGTGGGCAAAGTGCTTGGTGCATAGTAAGTGCTCAGTAAAGGGGAGTTGTTATTCTTAATTTTACAAGGCAACATGAAATTGCTGGCAGAAGGGGCTATAAATTGAGTTCTGTGGGAGTTCAGAGGAGAGGGGAAGCACACCTGATGGAGGGCGGGGGAAGATGTGAAAGCAGCAATGGGTCGAGGAGCATGGCTAGGAGCTGCCTGGTGGAAACAGGAAGGCCATTTCCAGAGAGACAGGCACATGGTCAAGTTTGGGCCGGTGTGTGGGGTTCTGGGGCAATAAGCACTAACTTTTCCATCACCCTTAAGCATTTCATTCATACATGATGAAAACGCTGATTGCAAATTGTCTCTTTGCATGCATTCCAGAAGGCAGCAAGAAATTTGACTGGGCAAATTGCATTTTGTTAGCTATGTTGCTGTGAGTATTTTTAAAGTTCTCTTAAAAATCATCCAACAGTCTATAATTCAGTCTCTTGCCTTTGTAAGCTAGAGCTCGACCAGTTAGTCTAAACTGGGGTGGCTTTTGGAAGATGAAAGCTGCCAGCCACTTACAGGGACCACCTACTCTTCCTGTTCCCTCTTCAGAGATTACCTGGGAAGCACACAGATGACACCAACCTCTCTCCAGGTGCAGGACTTTGGGGAAAGCACTGGTCTCTCCAGGCAAATTGCTAGTAGGCTCCAATATTTGTCTTTATCCTTTCACAGGCTTCTATGAGCCACCTATGGCTCCAGGTACCAGGGATACTCAGGAAATTCTAAGGGTTTCAGGAGCTGTGTGCCTGGAATTGGGCACAAAGACCCAATACATATATTTTTTATTATGCCACAAATAGAAATTCCCATTTTTAGCTGGACATATGACTGCCTAAAGACTACACTTCCCCACTTCCCTGTGGCTAAGATGACCACAGAACTCATGTACTGTCAATAGGGTGTGGGGGACTGTTGTGCGCAGCTTTCAGAATGTGTCCTTAAAGGAAGTGTCAAGAGTGACTCCATCTTGGATAGGGGCTGGGAAAATGAGGTTGAGGCCAGCTGGGCTGCATTCCCAGGAGATTAGGCATTCTTAGTCACAGGATGAGACGAGACAGGAGGTTACAAGATGCAGTTCTCAGAGACCCAGCTGATAAAACAGGATTCAGTAGAAGAGCTGGCCTAAACCCGCCAAATCCAAGATGGCAACCAAAGTGACCTCTCGTTGTCCTCAGTGCTCATTATACCCTAATTATAATAGATTAGCATGCTAAAAGATACTCCCACCAGCACCATGACAGTTTACGGATGCCATGGCAACATCCAGAAATTACCCTAAAAGTCTAAAAGGAAAGAAACCTCCATTCTGAGAATTCCCCACACCTTTCCTGGAAAACTCATGAATAATCTACCCCTTGTTTAGCATATGATCAATAAATACCATAAAAACAGCCAAACAGCTGGGCGCGGTGGCTCACACCTGTAATCCCAGCACTCTGGGAGGCTGAGGCGGGTGGATCACTTGAGGCTAGGAGTTCCAGACCAGCCTGGCCAACATGGTGAAAACCCGTCTTTACTAAAATTCCAGAAATTAGCCAGGCATGGTGGCCCGGTGCCTGTAATCCCAGTTACTCGGGAGGCTGAGGCAGGAGAATTGTTTGAACTGAGGAGGCGGAGGTTGCAGTGAGCCATTGTGCCACTGCGCACCAGCCTGGTTGACAGAGAGACTCCATCTCAAAACAACAACAACAACAACAACAACAACAACATCAAAAACCCAAACCAAAAAAACAGTCAATAGCAGCTAATACAAAAAATTAGCCGGGTGTGGTGGCGAGTGCCTGTTGTCCCAGCTTCTCGGGAGGCTGAGGCAGGAGAATGGCGTGAACCCGGGAGGCGGAGCTTGCAGTGAGCCGAGATCGCACCACTGCACTCCAGCCTGGGCGACAGAGTGAGACTCCGTCTCAAAAAAAAAAAAAGAAAAAACTAACTTTATTTGGATCACTTGAGGTCAGGGGTTCGAGACCAGCCCGGCCAATATGGCAAAACCCCATCTCTACCAAAAATATTCTTTAAAAAAATTAGCTAGGTGTGGTGGCATGCACCTATAGTCCCAGCTACTGGGGAGGCTGAGGCATGAGAATCACTTGAACCCGGGAGGTGGAGGATGCAGTGTTAAATGTCTCCTGGGAAGCAAAATTGTTTCCCTCTCGTTTTGTTTAAGTCACTATCAATTCTCAGTGGTATCACTGAGAATTAGTGATGGTAAATGAAGACAAATTTTAAAACAAAATTTATCTTTTTGAGACAGAGTCTGGCTCTGTCTCCCAGGCTGGAGTACAGTGGTGTGATCTTGGCTCACTGCAACCTCCACCTCCGAAATTCAAGTGATTCTCCCGCCTCAGCCTCCCAAGTAGCTGGGATTACAGGTGTGTGCCGCCATGCCCGGCTAATTTTTGTATTTTTAGTAGAGACAGGGTTTCACCATGTTGGCCAAGCTGGTCTTGAACTCCTGACCTCGAGGGATCTGCCCACCTTGGCCTCCCAAAGTGCTGGGATTACAGGTGTGAGCCACCACACCTGGCCCTTAAATGAAGCCAAATATTTATCCTAAGTAATTTTTGCTGTTATTATTGTTTATTATATCAGCTGAAAATTTCTGTAAAATATTAAATTAAAATGATGAAGTAGACATACTTATTTTGTTATTCTCTCTCTCTCTTTTTCTTTTTTAAGAGATGGGGTCTCAGTATGTTACCCAGGCTGGTCTCAAACTCCTGGTCTCAAGTGATCTCCCCACCTTGGCCTCCCAAAGTGCTGGGATTACAGATGTGAGCCACCGCCTGGCCTCAACTCTAATCTTTATTTTATTTTATTTTTTTGAGACGAAGTATTGCTCTGTCCCCCAGGCTGGAGTGCAATGGCACACCAGGGTACAAGCAATTCTCTTGTCTCAGCCTCCTGAGTAGCTGAGATTACAGGCATGTACCACCATACCCAGCTAATTTTTTGTATTTTTAGTAGATGGGAATTTCACCATGTTGGCCAGGCTGGTCTCGAACTCCTGACCTCAAGTGATCCACCCACCTCGGTCTCCCAAAGTGCTGGGATTACAAGCGTGAGCTACTGCACCCAGCCTAAAGAAAATAATTCTAATGTCTCACCATTAAGTGTGATGCTTTTAAAGAATGTAACAGAATACAAAAAGTTTATTAATTTGTTTCAAATTCTACATTGAAACTAACTTTTAAAATATATAATAGTGGTACATATGTGGGGGATACATTATGATGCTTTTTTTTTTTGGTGGGTTTTGGTAGATGTTTCCTATTGGTTTAAGAACATTTCTATCTCTTCTTGTTTGCTGAGAATTTTTTAAAATCAAAAGTGGGTATTACATTTTATTAAACACCCTTTTTGCATCTAATAGGATGAGCATATGGACTTTCTCCTTTAATGTTTCAATGTGGTGGATTTCTTTACAGATATTTTAGTGTTCAACTGTCTTTAAATTCCTGAGTTAAAGTCTTCATGTTCATAATGAAGTGTTTATGTACAGATTGCCTGATTTGCTTTGCTAATTTTGATTTGAGATTTGTGTGTCTGTGTTCATATTTTTCTTGCAGGCAGCATTCCTGCCTGCTTCTGGCATTAATTTATGCCACCCTTTTAAAAGGAGTTAGGAAGCCCCTCCTGCCCCCATCCCAAGAAGCTTCTATGAATTTGTATGTGATAGGGGTTACATGCTCCTTAAAGATTGGGTAAGACTCATCTGTAATACTGTCTGACTTGGTACTTTTGTTGCAAATGGGTTTGTGACTACTGATTTAATGTTTGATGCTTACAGACTTTCTACTACCTTTTTAAGATAGTGTTGATAATTTCTACTTTTCTATGCATTTTTCTATTTCATCTGTTTTAAAATTTTTTGCCACAAAGTTTTTAATAGTCCTCTTTTTGTTTTTCTTAAGAATTCTGCTGTATATTCCTTCCTTTGTATTCCTGATATTTATATGTGATTTCCCTTTTTTCATAATCTTTATTTCCAAAAGTTCATCTACTTTGTCTTCTTGAAGAATTAACTTTACATTTGTTAATTCTTTCTTTTGTACATTTTCTGTTTCATACACTTTTGTCCTTATCTTTATTATTTTTTTCCTTCCATTCTTTTTGTATTTTGGGTGTATTTTTTCTCATTTTTTGTGTTGAATGCTTGCCTTATTAATTTTCACTATTACTTGCTACTGAAGGTTTGTTTGTTTATTTTTTTGTTTGTTTGTTGAGACAGAGTCTTGTTCTGTCGCACAGGCTAGAGTGCAGTGGCGTGATCTCAGCTCACTGCAGCCTTTACCTCCTGGGTTCAAGTGATTCTCCTGTCTCAGCCTTCTGAGTAGCTGGGATTACAGGTGCACACCACCATGCCCAGCTAATTTTTGTATTTTTAGTAGAGATGGGGTTTCACCATGTTGGCCAAACTTGTCTCAAACTCCCTACCTCAAGTGATCTGCCCACCTTGGCCTTCCAAAGTGCTGGGATTTCAGAAGTGAGCCACTGTGCTTGGCCTGTAAAGAGTGTTTTAAAATTATTATTTTTCACAATTTCTAAAAAATAGAGACAGGGTCTCGCTGTGTTGCCCAGGCTTGTCTGAAATTCCTGGCCTCAAGTGATTCTCCTGCCTCGGCCTCCCAAAGCAACTGTGTCCAGCCTCATTATTCTTATCGCCTTTAGCTGTATCCCACACGAGGGTACACCATTCTTTCACTGTCATTTACTTCTAAATATTTGATGCTTTTATTATGATTTATCTTTTGAATTGTTTAGAAGTATGCTTCTTAGTTTCCAAGTATTTGAGATTTCTCATTTTATTATTTAGCATCAGAGGAGGTCGTCTGTATATCAGTTCTCTGGTGTTTATCGGAATTTCTTTTGTAGCCTAATACCTAATTGTTTTCAGTGTCAGGCGTGTGTTTGAAAAGAATATTTCGTTCCGAAGAGTGTAGCGGTTCATGCCTATAGTCTCAACACTGGAGGCCGAGGCTGGAGGACTGCTTGAGCCCAGGAGTTTGAGACCAGCCTCGGCAACATAGCAAAACTTTGTCTCATAAAATAAAATAAAATAAAATAGCCAGGTGTGGTAGCACATGCCTATGGTTCCAGCTACTCAGGAGGCTGAGTGGTGAGAATTGTTTGAGTCCAGGAGGTTGAGGCTGCAGTAAGCCATGATTGCACCACTGCGTTCCAGCCTGGGTGACAGAGCAAGGCTCTGCATTAAAAAAAAAAAAAAAAAAAAAAAATTAGTTTCTATGTATGTCTAGATCAAGTTTGTTAGTTGTGTGGTTTAAATCTTCTATATTCCTACTAATTTAAGCTACAGTTTTGTAACAAAGATATGTTAAAATTTTCCACTGTAACTGCAAGTTGGTTTCTCCTTCAGTTTTGTTTCTATAGTTGAGACCAAATGGTTAGATGTATAGAAGCTCAGGATTAGTACATTACTTGAAGAATTATTTATTTTATTATTGAGTAGCAACTTACTTTTTATCTTAATGACTCATTTGTCTGGTATTAATATTGCTGTACCAGCTTTCTTTTGTATACATATCTTTTCAACTTTTATTTTTAATCTTTCTGTGTTGTTTGGGTTTAGTTGTATCTTTAAACTTTTGATGTCTGGGTGTGGTGGCTCACAACTGTAATCCCAGCACTTTGGGAGGCCGAGGCCTTTCACCATGGCCAACATGGTGAAACCCTGTCTCTACTAAAAATACAAAAATTAGCCAGGCATGGTGGCATGCTCCTGTAGTCCCAGCTCCTTGGGAAGCTGAGGCAGGAGAATTGCTTGAATCCAGGAGGCAGAGGTTGCAGTGAGCTGAGATCGCGCCACTGCACTCGAGCCTGGGTGACAAAGCAAGACTCTGTCTAAAAAAAAAAAAAAAAAAAAACTTTTGGACAGATGGACTTTTCTTTTCATTCTGAGTCTCAGTCAATGAATAGGAAAGTTTAATACCTTTACTATTATTGTAATTACTCACATATTCGGACTTACATCTATTAACTTATCTATCAGTCTTTTCTCTAATTTTGTCCTCCCATCTTGCATGTTATTATTGGCTAGATTTTTTTCTTTTCTTGTTTTTTGAGACAGAGTCTCACGTTGTCCCCCAAGCTGGAGTCCAGTGGTGCGAGCTCGGCTCACTGCAGCTTCAACTTCCCAGGCTCAGTGATCTTCCCACCTCAGTCCCCCAAGTAACTGGGACTGCAGGTGTCTGCCACCACACCTGGCTAATTTTTGTTTTTTTTTTTTTTTTTTTTGAGACGGAGTCTCACTCTGCCGCCCAGGCTGGAGTGCAGTGGCCGGATCTCAGCTCACTGCAAGCTCCGCCTCCCGGGTTCAGGCCATTCTCCTGCCTCAGCCTCCCGAGTAGCTGGGACTACAGGCGCCCGCCACCTCGCCCGGCTAGTTTTTTGTATTTTTAAAGTAGAAACGGGGTTTCACGGTGTCAGCCAGGATGGTCTCGATCTCCTGACCTCGTGATCCGCCCGTCTCGGCCTCCCAAAGTGCTGGGATTACAGGCTTGAGCCACCGCGCCCGGCCTAATTTTTGTATTTTTAACAGAGACAGGATCTCGCCATGTTGCCCAGGCTGGTCTTGAACTCCTGGACTCAAGCGATTCGCCCATTATTGGCTAATGTTTTATTTTTATTTTTTTTCTTCCAGTTTTGTAGAGTCAATTATCACATTTTATTCGTCCCCTGAATCTTGATCTTGTAATGAGGCTATACTGCCCCCATGTGGTATGCACTGCCCTGGAACTTTATTCTGAACTAGTAGTCTGCAAACTTGCTGTAAAGGGCCAGATAATAAATATTTTAGACTTTGAGGGTCTATGGTCTTTTTTCTTTTTCTCTTCTTCTTTTTTCTTTTTGTAGAGATGAACCCTCACTATGTTGCCCAGGCTGGTTTCAAACTCCTGAGTTCAAGTGATCCTCCTGCCTCAGTCTCCCAGAGCACTTGGATTTCAGGCATGAGCCACCATACCTGGCCAATTTCACTTTGTTTTTAATCTTCTGAGTTCATTGTCATGGTCATTATTAATATTAGTATTATTTATAGCAATGCTTATTAGGTTAACTGTCATTTAAATTCTCCTGGATTTAATTTCCACTCCAAGGGAAGCAAACTTCTTAATAGTTCATTCAGTGAGGATCCATGAATGGTAAACTCTCTGCATTTGTCTGAAAATGTCTCTATTTTAGCCCTCCCTTTTGGATAACAGTTTAGCTGGGTATATAACTCTAGGTTAACAGATACACTCCATCAGTGCTTTGAAGATATTAAAGCCTTGTCTTCTGGCATCCACTGACAATGCTGAGAATTCTATTAATCAAAGTGTTATTTCTTTTTAGGCAGGTAGTTTTATCTCTTTGGTTTCTTTTTTTGTTTGTTTGTTTTGTTTTGTTTTTTTCATCTGTTTGTTTTTGAGATGGAGTCTCGCCTTCTCGCCCAGGCTAGAGTGCAGTGGTGTGATCTCGGCTCACTGCAACCTCTGCCTCCCGGGTTCAAGCAATTCTCCTGCTTCAGCCTCCTATCTGGGATTACAGGCACATGCCACCACACCCGACTAATATTTGTTTTTTTGTTGTTTTTTTTGTTGTTTTTGTTTTTTGAGACGGAGTCTCGCTCTGTCGCCCAGGCTGGAGTGCAGTGGCGCGATCTCGGCTCATTGCAAGCTCCACCTCCTGGGTTTACGCCATTCTCCTGCCTCAGCCTCCTGAGTAGCTGGGACTACAGGCGCCCACCACCGCGCCTGGCTAATTTTTTGTATTTTTAGTAGAGACGGGGTTTCACCGTGGTCTCGATCTCCTGACCTTGTGATCCGCCCGCCTCGGCCTCCCAAAGTGCTGGGATTACAGGCGTGAGCCACCGCGCCCGGCCACCACACCCGACTAATATTTGTATTTTTAGTAGAGACAGTGTTTCACTATGTTGACCAGGCTGGTCTTGAACTCCTGACCTCAGGTGATCTACCAGTCTCAGCCTCACAAAGTGCTGAGATTACAGGCGTGAACCACTGCACCCGGCCGGTTTCTTCTAAGATCTCTATGTCTTTGATGTTCTCTAGTTTATCCACAGTGTATCCAGAGGTGTATTTACTTTTTATTTACCCTGTTTGGATAATGTGATACTTTGGTGACTTGTTCCTTCAGTTATGGAAAAATCCTGTCATTTTGCATTTTGAATTTGCCTCCCCCCACCTCACATTGTCTTTATTCTCTTCTAAATCTATAAAATATGTGCTAACCTACCTATTCTGTCTTCCACATTTCCTTATTGTGCTTTCAAATTTTCATACTTATCATCTCTTTATATCTCTGTGCTACATTTTAGATGATTTCCTTGTATTTATCTTCTATTTCTGTAATTCTCTCTTTGATGTGCTCTTCTCTGCTATTTATCTCAGAAATTTAATTTATAATTTCAATGAAAATATTTTTTACATCTAGAGCTATTTGATTAGTTTCAAGGTCTGCTTACTCTATTTTCAAAATGTTTTTTCTTTATTATTTTGATTCCTTCTTTTTCTTCTCATGTCATTTTAAACACATTTCAAAGGCATGTCTGCCTTGTCACGTGTGGAAAGAAAAAAAAATTCAGTTATTGGTGGGCCAATTCCCCTTTTGTTATGTTTGTTTATTTATTTACGTATTTACTTATTGAGTCAGGGTCACCAAGGCTGGAGTGTAGTGGTATAATCATAACTCGCTGCAGCCCCAAACTCCTGGGCTCAAATGATCCTCCTACCTCAATCTCCTGAATAGCTGGGACTACAGACACGCACCACCATGTCAGGCTAATTTTTTTTGTGTGTGGGGGGGACAAGGTCTTGCTGTGTTGCCCAAGCTGGTCTTGAACTCCTGGTATCAGACAGTTCTCCTGCCTTGGCTTCCCAAAGTGCAGGGATTACAGGTGTGAGCCATCAGTCTCAGCCTCCTTTTGTTAGTTCTAATGTCTCTCTTTCAAGGTGGTTTGTTTATTATATGTTTGTCATACTTTTGGAGGGGGCTTATATTGAAAGCATTTGCCCCCGCTCCTGTGGGAGTTCAGTGTTCTCTACTTTGTGAAATTGTCCCTGAAGGGCACTTTCATCCTTGCTTCTGCCAAGGCTCATGTATGTCAATGGTTCTGGACCAGTTTTTATATTATTTTTTGACTCAGACCTCCTGAGCTCTCACATAGTATAAAATCACACTCTGCCTATAATTTTTGGCTCTGGATTGGGGTTTTGATATCTGACAACTGGCTTCTTTTTTGATATCCAAGGCCCTAAGTCCCTGGTCCAAAAGGTAAAGTTTTTCTAGTCCCTTTTACACCACCTTAAGGGCAGCAATGCACAGCTCCAGGCTTTGAACTGGGGCTCCATTCCCGCCACATTACCTCAAGTAAGCTCCAAATATTACTTCCTATTCCTACCTTATAACCTCAGTCCCATCCAAAACCTTGAGGATTGCCAGTCTGTGCTATCCTGCTGTGGCCTGGAACTCTATTTCCCATCCTGAGGATTTATCTTTCCTTCTTTTGAGTATTTGTTTTGAGGAGTTTTTTGTTGTTGTTGTTGTCCTTTCCTTTTTGTGTTTGAAGAAGGAGAAAAGCCCAGGTCCACCTGGTCTACCAGGTGACAGGAAGCCCTTCTTCCCCTCCAGTCACCTGGGCTCACCTGGTTCTGTTTGTCTGTGTGGTTTTTTTGTTTTGTTTTGTTTTGTTTTTGTTTTGAGATGGAGACTCACTCTCAGGCTGGAATGCAGTGGCACAACCTCAGCTCACTGCAACCTCCGCCTCCCAGGTTCAAGCAATTCTCCTGTCTCAGCCTTCTGAGTGTCTAGGATTACAGGTGCCTGCCACCACGTCCAGCTAATTTTTGTATTTTTAGTAAAGATGGGGTTTTATCATATTGGCCAGGCTGGTCTCGAACTCCTGACCTCAAGTGATCGCCCACCTCAGCCTCCCAAAGTGCTGGGATTACAGGTGTGAGCCACCGTGCCTGGCCTGTTTGTGTTTTTTGAGACAGGGTCTCTCTCTGTTGCCCAGGCTAGAGTGCAGTGGTGCCATCTCAGCTCACTGCAGCTTCAATCTCCCAGGTTCAAGCGATCCTCTTGCCTCAGCCCCCTGAGTAGCTGGGACCACAGGCATGTGCCACCACACCCGGCTTAATTTCATTTTATTTTTTGTAGAGACAAAGTCTTTTTTTTTTTTTTGAGGCGGAGTCTTCACTCTGTCGCCCAGGCTGGAGTGCAGTGGCACCATCTCGGCTCACTGCAAGCTCCACCTCCCGGGTTCGCGCCATTCTCCTGCCTCAGCCTCCGGAGTAGCTGGGACTACAGGCGCCCGCCACCGCGCCCGGCTAATTTTTTGTATTTTAGTAGAGACGGGGTTTCACCGTGTTAGCCAGGATGGTCTCGATCTACTGACCTCGTGATCCGCCCGCCTCGGCCTCCCAAAGTGCAGGGATTACAGGCGTGAGCCACCGCGCCCGGCCGAGACAAAGTCTTACTATGTTGCCCAGCCTGGCCTTGAACTCCTGGTCTCAAGCTATCTTCCCACCTCGGCCTCACATAAGTGATGGGATTATAGCGTGAGCCACCATGCCTGGATTACTTGGTGGAACAAAGACACAAACATCATTCAAAGAGTCCTTATAGAGGGAAGATGAGAGGGAAGGGCAAGGCCAGAAAGAGAGAGGGGGGGCTGAATAATGATGAAAGGATGGGGCTGCGGGGCCTCAGGGGCAGTTTCTACACGGATGAATTTAAGGAAACCAGCTTTGGGATCAGAGAAGGGTTTACTTACATTAGCAGCCCAGGTGATGAGAGAGTGTGTGATCTGAGAAGCAGCTTTGAAGAGTAGACACTCTGTGCCTAACTCTAGTTCTCTCTCTCTCTCTTTTTTTTTTTTATTTTTTATTTTTTTGAGATGGAGTCTCTCTCTGTCACCCAGGCTGGAGTGCAGTGGCGCAATCTCGGCTTACTGCAACCTCCACCTCCTGGGTTCAAGGGATTCTCCTGCCTCAGTCTCCTGGGTAGCTGGGATAACAGGTGCACGCCACCAAGCCTGGCTAACTTTTGTATTTTTAGTAGAGACGGGGTTTCACTGTGTTGGCCAGGCTGGTCTCGAACTCCTGACCTCGAGTGATCTGCCCGCCTTGGCCTCCCAAAGTGTTGGGATTACCGGCATGAGCCACCACGCACGGCTATCTCTTTTCGGCTGTCACATGACCTCATGGGAATCACAACTGTGGTTGCCATAGGTCAGCACCATGGTCTGCCCCTGGGAGTCACCCGCCCCCTGCAGGGGTCCAGCCTGCAGGCATGTGGGCCCCCAGGGAGCGTGCACTGAGCCCCACAGCTCTAGATGTGGGGACGGAAAGAGGACGCTGGAGGGGGAGCTTCGCAGAGAGCCACTGGCAGTCGGGAGAAGCCATCAATCTCTGGTAAAATGGAAGCCTGCCTGCTTCCGGTCGCCAATCAACCAGAGGAGACAGAAGAGGCGGCTGTCACCAAGCTGCCACCGCTCCGGAATCACTGCTGAGTAATTGCTCGGTACTTCAAGTCCTGGGCTGGGGGCTCTCCAAGCAATATTTCATGTGCGAGATATTGAGCCCTCATCAAGAAGAAGAAATACGGTTGTTAAACAGGCAGCTAATGGTGCACCATCTATCTGATGGCAAGTGGGGGAGGCTCATTAAGCTGACCAGCTCAGCCTCTGAAGGGGAATGCAAAATTAGCCAGAGGAGGGAATCAGTTAGGAAATTAAAGGGGAAGGGCCAGGTGCAGTGGCTCGCGCCTGTAATCCCAGCTCTTTGGGAGGCCGAGGGGGACGGATCACTTGAGGTCAGGAATTCGAGACCAGCCTGGCCAACATGGTGAAACCCTGTCTCTACTAAAGGTAGAAACATTAGCCTGGCATGGCAATGTGTGCCTGTTACCCCAGCTACTGGAGAGGCTGAGGCAGGAGAATTGCTTGAATCCGGGAGACGGAGGTTGCAGTGAGCTCATACACACCAATGTGCTCCAGCTTGGACGACAGAGCAAGACTCCATCTAAAAATAAATAAATAAATAAAAACAAATAAATAAATAAACCGGAAGGGGCAGACAATGCTGACCGTACAAATGGATGTGGTTCCAGAACACTGAGGGGAAGGAATTGGAGGTTCGCTTTCTTCCCCGCTCCTCAGAGGGAGTATTTTGACTCCGCAGCACGGACTTCTGAGAGGAATCTCTAGTAAGTGCAGCTGAGACCCCTCCACAGATTCAGCAACTTCCATTGTTAAATTCCCGCCTTACACCATCCCTGAACCCAGAAAGCTTCTCTGCAAAAACCTGCACAATCAACCCAGCCTCTGATTTTTGATAATCAGAAAATCAAGAACAACCTCACCTTCATCAGGGAAAAGCTGGGAACCTACCTGCCCTGGGAAATCTATATGTAAATTCAGATTTGCAGATCTCCAGCCAGACGCCAAGCCAAGATGACGCAGAGCCAGCAGCAGATTGCAGTTCAGAGCTGAGGGTTTTCTGTTGGGGTCGGGTGAGGAGAGGGGGTGTCCGGGCTGCTTCTGAAAGTCATAGAAAGTCAAACGGTCTCTACGTGGTCCTAGAGAGCCCAAACCTACAGCTCATATTCTGGTTCTTAAAATTGTAATTTGCAGTTGAAAAAAAAAATAAAAGGAAGCTGCTAGTGGGGGAAATCATTTTGAAATACTATAAAGCAAACTTTCTCTTTTTTTATTTCAGACAGGATCGCGCTCTGTCACCCAGGCTGGAATGCAGTGACGTAATCATGGCTTACTGCAACCTCTGCCTCCCGGATTCAAGCAATTCTCCTGTCTCAGCCTACAAAGTAGCTGGGATTACAGGCATGCACCGCCACACCAGGCTAATGTTTGTATTATTAGTAGAGATGAGGTTTCACCATGTTGGCCAGACCGGTCTCGAACTCGTGACCTCAGGTGATCTGCCCACCTCGGCCTCCCAAAGTGCTGGGAATACACGCATGGGCCACCGCAGTTGGCCTTATGGTACTTTAAGGCAGCCTGTCCAACTGGAATAACCAAAAGGATCAAAATCCAGTATAAAAGAGTTGATTTAAGCGAAAAGCTGAGAATAGCCATTCGGGTACACAGATTCCACAGGAATAGGGTCAGTGCTCTGAAGTTAAAAGTTAAGGTCTTGGCTGGGCACAGTGGCTCACGACGGTAATCCCAGCACTTTGGGAGGCCCTGGCAGATGGATCCTTTGAGCCCAGGAGTTTGAGACCAGCCCGGGCAAGATGATGGGACCCCATCTCTAAAAAAAAAAGTTAAAAAATTAGTGGGGCGTGGTGGTGCACACCTGTGGTCCCAGCTAGTAGGGAGGCTGAGGTGAGAGCTCACTTAAGGCCAGGCAGTCAAGGCTGCAGTGAGCTGTGATTGTGCTACTGCACTCCAGCCTGGGCAACAGAGCAAGACTCTGTCTCAAAAAAAAAAAAAAAAATTAAAGTCTTGCTTGTATAGTCAGAAAACAAAGAAATTTAGTAGGAATATAGCACTTTGTATACAAGTCTAGTTTATGAATTACAACAATTTATTTATTTATTTATTTATTTATTTATTTACTGAGATGGAGTTTCACTCTTGTTGCCCAAGCTGGAGTGCAATGGTATGATCTTGGCTCACTGCAACCTCCGCCTCCCAGGTTCAAGCGATTCTCCTGCCTCAGCCTCCCAAGTAGCTGGGACTACAGGCGCCCGCCACCACGCCTGGCTAATTTTTTGTATTTTTAGTAGAGACGGGGTTTCACTGTGTTAGCCAGGACGGTCTCAATCTCCTGACCTCGTGATCTGCCCGCCTCGGCCTCCCAAAGTACTGGGATGCCAGGCATGAGCTACCACGCCCAGCTTAGTTACAATTGAATCGGTCACAATTTATTTTCTGTACAACTCGTTTCTATTTCCTTTCCAATTTAAGTGTTTATTTAATGTTCTTAGACAATGTGATAGTCAGAAGTCTTTGCATGAGAGAGGAAAGGGGGAAGTTAATCTATGATGAGGACCAACAATGAAGAGGGACAGGGTCTTCCCTGCCACACTTTAGTCACAACATTTTCAATACAGTGAGGGAAGGAAAAATGCTCATCTATAATCACAGAAACAAAGGTTATAGCTGCCTGTTTATGTGACTCAGGTCTTATAGTCACGATCCCTTAGGGCTCAAAATATTTTAAAGTTCCAACAGTTTAGATTTTTTTTTCCTTGCTCTGTCGCCCAGGCTGGAGTACAGTGGTGCAATCTCAACTCACTGCAGCCTCTGTCTCCTGGGTTCAAGTAATTCTCCCGCCTCAGCCTCCCCAGTAGCTGGGATTACAGGTGCCCACCACCACGCCCAGCTAATTTTTGCATTTTTAGTAGAGACAGGGTTTCACCTCTTACTTGTTGACTCCATACGTGGGTGGCAAGAGAGAGTGAGCTGGTGCCATATGTTGCTATTGGAATTTCAGAGAAAATGTATTAATATTGGCCGGGCTTGGTGGCTCACACCTGTAATCTCTGCACTTCGGGAGGCTGAGGTGGGTGGATCACTTGAGGCCAGGAATTTAATACCAGCTTGGCCAACATGACGAAACCCTGTCTCTACCAAAAATATAAAAATTAGCTGGGCGTGGTGGTGGGCACCTGTAATCCCAGCTAATCGGGAGGCCGAGACAGGAAAATTATATAATATTATATATTATATAATATTAAGTAATATAGTATTATATAATATTATGTAATATTAAATAATAATAATATTATTATTTTGAAACAGAATCTCACTCTGTCACCCAGGCTGGAGTGCAGTGGTGTGATCTCGGCTCACTGCAACCTCTGCCTCCCAGGTTCAAGCAATCCTCCTGCCTCAACCTCCCAAGTAGCTGGGATTATAGGTGCCCGCCACCACACCCAGCTAATTTTTTTGTATTTTTAGTAGAGACACGGTTTCACCATGTTGACCAGGCTGGTTTCAAACTCCTGACCTCAAGTGGTTCTCCCAACTCGGCCTCCCAAAGTGCTAGGATTATAGGCATGAGCCACGGTACCTGGCCTAGATTAAGTATTTTTAAATCTGCAGCTTATATAACAGTTTGTGCAGAATCTGCCCGTCTGGCCTTGGGCAGGTCACGAAACCATCTCAGTGTCCCTCTACCTCCTCATCTGTGAAGCAGAGATCATGACGGCGTCTGCACTGAATTCTGGAAACTCTGTGGTCAGAGGGCACAGGTCCCACAAGGCAGCCCCCACAGGTCCCACAAGGCAGCCCCCACTTCAGACCCCGGCCACAACTATGAGAGTTCCAGGACCACCCTCACTTTAGACCAGCTGGTTATGAATTTGGGGGCCCACACAACTACTGTCTCATTTGATAATTTTCTAGAATGACCTCCAGAACTCAGGAAAGTGCTATACTTAACAATTATAGTTACAGCAAAAGGTTACAAATTAATGGCCAGGCACAGTGGCTCACACTTGTAATCCCAGCACTTTGGGAGGCCGAGGCGGCTGGATCACAAGGTCAGGAGTTCGAGACCAGTCTGGCCAACATGGTGAACCCCCACCTCTACTAAGAATACAAAAATTAGCCATGCATGATGGCGCGACGCCAGTAATCCCAGCTGTTCAGGAGACTGAGGCAAGAGAAATGCTTGAACCCAGGAGGTGAAGGTTGCAATGAGCCGAGATCGAGCTACTGCACTCCACCCTGGGTGACAGAGGAAGACTCTGTCTCAGAATAAATATAAATAAATAAATTACAAATTAGGACCAGCCACAGGACAAGATGCAAAGGCCGAAGTCTGCTGGGATCCAAACGCAGAGCCTCTGGCCGTCTTCTCTCTGGGCGCCCTGGACGGCCTTCCCACCTCCTGGCCCTGACACCTGACAACATTCAAGAGTGCTTCCCGCCAGGGAAGCTCACCCGAGGCTTTGGGGTCCAGAGCTTTTACTGGGGCTCCATCACACGCTAACCATGCGACTCGCCTGTCCTCTTCAGTCCCTCTGGAGGTCGGCACTGACAGGCGATGTCCAGAGGTCCCCATCACAAACCACGTTGCTGGATCCTCCAGGGGCCAAAGCCCGGGCGACAAAGACACTCCTGTCAGGAGGGACGTGGCAGGGCCTAGAGATCGCTCCCCGGGTAACCGGGTCAGAGGCCAGGCATTCTTTGGGTCAGTTACCTCTCCTGCACGCAGTGTCCAGCTCCTGGCACTGGGAGGGTTCTGTGTGCTAATCCCCGCAAAGTGTTTGTCGCGGTGAATGCTTGGTACATGTGAATTGCCATCATATCACAGCACTGTATTTAGAAAGGACGCTGTCTCAGGCTGTTAGAGCAGGGCCTGAGTTGTGGCTGGAGAGACGATGCTATAGATACCAGGGCCCCTGCCCTGCCAGGTGCAGGATTTACAGTGGGATGAAGGAGCACCGCCCCTGGTCTCTTGAGCCCCCTCGCCCTCTCCCAGAACCCTGGAAGGGAGAATTTCCAAGAGCACAGTGTTCCCGGCCAGTGGACCCTCAGAAAATAGAAGTTGACCGAGAGTCTGAGATGGGCTTGAGCAAGGAAGTTTATCAGGGCTTTCAGCTGGAGCAGCAGAGGGGACAGTACAGGAAGTACAGGAAGAGACCTGCAGCTGGCTCCCCAAAGCAGGTTGGACAGGGGTTTTATTTTCCTTCTGGCCTCCTCCAGATGACGTCATTGCAGCATGTTCAGGGTGGTCTGTCCATCACGACTGCACTGTCTCCCGTCACGCTTCTTCACACGACGCACGTCTCACTAGCATCTCAACTCTCCACCCGGAGTATGATGTTTACCATTAAAATGAAGCAAAGGTGCAGTTAGGGCGGGCTAGGACCTTGCTGGGGATGTGCATTTGGAGACTGTGGAGAGTCCCTACTGTTAACAGCCAGGACGCTTGTGTTTTCTTTTTTTTTTTTTTTTTTTTTGAGACGGAGTCTTGCTGTGTCGCCCAGGCTGGAGTGCAGTGGCCGGATCTCAGCTCACTGCAAGCTCCGCCTCCCGGGTTCACGCTATTCTCCTGCCTCAGCCTCCCGAGTAGCTGGGACTACAGGCGCCGCCACCTCGCCCGGCTAGTTTTTTGTATTTTTTAGTAGAGATGGGGTTTCACCGTGTTAGCCAGGATGGTCTCGATCTCCTGACCTTGTGATCCACCCATCTCGGCCTCCCAAAGTGCTGGGATTACAGGCTTGAGCCACCGCGCCTGGCCGATGCTTGTGTTTTAAGCGCTCTGTGTGTTTTAGATTTACGTGGCCTATTTTTGTGAAAGGAAGTGTTTGTGGTTACACGGCTGCAAGGCTGAGTAAGGCTGCAGTCAGCATGGTGTGTAAGGAAAACAGGGACCGTTCCCCTGTCCCTGTCCTGCTTTCCCCGGCTGTCTCATAAAGGGCACTTATGGCAGGGTGCCAAGCGAGGAGAACGGGCAGCTAAGGCTGAAGACCCGAACTCCTACAGCTCACAATCAGGGGTTTTGTTTGTTTGTTTATTTGTTTTGAGACAGAATTTTGCTCTTCTCGCCCAGTCTGGAGTGCAGTGGAACGATCTTGGCTCACTGCAACCTCCGCCTCTTGGGTTCAAGTGGTTCTCCTGTCTCAGCCTCCTGAGTAGCTGGGGTTACAGGCACCCGCCACCAGGCTTGGCTAATTTTATTATTATTATTATTTTTTTTTTTTTTTTTTTTTTGAGACGGAGTCTTGCTCTGTCGCCCAGGCTGGAGTCCAGTGGTGTGATCTCGGCTGACTGCAAGCTCCGCCTCCCGGGTTCACGCCATTCTCCTGCCTCAGCCTCCCCAGTAGCTGGGACTACAGGCGCCCGCCACCACACCCGGCTAATTTTTTTGCATTTTTAGTAAAGATGGGGTTTCACTGTGTTAGCCAGGATGGTCTCGATCTCCTGACCCTCGTGATTTGCCCGCCTTGGCCTCCCAAAGTGCTGGGATTGCAGGCGTGAGCCACCACGCCTGGCCTAATTTTGTATTTTTTAATAGAGACAGGGTTTCACCATATTGGCCAGGCTGGTCTTGAACGCCTGACCTCAAGTAATCTGCCCACCTTAGCCTCCCAAAGTGCTAGGATTACAGGTGTGAGCACAAGCAAGGGTTTTAAAAGGCAGGGGTGCATTTCAGGAAAGCGAGGGGTGCTTTGCAGGTGAAGTCATAAACCCATACATGGAGGTTGTACATAAGTGTGGCCATGGGCATGACTCCTCAGACCTCTCAGGACGAGACTCTGAACAAAGAGCAAACTCAAGATTCTTCCTTTATTTCCATGCTTTGGTTGGGGGTGGGTGCAGACAGGCCCCTAGGTGGATCCCTGCTCTGTCTCTGCATCAGGAGAACTCATGGGACCCCCCAGAGAGCCTTGAAATGTGTCTCCTGCAGCAGAGAAATGCAAAGCACGGACACCTGGCCCAGCCTGGAAACGCGTGAGTGAGGGGGGCCAGGCGTCTGCCTCTCCCAGAAACATCTCCATGGTGGAGAAATGACTGTGGCCATTTGGATGGTGGAGCAGGAGGCCTACAGGCCCAGGTTTGTGTGTCAGAGCAAGGAGGTGGGAGTGTTCCTTGCAGACTAGAGAGAGAATCACAAGGGGCTGCCCAAGGACCCTACCAGTGGGGCCTTCTGGAAGGGGATAGGGCAGTGCCCAGAAGGATGCTGAGGGGGGCTTCTGCTGGATGTCACATAGGACTACCCAGGATTTGAGGAGCATCCCCCAGGGTCACGGGGACCCAGAGCCCAGCAGGGAACCTTCCAGGAGCCCATGGAAGCCAAGAGGGGAAGCTGTCCAGGTGAGTGAGGACCACCCTAGCAGGTTCCCATCTCCTTCGCCTCCACCCCCTCTCTTTCTGCCAGGGCTGGGGCAGATCATCCACTCCATCCCCTCCCCGTTGCAGCCTCTGGACTGGAGCAGGCTGAGCTGGGGAAGGGAGAAGATTCAACCCCTATTCCCTTGAGAGATATGATTAAATATCATGGGCTTGTAGGGGTGGAAAACTCATTTGTTCCTATAATACTTATAAGTTCTCAGCTGGAACAGCCTCCTGGAACAAAAAGACAGATTAACAAGAGAAAGACAGGGCGATGGACGTCAGCATGCACACTGCCCTTCTCTTCTGGTTTTTGTTGTTGTTGCTGTTGTTGTTGTTGATATGGAGTCTCACTCTGTCACCCAGGCTGGAGTGCAGTGGCACGATCTCAGCTCACTGCAACCTCCACCTCTCAGGTTCAAGTGATTCTCCTACCTCAGCCTCCCGAGTAGCTGGGATTACAGGTGTGTGCCACCACACCCAGTTAATTTTTGTATTTTTAGTAGGGACGGGGTTTTGCCATGTTGGCCGGGCTGGTCTCCAACTCCAGACCTCGAGTGATCTGCCCACCTCAGCCTCCCAAAATGCTGGGATTACGCCCAGCCGGCATACATGTTTCCTATGTGCACAGGAAGCACCCAGGGAGTGCCTGGATCATGTTGCTTCTTCCACAGTACATCTTTAGAGAAGTCACAAGACAAAGGGAAAGGACTTTGCATGTCGAGGGGCAGCCTCTTGGGGAGGCACAGAGCTGGCAGGTGCAGGCTGGCTGGCAAAGCCTGTTCTTATGGATGCCTCTGGAGCGGGCCTCAGGCCCACAAGGGTGCAAAGGTGTCTTCAGTGGCTCAGCTTTGCTCTGTGGTAGAAAGGGGAGTGGGACGGCTTCTGTCTCTATAAATCCATGTCCTGCTTTTAGGCAAACAGAGGGAGTGCAGAGCTTCCTGCACCTGCTTCTTCTTAACTGCCCACAGCTCAACAAGCCTGATGCGAAAAGGTGCACATGTTGGGGTGGCATGTTTCTGCTCTCCCACAGCCCGAATATTCTGAGGACCAAATTAAGACTGTGTTTGCAACCCAGCGTGGCCATGAGCTATTACCTAAGAGAAGGAGCTGGGGGGTCATGCATTTGCTTATGTTTGCATCCGGGGGTGAGGGGCAGGGGAGACAAAGCAGTGACGTCAGGAGCCAACAAGGCAGTTACCCAGAGAGACAGGACTGGAGAGGTTTACAGCCAAATGCTAGCGGTGGGTATTTGGGGTGTGGGCGGGATTATAATTGACTTTACCTTATTCTGTGTGGTTTTCTCTATTTTCTCATTTTTCTACTGCGGATGTGAATGACTTATGTAATTAAGAGGAAATGCTGGGTATTTTTGTTTTTATTTTATTATTTTTATTTTTTAATTCTTTTTTGAGACCGAGTCTTGCTCTGTCCACTCAGGCTGGAGTGCAGTGGCGTGATCTCAGCTCACTGCAACCTCCACCTCCCAGGTTCAGACAATCCTACCTCAGCCTCCTGAGTAGCTGGGATTACAGGCACGTGGACCATGCCCGGCTAACTTTTGTATTTTTGGTAGAGATGGGGTTTCACCACGTTGACCAGGCTGGTCTTGAACCCCTGGCCTCAAGTGATCCACCCATACTGGCCTCCCAGAGTGCTGGGATTACAGGCACGAGCCACCACGCCCGGCCCCTATTTTTGCTTTTTGTATAAAAAGGAAGGCACTCAGAATAGGGAGTTTTCTTTTGCAGCTGAATGCTGGAGTCTTGGTATGAAATAGGCAAAGCTGGTCGACCGTCCGGCCTGCTCAGGGAGGCTTCCCCCGGAACCCTTCCAGGTGGCCTCTGGTGTGGGTACTCTGGGATTTTCTGCTTTTGAGTTGGAGTTTTTTTCCCCTGTACGTGGCATCCTTCACAGAGATCAGAACAGGGCAAAGGCAATTTGAAGTAAGGAGCCCAAGACAGTGGAAGAAAAGGAGAAAAATAAAACCTCATTGCCTTTGACATTTCTGGAAGGCTCTGGGTTAATTGCAGTGCCAGGAACTGTGTGTGGGAACCACAGAGGCTGCTCCTCCCCTGTGGCCAGGGCAACTTCTGGAGTACTCTGTAATTAATAGTGTCCTTTCCGGTAGTGGCTTCTCGGCCTCTCCTCAGGCCTATCTCCTGGAAACAAAGACCTGTTCAGAGGTGCTGGGCCTTCTGGTAATTTCCTTCCTCAATCCGTTTGTCTGGAGGAGAGTTCACTTGAAAAGCACTTCCAATCACAAAAGCACTGGGGGCAGTTGCCATAGCAACCAGGGATGGGCCAGTCTGTTAATTTGTAGGGGAACAATGATGGATGTCCTGACCCTCACAGGAAGCCTGAGGTCAGCATGACCATTGTTTCTCTGATTCTCCTCCCATCATCTCTGAGCAAGGGAGAAATAAACCTACGTGGTCAGCACTGGACCAGGATAAGAGAATTATCCAGAACCTCCAAGGCCCCTGGTTCGTCAATGTCCGCTGCTCTGGCTTCTTTCCAAATATGTTTATATCCTGTTCCCGACTCTCCAAAAACAAGGGGTACAAGTGTCAGCTGTGTGTTTAAATAAATAAATCTCCATCAACCCCAAAGGACAAATCCGGAGATGCCTGGTAAAGAAAACAGATTCCCAGGGCAAGGCCTTGGGGGAGGGTGGGGTGGGAGGCCTCTGAGGGATTTCTCAGTATCCACCTGCCTGCCTTCACAGTCTTGCAAAACTTTTTTTTATTATTATTTTTTTATTTTGTTTTAATTTTGAGACAAGGCCTCGCTCCATTGCTCAGGCTAGAGTGCAGTGGTGCAATCGTGGTTCACCTCAGCCTTGATCTTCCAGGCTCAGGTGATCCTCCCACTTCAGCTTCCCAAGTAGCTGGAACTATAAGTGTGCACCACCAAGCCTGGGTAATTTTTTTAAAAAATTATTTATAGAGATGGTATCTCGCTGTGGTGCCCAGGCTGGTCTCAAATTCCTGGGCTCAAGTGATCCTCCTGCCTCAGCATCCTGAAGTGCTGGGATTACAGGTATGAACCACCTCACCCAGTCTCCAGTCTTACAAAACTTAATGTTGACTTTCATTTTATCTAAGGATGAAGGAAAGTCAGGGGGGTGTAGGGTTAGAGCTCAGGAAAACCTTGCCTGAGGCTGTGCTAAGAGCTGGAAGGAGAGGCTGGGCACGGTGGCTCAGACCTGTAATCCTAGCACTTTGGGAGGCCGAGGGGGGCAGATCATGAAGTCAGGAGTTCAAGACCAGCCTGGCCAACATGGTGAAACCCTGTCTCTACTAAAAATACAAAAATTAGCTGGGCATGGTAATACATGCTTGTAATCCCAGCTACTTGGGAGGCTGAGACAGGAGAATTGCTTGAACCAGGACCTGGGAGGTGGAGGTTGCAATGAGCCGAGATTGCGCCACTGCACTCCAGCCTGGGCTACAGAGCAAGACTCCAAAGAGCTGGAAGGAGAAATCCAGGAAGATGCAGAACCGCTTCCCCTAAGATGCTAAACTAGAGCAGAACCAGGGGAGACAGCGATCGCTCCTCTCATCTGTAAAACCTTCCATAGGAGCCCCCATGCTTGGTTCAATACAAAGCCTACGGCCTCCCCTCCACCTGCAGAACTGAGACCAACAGAGACCAGGGAGCATGGTGTGCCTGGGACGAGAGATGGGAGGGGCAGCAACAGGGCCACCTCCCTAGCCCCAGTTCCAACTTGCCCTTTCTTTCTTTTCTGGCACTTTCCCAGGCAGACCAGAGCCATGCACTTAGCCCTCAACGCTGGAGAAATTGGTCTTCAGCCAGAAAAGTATAAATATAAACAGGCACCACAGTGCTTTCTTAATCTTCACAGCAGTCCTGTGGGCTAGGACTGCCACTGCCCAGAGGGAGGCCTTTTCAGATTTACCCAAAGGTACCATATAAAACCAACAGCCACCCCGGCAGCCTCCACTTTAGATAGGAAGAAACTCAGAGAGGTTAAGTAACATATATAAGGTCACACAGCTGGTCAGCGGTCACTGGGATTCAAGCCAGGTCTTTCCATTTCACCAGTGGGGAAACCGAGGCTCAGAGAAGTGAGTTATTTGTCCAAGTTATACAGCCAAGAGGTGAGTGAGCAAGGCTTCGACCTCATCTTTGATTTGTAAGCTTGTGTTTCCCACCGTGTTATGTGGGTGATGCTCCACCCAGCAGAGTCCCTGGTCGCTGGACATTTCCCTTTATAAACACAGCATCTGTTGAGGTCTTTTGCTCAGCAGAACCTTGCTTTAGGCAATGCTATAGAATGCAAAGACCGGGCTTGGATCCCAAGGATCACTGACAAGCTGTGTGATCTTAGATATGTTACTTAACCTCTCTGTGTTTCTTCATTTCTAAAATGGAAGCTGTCAGGGTGGCTGTCATTTGGTACCTTTGGGCAAATCTGAGAAAGGCTCCCCTCTGGGTGATTGCAGTCTGTGTGTGGGCTCCCAGTTGGGTGCATGGAGCCCAGGCTGGATTTCAGCACCACTCAGCATTTGGCCTTTTGCTCTTGTGCAGTGAAAACCTGCACAACTGAACAGGGCGGCCTTGGAAACTGCAGAGGGTCTTGGATGCAGTGAAAAACAAGCTTTGAAATCAATGAGGGCCTGAACCCTTGCTTGGTCATATGTGCGAAATGTCTTGTGCAGCAAAGATGCAACGAATGGGGGCGAAAACAAGAAGTGATGCCTTGAGCAGAAGCAGCTTTGATGGCCGGAGCTTGAACTCTGAGATTCGAGGGCCACGCTGTCTTCACATTTCCAACCCCCATAGGACCTGCTCCTGGGTAAGGACAAGAACAGACTTGGGAGAAGGCAGAGAGCTGCCCCATGATGGGGCCCTTCCTGGCCACCCCAGAGCCGCGCTGGAGCTGAAGACCCATTTCTCCAGCGTTGAGAGTTAGACCAACCAGCTGTGTACAGCCAGCCCTGCCTGCCTCCTCCCTGTCCACCTGCACTGACGCAGGGCTGTGGTTACAGAATGCGAAAAGCGCTTGTATTCATCTGTTCTCACATTGCTATTAAAAAACGCCTGGAGACGGTGTAATTCATAAAGAAAGGTTTAATTGGCTCATGGTTCTGCAGGCTGCACAGGAAGCATGGTGCTGGCCTCTGCTTGGCTTCCGGAAAGGCCTCAGGAAATAATTATGGCAGAAGGCAAAGGAGGAGTCGACACCTCACATAGGGAGAGCAGGAGCTGGGCGGGGAATGTGCTACACACTTTTATTATTATTATTTATTTATTTTGAGATAGAGTCTCGCTCTGTTGCCCAGGCTGGAGTGCAATGGCGTGATCCTGGCTCACTGCTACCTCCACCTCCTGAGTTCAAGAGATTCTCCTGCCTCAGCCTCCCAAGTAGCTGGGATTACAGGCGTGCACCACCACGCCTGGCTAATTTTTTGTATTTCTAGTAGAGATGGGGTTTCACCATGTTGGCCAGGCTGGTCTCGAACTCCTGACCTCAGGTGATCTACCTGCCTCGGCCTCCCAAAGTACTGGGATTACGGGTGTGAGCCACTGTGCCCAGCCTGCTACACACTTTTATTTTATTTTATTTTATTTTATTTTATTTTTTTTTTTGAGGCGGAGTCTCGCTCTGTCCCCCAGGCTGGAGTGCAGTGGCCGGATCTCAGCTCACTGCAAACTCCGCCTCCCGGGTTTACGCCATTCTCCTGCCTCAGCCTCCCAAGTAGCTGGGACTACAGGCGCCCACCACCTCGCCCGGCTAGTTTTTTGTATTTTTTAGTAGAGACGGGGTTTCACCGTGTTAGCCAGGATGGTCTCGATCTCCTGACCTCGTGATCCACCCATCTCGGCCTCCCAAAGTGCTGGGATTACAGGCTTGAGCCACCGCGCCCGGCAACACACTTTTAAAAAAGCAGATCTCAGGAGAACTCACTCTCACTGTCCTGAGGACAGCATCCAGGCGATGGTGCTAAACCATTCATGAGAAGCTGCCCTCATGATCCAGTCACCTCCCACCAGGCCCCACCTCCAACACTGGGGATTACAATTGAACATGAGATTTAGGTGGGGACACAGAGGCAAACCATGTCAGCTCTCAACCTCCCACTTCGTGGTATGTAGTCCCACCCAGGCCAAGTCCTGGGGCTTGGGGCTCAGCCTTCGAGCATGTTGTATGCATGGCCATGCCCTCCACAGACCCCCAAAAACTGGAATCAAATTCCCTCCAGAGTCAGGAAAGTCCTGGGCGCCAGTCACAGGGTGTGGCTGCAGAATCATGGTCCCCAAAGGTGCTCATGTCCTAGGCCCTGGAACCTGTGACCGTATTACTTACATGGCAAAAGGGACTTGGCAGATGGGGCTAAGTTGTGACGCTGAGATGTGGAGAGTGTCCTGTACTATCCAGGTGGCCTAATCTCAGCATGTGGCGGCTCAAAGGGGAAGGGGGAGGAGAAATGATGGCGATGTTCGACGTCTTGTCACACATCCGTGTGGCGGGAGGTCACGGGTCCTGAGCACGATGGAAGCTTTGCAGGTGGGACCCTCCAAGCCCCCGCCCCACGTGTCTCTCCTTGTGGCTGGTTGATTTGTATCCTTTGTTAAAATAAAACTGAAATCCTAACTTGAGTAGTTTCCTGAGTTCTGTGAGTCATTCTAGTGGGGTGAAACTTAGGGGGTAACAGAAACCCCTGAATGTACAGCCAGCTGATCAGAAGCGAGGTGACTGGAGACCCTGACTTTGCAGCACAGTCTCCTGTTCTTCATCTGTGACATGTGGCCCAAATCATGGTGACTCCCTGCCCTGGGGGAGGGGTGGCCCAGGGGTGGCCAGAGCGTGGCCTTCTGCAGCCTGGGGCTCAGGGCAGGAGTCCCACCTGCTTGGGTGGAAGGGTGGTTCCCAGTTTGAAGGGACAGCTGTATTTTAGGGTAACAGGCTCCGGGACAGTGCAGGGGAGGAACTGGCAGGAGCAAGCTGGTCCAGGTGGCACATAAGGGTCTCAAGGACAGTGAGGATAGGAAGAGGGAGTCCCTAGGCTCTGCTAAACCTCACACAGGTAACCTGGGGTCACACCACAAGCTTCTACCAAGTAGCCAGTGATTCCCCTGACCTGAGAGCTTAAGGGATAGCAAAGCCCCGCAGAAATGCAAATAGGGCCGAATGCTCCAAAGTCTCCTGTGGTACTGTCTGGAACCCTGGAGCATTCGGCTGGGCCATAGCTTACTGGAACTTCCCAGTGATTTTCTCATGCTTGGATTCCACTGTTCCCAGCCCCAAGCACAGAGAAAAATTGAAAATCAAATTTACCAAGAAGGGATAGAAGAGAAAGCTGATTTGCATTATAATGATTTCTTTTTCTTTCTTTCTTTTTTTTTTTTTTTTTTTGCCTCAGCTAAAATTTTCCTTTTAAATAGCGAGCACTCCTGGGGCAGTGGAAATGGAATTCAGCTTACAAAATCAGGGTTCACGCTCCGATTTTAGGGACTCTCTACTGCGCTGGGTAAAGCCAACCTGGCCTCTGGAGATCATATTTTGGAGGGTGGAGGAGGAAGCCGTTAGCATGTTACCCATCAGAGACAGCAGCTCTGAGGCAGCGCCCACAGCAAAACAGACATCATTCTTCCCAGTTTCGTAAACCCTGGCGATTTCGGCTTTATATTAACAGATAAATATTTTTGCAGGAGATTCTATTTGAGTTCATGCGATTTTATTCTTTTTAATAAAGGAGAGTTGTTCAATGCGTAACAGAAAGTGACTTAATGTTTATGGCTGTTTCAGTGATGCTCCCGGGATGCGCTGTGGTTGCCTCAGTCATGGCAGCGGGAGGGGAATTCTTGTTATTAAGAGGAATCTTGTGCCTGCCGAGGAACCAGGAATAGCTGAAAACCCAGGCTGGGATGAGCTGCAATGAGGCAGGCCACGTGGTGCAGACCTGGCTCTTGTCATCTTTTATTTTTCTTTTTTTTTGAGATGGAGTCTCGCTCTGTTGCCCAGGCTGGAGTGCAGTGGCATGATCCTGGCTCACTGCTACCTCCACCTCCTGGGTTCAAGCAATTCTTCTGCCTCAGCCTCCCAAGTAGCTGGGATTATAGGCACGTGCCCCCAAGTCTGACTAATTTTTGTATTTTTAGTAGAGACGGGGGTTTGCCGTGTTGGCCAGGCTGGTCTCAAACTCCTGACCTCAAGTGATCCTCCCGCCTCGGCCTCCCAAAGTGCTAGGATTACAGACGTGAGCCACCACGTCCAGCCTCTTGTCATCTTTTTTACCTAAATGCATTCTCAAGTTGAGGGAGGGAGTCCAGGGCCATCATTTTTGGCTCAGAGAATATAGAGTTTTCCCCTTAGTTTTCTTTTCCCCTGCCTTCCCAGAGATGAACTTGACTTCTCTGTACAGCTGCTCCAGCAGGAATTAAATCATTCCTCTACATCCGGGGATCCCAGTTGCTATTGCCCCTCAGGTACTTAGACACTGTTCTCCAGCTACCTGGTCACTGCAGAGGCCCTCTCTCCCCCTTACTACCTCCCCCACCGACTGTGGCAAGGTGGGCTGTGGGCCTCTTTCTTTGCCTCAGTGGGAAAGTCTTGGCTGTTTGAAAAGCTTTGCCTGTGGCTTCTTTAACAAGAGGTGGGGGCAGATGCTTGAGCCCAGGAGTTCCAAGTTCGAGGCTGCAGTGAACCCTGATGGCTGCACTGCCCTCCAGCCTGGGTGACGGAGTGAGACCCTGTCTTAAAAAACAAAACAAAACAAAACAACAACATCAAAAAGACAAAAACTATTCAAGATCACTTGAGCCTAGGAGGTTGAGCCTACAGTAAGCCACGATGGTGCTACTGCACTCCAGCCTGGGTGACAGAGCAAAACTGTCTCAAAAAAATAAATAAAAAATAAAAATCCCAGGCTGAGCGTGGTGGCTCACGTTTGTAATCTCAGCACTTTGGGAGGCTGAGGCGGGCAGATCACCTGAGGTCAGGAGTTCAAGACTAACCTGGCCAACGTGGTGAAACCTCCACTAAAAATACAAAAATTAGCTGGGCATGGTGACACGTGCCTGTGATCCCAGCTGCCTGGGAGACTGAAGCAGGAGAATTGCTTGAACCTGGGAGGCAGAGGGAGGCTGTAGTGAGCTAAGATCATGCAGCTGCACTCCAGCCTGGGCAACAGAGTGAGACTCTGCCTCAAAAAAAAAAAAATTCCTTCTTTTGTAAGGCTGAATAAGCAATTCTCCTGCCTCAGCCTCCCAAGTAGCTGGGATTACAGGCGTGCACTACCACACCTGGGTAATTTTTGTATTTTTTCTAGTAGAGACGGGGTTTCGCCATGTTGGTCAGGCTGGTCTCCAACTCCTGACCGCAAGTGATCTGCCTGCCTCGGCCTCCCAAAGTGCTGAGATTACAGACATGAGCCACTGCACCCATCCAGGAACTTTAATTTGGAAATATTTTCAAACTTATTTTAAAAAGTTGGAAGAACAGTACCACAAAACTCCTGTGTATCATTTACCCAGACTCATCAGTTTTTAAAAAATAAATTTTTATTTTTGAGTAATTTTAGATTTGCTGAAAATGCAAAGTAATTACCATTCCCATCTCCATTTCACTCAGCCTCCCCTGATTTTAACATCCTACCTAACCAGGGTGCATACATCTGTCAAAACTAACAAACAGGCACTGGTATCAGACTAGTAACTAAACTACAGACTTTATTAGAATCTCACCAGTTTCTCCTCTAAAATCTTTTTTTCTGTCACAGGATCTAATCCAGGGTTCCACGTTGCCTCTAGTCAGACACCAGTCAGAATTGGTAAGAGATGATACAAACCAACTGAGACTGAAATATCATTAAATGTCAAGTTCAAGATGAAATGTCTCCCAGGCTGCAAGGAGCTGTGAGCAGGACTCTAAGGAGGATTAGAGATTGGAAAGGAAGCTGCTGTCTCTGCCTGTCTGTGGAGAGGTGATGTGAGCACCTTGACCGCCTAAGGGGAAGACTTGGCCCAGGGCCTCTACGAACCCCACAGCCAGGGGCGGGAGGGGTGCATGCGTCAAGGGTCCAGGCAAGGAGCTATGCCTCAGCAGCCTCTTCCAGGCTGGAGGAGAAGGGAGGAAGGCAGCGGTGCAGGGCTGGGGCGACGCGCAGGAAGACAAGGGAAGCAAGCCTGGAAGCCTCTGCTCTTCCCCAGAAAGCAGGGTCCTTGGGTCGTCTGCTAAGTGGAAGGGGAGAGGAGTGGCGTTTGGGAGCCTTGCTGTGGCCAAGTAGAGCCAAGGATGCCCCAGAGTGTGGGCATGTGCTGCCTCCAAGGAGCTGCGCTCTAGGGGCTGTGCAGACCAAGGTGACACGAAAAGGCGGCCACAGGCTGATGCAGGGCTGGGTGGACTGGCAGCTAGGACTGAGGGTACACGGAGGGGCAGTTAGGTGAGCAGCTTTGTTGTCGGAAAAACAGAGTGCTGTCCCTGTTCCACCTCAGACACGCAAAAGCAGCCGTTGGCAAAGGCCTCCACCCCCTGGGTGGGGTTATGTGAGGAAGGCGATGCCCCATTCCCGGTAAGCTGGACAGCTCCTTTCATAGCAATGGGTTTGTCTGACTCCCCAAGGTTTTACGTCTGTCCCCAGGGAGATGCTCATCTACCCTCAAGTATTCTCTGAGCAGAACCTCCCGGGACGCTTGGATGAGAACAGGCAGGGTTTAAACAAAGGAAGCCCCCAAAAACCAAGCCTGGGCGCTCATGGTGGGATTCTGGCTGTGAGAGTCTGGGTGGGTGGGTAGGGGGACGGCCACCTCCTCTCAGAGTCTGTGACCTTCCTGCGTCTTGCCTCTGCACAAGACAAGCATGCTTCAGGGTCCCATGTCAGCCTGGAAATGGGTGGATGGGTCTCTGTTTGTGGGTGCCTGTGACCTGCCTTTGAAGATGGTGCTGCATTGCTTAAAATTGCAAACCCCTGCTTCTCTGATCACCAGTATCCAGGGCTGCTCGTTTCTTCTTCCATAGCATCTTTCACACTATTTATCATGCATGCACTATGTCTACTGTCCACTCTCTGCTTCCCCTGCCAGAATGTAAGCTCCTTGAGGGCAGGATCCTTCTCAGATGTGTCCACTTCTGCATCTCCAGAATAGCGCCTGGCAGAGGAGCAGTTGTTCATGGATGCTGATCCAAGGAGCCTGTGTACCTTGGCCTGGTGATCCCAGGGAGTCAGCCTCGGGCCTCTCCCTGCAGATGCGGGATCTCACAGGACAGGGGACAGATGCTGAAATGACACCAAGCTGCCCTTCTCCATCCTCTGTCCCACCCTTTGGCTGCCTCTCTGTCAAGCATGAGCCACAGTTCCCCCAGTTTGCTAGCAAATGGTGGATTATTCCCTCCAGTACCTCCCTACTGAGCCCAGGAGAGACTGTGAGGTCTAAAGCTGTTTCTATGGCAACAGGATCAGGGATCAGGGATTTGATGCTACAGTAACTGGTTAGGAGGTGGCTGCCTCCCCGCTCCTGGCGAGGGTCTTGTCTGAACTGGGTGTGGGTGGGGCAGTATTGTCGTGGGACTGCATCATGAGATGGAAAACATCCAGACATTGATGGACCTTAATCCCAAATTCATCACCTTCCTTAGTTCTCTAAGCCTCAGTTTCCACATCCCTAAAATGGGGATTAAAAGGCTGTTTTAGGAGTCACTGAGAAAGCTGCTATAAGGTACCAAGCATGGCCTGAGCAGAGCAGGGCTTGTGGATGTGAAACTGCCTGGCACCGAGAAGAGCCTTGCCATGGTAGGGGCAGGGGTGGGCGACATGTGGGCAGGCGGTGGGCTGACGCCACTCCGGGCTGGGGGAGCTCAGGACTGGTAGGAAAGCAGCCTCTGGTTGTAGGCAGTTTCCCCATTTCCCTTTCTGAATTCTCTCCCCAGTCTGCCAGCTGGCAAGCCCCGCTCCCGGCTCCAGGACACTTTCTTTTCCCAATCTCATCCCCGCAGCTAAATTTCAAGGAGACACTTTATGCTCTTTCAAACGATCCTCCCCACCCCCAGCCTCCCAAAGTGCTAAGATTACAGGCGTGAGTCACTGCACTTGGCCAGGGATCCATTCTTTTAGAGACTGGCTTTCAACTGGAGAAAATGTACGTGGGGCTGGTCGAGGCACCTCACTCCCTGCCAGAGTATTCCCTAAATGGCATCTTGCCTTTCCCAGGAGACATGGCTTTAATCCATTCGAGGGACATGTGTCCCTAGATGGCTCCAAAGAGTGACTCTTAGGGATGGGGTTCCAGGCTCCTGGACAGGCCCCAGCAGAGACCTCTACACAGCTGGAAGTCTAGACCATGGGCCCAGCTGACCAGATTTACAAATGTGAATAAGATGAGCCTAATAGGGCTGTCTTCCCATCCCTCTCAAGTGCTGTGATTATCCACAGAAAAGGTGAGTACTTGGTCGGGCACTTTGGGAGGCTGAGGCGGGCGTATCACCTGAGATCAGGAATTCGAAACCAGCCTGGCCAATATGGTGAAACCCTGTCTCTACTAAAAATACAAAAATTAGCCAGGGGTGGTGGTGGGCGCCTGTAATCCCAGCTACTCAGGAGACTGAGGCAGGAGAATTGCTTGAACCCAGGAGGCAGAGGTTGCAGTGCGCCAAGATGGCACTACTGCACTCCAACTTGGATGATAGAGCAAAAACTCCATCTCAAAAAACAAAAGAAAGAAAGAAAGAAAGAAAGAAAGAAAAAAAAAAAGATGAATACTGGAAAGGCCTGGAGAAACCACTAAACCCTGGCTGCACACACCCAGCTACAGGGCCATGTAGGTGATGGAAGTGGGTGGGGAGAACCACAGGGCATGGTGGAGCCTGTGGCAAACTGGAGAGCATGTGACCCTTCTCTAGGGGGCAGCCACTACCCAGCTCCTGTGGGCTGTTACCACGTGGGCATGTGACCCTTGTGGATGGATGATCTGCTTGCAATTTTTCTTCCCTCCCTACCCTGGCCATGGCTTCCCACGAGCATCATGAACTTCCCCATCCTAGAGATGTCGTCCTTGGCTGACTTGCTTCAGCCAATGAGATATGCGTGTCTAGGGTGTGTGCAGAGGTATTCGATGCCCACATGGTAAGCCTCCTGAACATTTTTCATCACAATGAGACATACCTGTCCTAGGCAGCCACTGCCCCTCCGGCCTGCTGCCCCCTTACCCAGAAGTTCTGTCCACTTCTGTCCACCTGAAAGAGGGGGAAATTGGATGGTTCAGGGTGCCCAGATTTGGAGTCCGGCTGCAGCCCCCCTGTCCTAGCTGGGCAATCCTGGGCAAGTTCCTTAACCTTTCTGAGCCCCAGTATCCTCATCTGTAAAATGGGGTGGGTGAGAGAACTTGCCCCATTGTCTCAGGGGATCCAATGGAAAAATTGGTCCCAACTGACCATCAGGTATCAACAACGTCACTTCTCTGGGTGCCCTGTCCCGTTCTTACTCCTTCTTTGGTACCCTCCTGTGATCCACTCAGTTCTTTGACAAACATTTACTGAGCGTCTGTGTGCTGGGTGTCATAGCCACCCAAATTCCTGTTCAGGACTGAAGGGCTTAGAACTCCAGCTGCTGAAAGTGTCATTGACACTCACCATCAGGTGCCAGCCCCGTTGGAGACTGCTTCAGCTGAGACAGCTGCCTTCCTGGACAATGTCCCCTTCCCAGAGTGGCTCCTCGCCAAGCACCGCCCAAAGCAGGGATATGGAGTCCCCACCCTCTTCTCCCGGCTCGGGATGGCCCTGAAGGGCCATGTCTTCAGAACTCCCTGCACGGTCCACCAAGGCTTCTGTTGAGGCTGCATCACAGCTCAGCTTCTCCTTTGGCCGCATGTGCTCTTTTGCCCCCCTCCCACAGGCAGGACCCCCAAGAATGCTCCCCAATCAACCTTGTGACGCGAATCTCCCAATCAGTTGATGGGCATTTGAGTTGTTTCCAGCTTTGGGGTGATTATGAACAAAAGCCGCTGTAAACATTTTCCTACAGGTCTCCATGTGAACACAGGTTTTCATTGTTCATGGATAAATAATGAAGGGAGGTGTATTAGTCAGTTCTCGCGCTACTATAAGGAAATACTTGAGACTGGGTAACTTCTAAAGAAAAGATGTTTAATTGGCTCACAGTTTCACAGGCTATACAGGAAGCATGGTGTCATCTGCTTCTGGGGAGGCCTCAGGGAGCTTTTCTTCATGGCGACGGAGGGCAGGGGGGAGCAGGCGTCTTACATGGCAGGAGCAGGACCAAGAGAGAGAATGGGGAGGCGCCACACACTTTTGAAAAACCAGATCTCATGGGAACTCACTGACTATCACAAGAATGGCACCCAGGGGGATGGTGCTAACCCACTCATGAGAATCCACCCCCATGATCCAACCACCTCCAACACAGGAGATTACAGTTTGACAGATTTGGGTGGGGACACAGATCCAAACCATATCAGGTGGGACTGCTAGGTTGGATGGTAAATGTAGGCTTAACTTCATAAGAAACTCAGCTGGGCACGATGGCTTATTCCTGTAATCCCAGCACTTTGGGAGGCCAAGGTGAGTGGATCACGAGGTCAGGAGATTGAGACCATCCTGGCCAACATGGTGAAACCTCATCTTTACTAAAAATACAAAAATTAGCCAGGTGTGGTGGTGGGTACCTGTAATCCCAGCTGCTCAGGAGGCTGAGGCAGAAGAATTACTTGAACCCAGGAGGTGGAGGTTGCAGTGAGCCAAGATCATGCCACTGCACTCCAGCCTGGCAACAGAGTGAGACTCTGTCTCAAAAAAAAAAAAAAAAAAAAAAAAAAAAAAAAAAAATTGAAGTCCAGTTTTTTCTCTTATGGTTTATGCTTTTTATACCTTATCTAAGTAATCTTTGCCTAACCTAAGGCCACTAAAATTTTCTCATTTTGTTCTAAAAGTTTCATAGTTTTAGGTTTTCCGTGTAGGTCTATGATCCAGCATCAGTTATTTTTGTATATGGCAGAAGATATGGCCCTAGGCTCATCCTTTGGCATATTAATGCACAATTAGTTGTCCAACCATTTGTTGATATAATGACTTTTTTTTTTTTTTTTTTTTTTTTTTTTAAGAGACAGGGTCTTGCTCTGTTGCCCGGGCTGGAGTACAATGGTGCAATCATAGCTCACTCCATCCTTGACCTCTCAGGCTCAAGCAATCCTCCCATGCCAGCCTCCTAAATAGCTGGAACTACAGGCATGAGCCATTGTGCCCAACTGATACAATAACTTTTTATTTGTTTTTATTTTTATATTATATTTATTTTTATTTTTATATTAACTTTTTATTTCTTTTTCTTCCCATGTTACTCATGGGGTCTTCGCCTGTAGTCAGGAAGATCATTCAATTATTAATTCATTCGACACCTACTTATTGACACATTTTCCCAGACTGGGTGCTGGTGATGTCAGGCTCCTGCCTTGGAGGAGGTAATGGAGTAAAGGAGGGAATGAATCATGGCATGGGAAAGGCCCAGCCGAGGGAAGCTACATTGGCCATGCCTGCTGCTCTGCCAGCCCCCAGGGAGCAGGTTGGAGATGCAACTAGAGGCCACCCAGGCCAACTTGGCCAGCTGTGGCCGACTGCCACGGTTACTACTTGAGACCGTCATTAGAGCAGTTACTACTGTTATTGCTTGAGACCGAACGAAGGGACGAATGTAGAAATGATAACAACAACAAAAAAAGAAGCTGTTTTAAAGGAAGGGTCCAGGGGAAGAAGAGGAGAGCTCCCTGCTTCTCGTAAGCAAAGGCAGCCCCGAGCTTCCACAGTCCTTCGTATTTATTGGGTAGAAAGAGCAGAGAGGAGGAGGTAACCACTGAGCAGCTGCTTAATTGATCACAGGTTCATATTATGACTAACAGGCTTCAGATGTACCTAATCCCAAGAAACACTGCGCTTGCGGAGTGACTGCCCGCAGCGTTCCTTCTGGGTGGCAGATGCAGTTTGTCAGTTTTGCCAACATTCTGCATTTGTGAGAAACAGTTTGCTATTTACTCATGTAGCCTCCAGTGGTATACTGAGTTGATCACGACCCTCACTCTTTCGGCCTCCCACGGCCAGCTCTTCATTTTTTCTACAACAGCGGTGTCCGATCTTTTGGCTTCCGTGAGCCACAGTGGAAGAAGAATTGTCGGCCGGGCGCGGTGGCTCAAGCCTGTAATCCCAGCACTTTGGGAGGCCAAGGTGGGTGGATCACGAGGTCAGGAGATCGAGACCATCCTGGCTAACACGTGAAACCCCGTCTCTACTAAAAAAAATACAAAAATTAGCCGGGAGCGGTGGCGGGCGCCTGTAGTCCCAGCTACTCGGGAGGCTGAGGCAGGAGAATGGCGTGAACCCGGGAGGTGGAGCTTGCAGTGAGCTGAGATCCGGCCACTGCACTCCAGCCTGGGGGACAGAGCGAGACTCCGTCTCAAAAAAAAAAAAAAAAGAAGAATTGTCTTGGGTCACACATAAAATACACTAACACTAATGATAGCTAATGAGCTACAAAAAAAAAAAAAAAAAATTGAGGCCAGGTGCAGTGGCTCAGGCCTGTAATCCCAGCACTTTAGGGGGCGAGGTGGGTGGATCACCTGAAGTCAGGAGTTTGAGACCAGCCCGGCCAACATGGTGAAACCCTGTCTCTACTAAAAATACAAAAAATTAGCGGGCGTGGTGGCAGGCGCCTATAATCCCAGCTACTCAGGTGCTGAGGCAGGAGGATTGCTTGAACCCGGGAGGCAGAGGTTGAGGTGAGCCAAGATTGTGCCACCGCACTCTAGCCTGGGTGACAGAGTGAGACTCCATCTCAAAAAAAAAAAAAAAAAATTGCAAAATAATCTCACAATATGTCAGGTGTGGTGGGTCATGCCTGTAATCCTAGCACTTTGAGAGGCTGAGGAGGGAAGATCACTTGATCCCTGGAGTTCGAGACCAGCCTGGGCACCATAGTGAGACCCTGTTTCTATTTTAAAATTTCATTTATTAAAAAGTATGTTTTTTTAAAAAAAACCTCATGTCTTAAGAAAGTTTATAGATTTGTGTTGGGCTGCATTCAAGGCCATCCTGGGCTACGTGTGTCCCATGGGCCACAGGTTGGACAAGCTTGTTCCACAGGTTGATTTTCACATTGCCCATCTTCCTTTGAGTGTAGGAGTCTGAAATGGAGGTTAGCATGTAAGAGGCTTGTAGGGAGTGCTCTTGGACCAATAGCTGTGGAAGGGAAAGGAAAGAAGCAGAATTGAGCAAAAAGAGAAGTTGAGCTGGCACTGCAGTCTCAACAGAGGCCTCAGCCTACCCTACGGACGTTCTGAAAAATCAGATGACCCTTCTGAACTGCTTGGGTTGGGGTGAGAAGGCCAGGCCTCTGTACCCTGCATCAATCAGTCGGTCCAGTCTGAGCAGAGCCAATGACAGTAGCAAAGGACTAACAAAGTTCCAGGTTCTGCAGAGTTTGAGGAAGAAGCCCAGGAGAAGCCTCAGCCTCTTCCCAAGAGGATTCTCCTGCTTGTGTTCAAGGTCACACAATCTATGGACTCCAGACAACTGGCAGGACGTATTTGCATCCTAGCAAAGCTGAAACCACAAATGTTTTCTGTCTTCTATGCTTACTTTCTGGCCCCTTCCTACAGGTGCTATGGCTGGCAAGGCCCATGTGGGGATGCTGCTTTTCTTAGGATAAATTTTGGGAAGGGGGAACAGCTGTTTCAGGATGATGAGTTATCCTGAAAACCCTCCCTCTCAACCACACCTAAAGCTTCAGGTAAAACATTTTAAACACTCTTTGGCATACAAAGGTGAGCTCAGAAGAAAGTGAGGGAAGTCCTCAGAGGTCCCAAATGAAGCAGGAGCACAAATCAATGGGGTTGTCTCAGGGACTCGCTAGAAATTCGGGGAAGGGTTACGTTGGAGACATTTGAAATTGGTTGATCACGCAAACCAAATCTTGTTCTAGTGAAAGGCAGCTTGGGCTCTAATGGCTAAAGAAGGAACATAGGTGTTTGGAACTTGTTGCTTTGGGAATTTAATTTCCATAAGGAGAGGACGATTTTGTTTGGCATTCTAATTCTTGGTGGAAACTTGGTCAGGGAAAAGTGTTTGCATCCACACTTTGGACACTGGGTATGTGGGCTTTCTGATCTCATGCTGTGCAGGATAAACCCCTCCTTAATGACCTAGGTGTCTGTATTAGTCTGTTCTCATGCTGATAAAGACATACCCAAGACTGGGCAATTTACAAAAGAAAGAGGTTTAATGGACTTACAGTTCCACGTGGCTTTGTTCCAAGATGGGAGCAGGCACCAACAGCAGAAACAAGCCAGACAGTGTGGGCAGGCACTTCTGAGCCTGCGAGGGTAGGGGTGCCTTCCTGGGACCCCAAGAGTACAGGGATGCCTGAGTCTGCTGCCACAGTTTGGGTAGCTGCAGTGGCACCCGGGAGGGCAGGGCTCTTTCCTGCTCCTGGCCCCCCAAGAGCACAAGGAAGCTCAGATCTGCAACCACAATTTGGGTGGCTGCAGCCCCACCAGGAGGGCAGGACTCCTGCCTGCTCCGTAGAGCGTGCAGCCCCAGCCATGCCTCCCTGCTGCAGCTGGTGTGACGGCAGCACCAGGCCATCTGGAGCAGCTGCTACCATCATTAGAGTCACCCATCACCTCGGTTTGCCCAGGACTGCAAGATTCCCCAGGAGACAAGACTTTCAGTACTGAAACTAAAAAGTCCCAGCCAACTGGGATGAGTTGGTCACCCTGTCTAGGCCTGAGATCAAACCTTAGAACTTCCCTTGACTCTCTTCTAGGTTGGATTCAGTTTCCTGGATCTTCCTCTTTCTTCGTTTACTTCCTGATTTCTCTGGAGAACATTATCAAGCAACTTTTAAAGAAAGGCTGTGTTCGTATATGTATACCAAATCATCACGTTGTATACCTTAAATATACACAATTTCTATTTATCAATGGTACTTTGATAAAGCTGAGGAAAAAATGTTTAAGTGGGTGTGTTGAAGATAATCTGTATCCTTATATGTTTGAAATGTCTTTATTCTGCCATGAGGTTTTTGATAGATAATGTAGCTAGACACATAATTCCAGGTTGAAAATAATTTTCCCTTCTAACATGCAGCCATCCTGCACCCATTGCCTTCTAGTACCCAGTGTTACTGGTAGGCAATGTGGTCCTAGTCTGCCCTCCTTTCTGTACAGAGCCTGCTCCTCTTTTTCCTAGGTTCCTCAGCTCTGTTTTCTTTAGTTTTTGCATTTTGAGATTGTGTATTTTCCAGTCCTTCTATTGAACTTTTCATTTTAGCAAGCATATTTGTTCATCTCAGGAGCTCTTTGATGGTTCTCTGGGGTTTTCTTATCCCAAGAAAACTGAGCTCTCTAATGGATGGAATATATTCTGCAGTCTCCCTGAGTATATTCATTAGAGGGTTAAATGCTATCTTCTGTTCCGTGAATTATTTCTGCTTCCTCTGGGCCAGCATTTTTGTTGCTTTCCTGCTTTTTCTCCTTTGCATGGATGGTCTTCTTCAAATGCCTGGGGATCCTTCATGGCTCATTCACATGCAAGAGGGAAGGACGGGGTTGTAGGCTGGTGTTTCCTCTGCTATGGAGTAAATTGGCCTCCCCATCCCCTCCTGTGTAGGCTGGGGTGGGGGCCTACGTGCGGGATGGGTAGGGATTTTCTCTGGAGCATCAGTATCTTCACAGGGACACACTCATATTTGGCAGCCTTGCGGTTCAGAGGCCTTAGCTTTCCCCAGCAGTTCTTTAGCGAGGAGCCTTCCAGGATGTCATTGAGTGAAATGCACAGAGGGTGGGAGAGGGTGAACTGCTACGTGTGCAGTTGTTTCATAAACAGACTGTCAATGACTCCCCTGTCCTCAGCAAGCACCTTTTGCTCTACAGAATCTCTTGCCTCTGAGCCCCGAGTCTCGGGGGCTCTGTCTGGTCACTGCCCCCTCTCTCTGCAGTTCTATCCTGAGCTGCAGCACTCTCTACCTGTGTAGCAAGCAACACCTCCCATCCACTGTCTCCCAGGGATTGGTGACCCCCCACCCCTGTCTTGGTGTTGTGGGTTTATTCTTTTTAGTCTATTACATTTGCATTTTGAGGCCAGGGGCGGAGGGGAGCTTGGAAGATACACATATGCACAGCCTTCGAAACGGAAGCTTTGGCTCAAGATTGAATCGGGGCTTGCCATGAAATAGAGGCTTCCATAACACAAATAAAATTGGACATTTATGGATGCTTGTAACACGTGAGGCTCTGTAGTTCACATGCTTTGTCTTTTTTATTTCTCATTGTTTTTATCCCCATATTACAATTTAAAACTGAGATGTATAAAAATTAAGTAACTTGCTCCAAATCACATGGCAGGTAAAAAGTGGAGGCAGAATTCTAACCCCCACCCACTCAAAGTGAAATTAGCCAAGTACCTGCCAAGCAGCAGGGGAGATGTACCCGTGGGGCTGCTTCCAAAATCCCCAGCCACATTTGTGTTCCAGGAAAATTGCACACATCAGGCTTCCTCCAGGAGCCTCCCCCAAGAGAGGCAGCCTTGGGAATCATCTGACCCAGCCTGGGACAGGTATGGGGCTGCATCCTGCCCCTTCCCGTCTTCCATGCCATTAATGGGCCTCAGCTAGAGCCTCGCCTGGGGCCACCTCTTGCTCTGACAGCTGTAGGAGACGGAGGGAGCTGAGACTTCTTCAAGCTGAGCCTAAGGCAGAGCTCTTCCTGCATTCCCTCCCCTGGGCTGCCGGTAACACCACCCGAATGAGACAGGAATAAATACAGGGTGGGTCACAGGATAATTAAAAAATTCCAGGCGCTGTTTTGTCAGAAGCCTTGGAACCAGAGCAGCTCCATCTTGAATAGGGGCTGGGTAAAAACAGGCTGAGGCCCACTGGGCTAGTCACAGGATGAGATAAGAGGTCAGCACAAGATACAGGTCATAAAGACCTTGCTGATAAAACAGGTTGCAGTAAAGAAGCTGGTCCAAACCAAAACCAAGATGGCGACGAGAGTGACCTCTGGTTGTCCTCCCTGCTACACTCCCACCAGCACCATGACAGTTTACAAACGCCATGGCAACATCAGGAGGTTACCCTGTATGGTCTAAAAAGGGGAGACATGAATAATCCACCCCTTGTTTAACATATAATCAAGAAATAACCATAAAAATGGGCAACCAGCAGCCCCGTCTATAGAGTAGCCATTCTATTATTCCTTTACTTTTGCAATAAACTTGCTTTCACTTTATTCTACAGACTCGCCCTGAATTCTTTCTTGCACAAGATCCAAGAACCCTCTCTTGGGGTCTGGACTGAGACCACTTTCCTGTAACAGTTTCACATGACTAGAGGGTATGGGCTGATAAAACCCTGGAAACCAGGGTGTGTGGACCCACCATGGTGCTGGATTTGACCCGGGTTCCTCCTAGGATCTCATTATACGCTCATTAACATCCTAAATCACACACCTGCCAGCGCCAGGACAGTTCCAAGACCACCTGTATTTGGTGTAAAAATGAGTGGCACCATAATTCTGAGAAATGTCCACCTTTTTCCAGGAACTTTCATGAACATCCCATCCCTTGGCTGAAGAAACCCATAAAGATGAAACCCCAAACCCACTGCGCCATCCTCTCTTGAGAACGCTGCTCTCCCCTTTCTTGTGCACTTTCTGTTTTGCAATAAATCTCCATACTTTCACTGTTTTCTGACTCATCCTTGAATTCCTTCTTGAAATGGTGTCAAGAGCTGGGGTTGAGGTCCCACCGGCATTCGGGGACCTCCTCAGGCCCATTGGTATCATGAAGAGTATTTGAAGTGACAGCCACTGTGTACTGAAGGACTACCATGGTCAAATACATCAACTCCAATTCTCCATAACCCTTAAAGATAGGGACTTGCGTCCCCATTCTTCTGATAAGAAAACTGAGGCTCGACGGTGAAGGAACTTGCCCAAACCACCCAGCTGGTCAGCGACAGAGCCAGACTTTAACTGGGTCTGAAATGTGCTCATGCCAGCGTGAGCTATAGACAGCGACAGGACTTCCACCTCTGCCACACCCTGGCATGGCCCTGTGTAAGTTTCAGTGCTGTAGAAGGAATAGCACTCGAATATAAAATTTTCTTTTTTAATTCTCAGCAAGGCAAGTTACTTCCATAGAAGGGTGGCCCTTACAGATGGAGCAATGGTAAGCGCACCCTTGGACAAGGGAGGGGAAGGGGCTCTTATCCCTGACGCATGTGGCCCCTGCTGCTGTGTGGTTCCCCTATTGGCTAGGGTTAGACTGCACAGGCTAAACTAATTCCAACTGGCTAATTTAAAGAGAATGATGGGGTGAGTGCTTTGGCAGGAGTCAGGGCAGAGCAGGTAATCTGAATGAGTTAGGGTGGAGCAAGTGATTAAATGAGTTAGGGTGGAGTAGGTGATCAGAAGGAGTCAGGGTGGAGCAGGTGATCAGAATGAATCAGGGTGGAGTAGGCAATCAAAAAAGGTTGCTTTACGAGACAGTAAGTTTAAAAGTAGAAGGCAAAGAATTAAACACACTGACGTATTAATTCTTGGAAAATAAATGTAGAACTCATATCTAATAACCCTAAGGGGCAACCAGGCCCCAAAACCTGGGTTCAGGCTCAAGAGGCCCCTAGCCAAGGTGCTCCCAATGCCACTGGGTTACGACCCTTGGGAGTTTTCAAGGGTGAACCTTGGGCACTGCCCCCTTCAGAACCATTGTCTGGGAAAAACAGCCACCTGATTGTTGGTCAAGATTCTGGATTAATCCTTCACCTGCCTGGCCCCAGCTGGCCACTTGACCCAGCGCTGTGCCCCAGCCAGGGATGCGTCCTTGCAGCCAGCAGCGCTTCCTTCAGCATTAATCACATTTACAGCTGGCTCACAGAGCCGGCAGCCTGGCAGATGCAGCTGCGAAGAATGTGGGTTGGGAGGTGGTGGTAAAAAAAAAAAAAAAAAAATTCGGGGAGTCCAGGGAAGGGGGAGGGGGTGCGGGTGACAGGAAAGGAAATGGATGTAAGATCTAACTTTTAAGGGTAATTGTCACAAAGATTGGAGATTGTAGAGAAAATATTTGCAAAAGCATCTAGCCCACTGTCTCCCCTTTCCTAGAGGAAGTCAGCGCCAGAGACCAAGGAGGTAGGGAGGGGTCTTGGTGCAGAGGTGTGGCACCAGGAGGGGCTGGAAGGGGGTACTAGGTTCTCCGGGCAGGAATTGCTGCACAGAGCCGCTGGGTGTAGAGGCCGGAACCCCAGGGGAGCTCCCGCTGCCTGCCAGGCTCTCAGCAGGCTGAGCTCATGCAGTTGCCCTGAAGACCCCGGATGGAGATCGCACAGTCCCCCTCCTCACCGATGAGTCTCACTCCACTTTATGGCAGCCTTGCTTCAAGAAATTTCGTTTTCATCACCAAGGTTTGGTCTTGGGCTTCAGCCTCGGATCCTGCCCTCTGGGGACCCCTCTCCTTCCCGACGTGGGAGGAGGAGAAGGCAGAGCCGGGGCGGGTGAGCAGCCGAGGGTCTCCAGGCAGAGCTCCTTATGCATACAACAGGAGGGTTTTTCCTCCGCAGCTAATCAGAACCTCTGGGCGGAAAGACTGCAAATGAAGGGCCTCGTCAAGTCATTTCCCTTGCAAATGAAGCTGCCGCTCCGGCGCTTTTGCCTCTTTCATACCTCATCAACACCGCAGGTGACCCGGGGCCCGCTGCTCGGCTCGAACCCGCGCCGGGGAGCTATTTGGCACATTTCAATTAGCGTGACGGGTGCCTGGTAAACCACCGAGGCCGGCTGCGGGCACCTGCAATCCCTGACCCCCGACGCCCTCCCCGAGACCCTGGAGACGCGGCTCCGCCCCCACCGGTAATTAGCAGATTTTCAAGGCCGAGGTCCCCAAAGCCCAGCCCAGCTGGAGAGATCAGCGCTGCGGTCCTGCCGCGCACTCCACCGCCAGCCTCTCGGGAGTCAAGGGATCCGCCTTCAGGGTGTAAGTGCGGCTGGGGGGCCTCGGGAGGGGAAGGGTGGTGTCTGGGGAGTCCAGGCCAGTTCTTAGGGCAGACGGCTACGGGCCACGTCCGCCGGCAGAGCTCAGCTTCAGATACACCCAGAGAGAAAGAAAACCTCAAGCCGCTCATGGGTGCCTCAAAGTCTTTCTATCTGTAACATAGGCCAATGAAATTACCTACCTTGTAGGGACTTAGGAGTAAATGAGATGATCTGGGTATAGACTTGCCCGCAGTATCTGGAACTTAGGAAGTGCTCAGTAGGGGCCAGGCGCGGTGGCTCACGCCTGTAATCCCAACACTTTAGGAGGCCAAGGCGGGAGGATCGCCTGAGGTCAGGAGTTCGAGACCAGCCTGGCCAACATGGTGAACTCTTGTCTCTACCAAAAATACAAAACATTAGCCGGGCGTGGTGGCGCACGCCTGTAGTCCCAGTTACTCAGGAGGCTGAGGCAGAAGAATCGCTTGAACCTGGGAGGCGGAGGTGGCAGTGAGCCGAGATGGCACCATTGCACTCCAGCCTGGGCAACCAGCAAAACTAAAAAAAAAGAGAAAGTGCTCAATAGATGCTAGTCACGATTTTTGTTAATATTCTATCAGCGCTTTCCCTCAGTGCAGATATCAAATCCACCACACAGTGTACAGTGATCCTACTATAGAAACAACCACTTACCGTGAGAGAGAGGATGAATTACTTGACCTCTGTGCTGCTGTTCTTGAGCATAAATAATGTACCTATTTTGCCTGGCGGAGTGGCTCATGCCTGTAGTCCCAGCACTTTGGGAGGCTGAGGCAGGAGGGTTGCTTGAGGTCAGGAGTTCGAGATCAGCCTGGGCAACAGAGCAAGATCCCGACTCTACAAAAAGTAAAAAGATTAGTTGGGCCTCGTAGTGTGCACCTGTAGTCCCAGCTACTGAGGAGGCTGAAGTGGGAGGGCCACTTGAGCTCCTCAACCTCCTGGTTGAGGCTGCAGTGAGCTGTTATCGGACCACTGTACTCTAGCCAGGGCAATGGAGTGAGATCTGTCTCTAAAAATAAAGTACCTATTTTGTGGGGTTACTTGGGGGACTGACAGATAACAGAACTCAAGTGCTCTTTAAGGACTTTGAACCAGATTGCTGCATCCAAATCCTGGCCCCACCCCACCTCGCTGTGTGACCTTGGGCAAGCTACTTCAAGTGTCTGTGCCTCTGTTCTTCCTCTTAGCGTGGGGGCCTGTAGTAGTTCTCACTACGAGGACTATAAGGCATTGCTAGAGAATACTTTTTATAAAGGAATATCATGGCTCCATCAGATAGAACAAACAAATGCCCATGATTTTATTTAACTCATTAATTCATGAGGGAGCCTGCAAGGTGCCACAACCAAGTTCAAAGGAGAATTCAAAGAGCATACCTCAGTAGACAGTCAGGAAATGAATTTACAAATAGATGCAAAACTGGCCATGAGGCAGGAATCAATTGCATTCCATCCAAAGCTTCCTCCTTGGCACTGAGCTTGGGTGTGGGGACCCCTTGCCAGGGCTTCTGAGGCCAGAGCTCCTGGGATCATCACGGCCTTTTCAGCCATCCCTTTTCAGGACCTGTCACCTTGTAGGGAGACTGCTAGAACTGGGACACAGGTTCCCCCATCCTCCCAATCATCTGCCCTCAAAGCTCCAATCCTCTTCCTTTCTGGGGAAGTGACATTTAGTGAAACTATCTCCCATTCTCCAAGGCTCAGAGCCGTCCCACCCTCAGAATTTTATCTTCCACCCTCCTAGCCCTTAGGGGTGGATGAGAGAGAGAGAGAGAGAGAGAGAGAGAGAGAGAGCGAGCGCCCTCTGAATTTGGATTCTTTTAAAGTGAGGACAAATGACACATCATGGTCACCAGTACTTTAAAATATTGCCTTGCCTCTGTTCAGAGGGCGGCTTCTCAGTTCACCCAGGAGGGAGAGACCCTCAGAACTCTGCCAGTCATCTTCTCAGGGGAGCCTTTCCTGTCCTCACCTCCCACCTCATCCCAGCAGCCTGGCTTGGCATTTCCAGAACTCCAGGGCTTAGCTCAGAGCCTACAGGTGTGGTCTGTCTCCCTGCAATGACCCAGGAACTCTCTGAGGGCAGGGCTGGTCTTCATCTCTCCACTGTCTGGCATCATCCTGGCAGGGATGGAACTCAACACATACCCCAGCCCCAGTCTCCCAAATGAATGAGCAAACCCTGAGTCTTGGTTTGAGGCTTGGTTCCTGCAGCAGGCTCGCCCCTTCGCCCTGGGAAAGCTCCCAGATGAGCAGCGTTGGGCAGAGGTGCAGGGTCCTCAGCCTCTGGCTTGCCCCACTCTCTTCCACTCTACTCTCCTCTCCTCGATCCACCCCACCTCTGCTAGTTAGAGAAGCTCCTTGGAGATTCCTCTTGAATTTTCATTAATTTCCATTGAATAATTAAAACCAGGAAATTAATACTTTCATCCTAAACCCGAATTGCAGTGTGTGGTTTTTCATAATTATAATTCCACTGTAGCATTAAACTTTCAAGTGAGCCATCCCTCTCGAGGGGCAGAGGGGACAAAGAGCTATGTCCTGGGAGCTTAAACACAGTATTTGGCTCAGGATATGCATGCAGTAATTACTTTTTAATGGATGGATGGATACATGGGTGGGGGGAAACAAAGACCTTTTCAGGACCCAGAAACTGATACCCCAAAACATGGTGCTTTGACATGAGGTGGCCTCAAGGTCTCCCTGACCGCCTCTGCAGTCCTCTGTCTCTCTCAGAGCACAGGATGAAGCTGTTCTGTGAAGTTTCCTTATCTACCCAGATACCAGACCTGCTAAAGAAGGATGCAACTGCCTTCCCTGAGGTGTTTTTTTTTTGTTGTTGTTGTTGTTGTTGCTGTTTTCGAGACAGAGTCTCACTCTGTTGCCCAGGCTGAAGTGCAGTGACGCCATCTCAGCCACTGCAACCTCCGCCTCCCAGGTTCAAGCAATTCTCCTGCCTCAGCCTCCCAAGTAGCTGGGCCTACAGGCACCCACCACCACACCTGGCTAATTTTTGTATTTTTAGTAGAGACAGGGTTTCACCATGTTGGTCAGGTTGGTCTCAAACACCTGACCTCAAATGATCTGCCTGCCTTGGCCTCCCAAAGTACTGGGATTATAAGGGTGAGCCACCACGCCCAGCCACTTCCCCGAGTTTTCATTACTAACTCATATTGCAGGAAGAAAGACTGCAGTCTGTCAACACACCTAAGCAGACTTGTCACACTGCTCTGTGGGCCCAACAGACTCTGACCCAGGCCATTATATGTTCTCCAAGCCCACAGAATCCCCCTGAAAATCATTTACCCTCTTAAAACATCCCTCTTGAAATCATCCCCATTTTCCCACCTTCCTTTCCCCTATGACGAAAAGTCCGTAAGTATCTGTGCTGGATGCGGTAGCTCACGCCTATAATCCCGGCACTTTGGGAGGCCGAGGCGGGCGGATCACCTGAGGTCAGGAGTTCGAGACCAGCCTGGCCAGCATGGCAAAACCCCGTCTCTACTAAAAATACAAAAAAATTAGCCGGGCGTGGTGGCAGGTGCCTGTAATCCCAGCTACTTGGGAGGCTGAGGCAGGAGAATCGCTTGAACCCAGGAGGCGGAGGTTGCAGTGAGCCGAGATCGCACCATTGCACTCCAGCCTGGGGGACAAGAGTGAAACTCGTCTCAAAATTGAAGAAAAAAAAAAGGTATATAAGTATCTGTAAGCCACCAAGTTACCGGGTGATCATTCTACAATTCCCCCGTGCTGTGCACATTACAACAAATTGTGAACGCCGTTTCTCCTATTAATTAATCTGCCTTTGGTCAACTGATTTTCAGAGAAGCTTCACCCCTACAAGCCCAACAGCCAAGACAGCAGTTTGAAAGCTTCTGAAATTAGGGCTGACACCACTACTTCCTGGGCTTTGTTTCTTTCATCAGGGAAATTGCAGGATACCAAGAGGCAGGAACCTGGTCAAAGAGGCTTTGCTTTTCCTGTATTCTTTTTTTATTTTTTATTTTTTATTTTTTTTGAGAAGGAGTCTCGCTCTGTTGCCCAGGCTGGAGTGCAGTGGTACAATCTTGGCTCACTGCAACTTCTGCCTCCCGGGTTCAAGTGATTCTCCTGCCTCAGCCTCCCAAGTAGTTGAGACTACAGGCCTGTGCCACCACGCCTGGCTAATATTTGTTTGTTTTCAGTACAGATGGGATTTCACCATGTTGACCAGCTGGTTTCAAACTCCTGACCTCAGGTGATCCACCCGCCTTGGCCTCCCAAGTGTTGGGATTACAGGCGTGAGCCACCATGCCTGGTCTTTGCTTTTCCTGTATTCCTATCCAGTGCCAGGCCACCTCACATCCAGGTGTTCCCTGCCCTGCATCCAGCCTTGCCCGAAAGTGGGATTCCTCAAACATGGCATCTGTTCTGGGCCCTGGAACAGGCTGACTGATGAGAAGCAGCAGAAAGGTTTGGTCTGCAGCCCACAGCCTGGACTCTCAGGGACAGCCGGGAGATTGTTCTTGCAGGTGTGGACACCCTTCTAATCCTGATTACTACCTCTCTCGATCCTGGCAGGAATTGGGGTTCCACCATGTCACCCTCGTGGAGCTTTCGTTAGCCTTATTTGGGATACCAAGGGATAAGTGTCCCCTGATTTTACAGAAAGATCAAGAGCCAGTGAATAGGGTTTCCCAGCAAGGGACATGGAGCAGCGCACCTGCAGACGGTCCACGTGCTCGAGGCTGAAGACAGCTCGCCTCCGCGAGGGGCCCGCGCATATTTCCCCCAGGAGGAGGGAAGGACCCAATCATTATCCGGAGTCAATGGTGAGTCCCAGACTCATGTTGTGGGTTGGGGGCAGCAGTGGTTTCTAAGGGGGTCTCCACAGCCAGGGCAGCAGGGAGAGAAGCCGGTGGGAAAGAGATGGGAAGTGAGTGGGATACAGCTTCTAAGGTGAGGCTGCTTCCCAGGCCCACCCTGGGGGCTCCTGAGAGGTAAGAGATGTGGAGGGAGGGCTCTCCAGGCTTATCCCTTGTGTAAGTCGGGATGCCCAGGCTTTTGTTTGTTTGTTTGTTTTTGAGATGGAGTTTTGCTCTTATTGCCCAGGCTGGAGTGCAATGGCGTAATTTCGGCTCACTGCAACCTCTGCCTCCTGGGTCAAGTGATTCTCCTGCCTCAGCCTCTCAAGTAGCTGGGATTACAGGCTTGTGCCACCAAGCCGGCAAATTTTGTATTTTCAGTAGAGACAGGGTTTCTCCGTGTTGGTCAGGCTGGTCTCAACCTCCTGACCTTAGGTGATCCACCCGCCTCGGCCTCCCAAAGTGCTAGGATTATAGGCGTGAGCCACCACGCCTGGCCAGGCTTTTCAGGTCAGTGCTCCCACCTGGCCAATCAGAAGCCCCCAGGAGCCGCATACCTCACCACCACCCATCTAAGCGCCTCTCCATGGTGGGGCCCTCCCTATAGATGCTGAGCTTTTTGAGGATGAGGATGGCTATGTTTACCACTATATCTCAAGGGTCAGGTCCAGGGCCACCCACAGGGCTGGAGTTCAGCAACTCTTACAGAGAATGGGTCTGATCCTCACTCTACCCTCCCTGCTCTGCTCCACCCACGCTAGCCTCTTTCCTCCATCTTGCACCTGCCTCAGGGCCTTTGCACAGGCTGTTCCTGCTACCTGGAACAGGTACCTCGTCCCTTTAGCTCACTCCCTCACTTCCTGCCCAAATGTCATGTCCTTGAGATCTCCCTAGAAACCCAGGACTACCTTCCCACCTTCCACACTCCCTCGCCCTCTTGCTGTGAGTTTCTCTATGACATGTATTAAATATTTGTTTATTGTCTGTCTTCTGCCAACTGCATTATAAGCTCCCCAAGAGCGGGCGCCCTCTTTGGTGCACAGCTGTAGCTCCAGAGTGGTGCTTGCAGGCAGCAGGTTCTCAATAAACTCTTGATGAATGAATGAATGAATGAATGAATCACCTGCCCTGGCCAGGGAAGGAGCACAGGGCACTGGGCCTAATTGGGGAAACCTGTTCCCTTTAGACTCAGCTGGCATGCAGGGGCCAAGTGGCCTGAGTTTGGCACCAGGGATTTCATCCTCTCCCTCTGTAGCAAACGGTCACCTGCTTCCAGGCCATCCTGTTCCCTCCCTGCTGGTGGCCATGGCTGCACCAGCCCTCTCAGACTGAAGACCCACTCTGATTTTTGGGACCACACTCCTCCAGGTCCTCCCCACGGTTTCTGGCTGTACCCTCACCCTCAGGACCAACCTCCTCTCCTCCTCCCATCATCTCAGGCTCCATCTGCAAAGGTGGAATCAGAGAGAGGCCCAGACTGTACTGGGCAACCAAGCCAGTGTTCCATTTCAAATTGACGTTTAAAAGATGCCACTTTTAATTATGCTTGAGTGCAGTGTACCCTGAGGCCTTTTGTGGTAAATGGCTCTCAATAAACCCAGTTTATTCATTAATTATTATGAATTATTTTCTTAAGTAGTGGCAAGGGGAGGCAGGGCCACTCTCAGACCGCAAGTCACACGTTGACTGTCAAATCCTCGATGAGCAGGCTCAGAGGAGCTGCCTGTGCTGGCTTCAACCAGCTCGCCTGGCCCCGGGCTGGGGTGCAGGAGACTCTGGACTGAGGCGGGGCTTCCAGAGCGTGGGGCAGGGCTGAGGGAAAGGAGGGCCTAGAGGAGCCATGGGCCACACCAGACAAAAATACCTTCCACCAGGGTGGCACTTCACCTTTGGGAAGCTCTTTCACTGGATAATGAAGACTTCTGTCTTCGGCAAAGTGGGGAAGAGAAGAGAATTATCATTACCACCAGCCAAGGCACCTGACATGTGTGGTCAGTGGTGAACTGGTAAGCTCGCTCTCCAGAAACAAAACAATCATCCAACATTTCTTTCTTCTTCTTTTTTTCTTTTGAGACGGGGTCTCGCTCTGTTACCCAGGCTGGAGTGCAGGGGCGCGATCTCGGCTCACTGCAGCCTCAACCTCCCAGGCTCAAGTGATCTTCCCACCTCAGCCTCCTAAGTACCTGGGACTACAGGCGCAGCACCACCACACCTGCCTAATTTTTGTAATTTTGTTTGTAGAGATGGGGTTTCGCCATGTTGCCCAAGCTGGTCTCGAACTCCTGAGCTCAAGTGATCCTCCCACCTCGATCTCCCAAAGTGCTGGGATTACAGGCCACTGCACCTGGCCTACCAATTCATTATTCATGGTTCTGTAATATTCGACTGTAGGGGCGTACAGGTCCCTTCACTTACCAGCTCCTCACTACTGGGCCATTCCCCACTTTTCATTATTCTAAACAAATCTGATGAACAGGCTTTTGCATAAATATCTACCCATACCCTCATTCACTTACCTCGGTGACATTTCTTTTTTTTTTTTTTTTTTTAAGACAGAGTCTTGCTCCGTCGCCCAGGCTGGAGTGCAGTGGCCAGATCTCAGCTCATTGCAAGCTCCGCCTCCCAGGTTTACGCCATTCTCCTGCCTCAGCCTCCCGAGTAGCTGGGACTACAGGCGCCCGCCACCTTGCCTGGCTGGTTTTTTGTATTTTTTTAGTAGAGACGGGGTTTCACCGTGTTAGCCAGGATGGTCTCGATCTCCTGACTTCGAGATCCGCCTGCCTCGGCCTCCCAAAGTGCTGGGATTACAGGTTTGAGCCACCACGCCCGGCCCCTCACTGACATTTCTAAAGGTGAAATTACCTGATCATAGGACATGTGTTTTTAAGGCTTTGATGCACATTACTTAACTAATCTCGGGAAGAATGGTGATAAATTATACCCCAAAGTCAGCACTTTGGGAGGCCGAGATGGGCGGATCACTTGAGGTCAGGAGTTGGAGACCAGCCTGGCCAACATGCTGAAACCCCGTCTCTACTAAAAATACAAAAATTAGCGGGTGTGGTGGCAGGTGCCTGTAATCCCAGCTACTAGGGAGGCTGAGGCAAGAGAATCGCTTGAACCCAGAAGGCGGAGGCTGCAGTGAGCCAAGATCACACCACTGCACTCCAGCCTGGGCAAAAGAGTAAGACTCGGTCTCAAAAAAATATATGGATAGATAGATAGATAGATAGATAGATAGATAGATAGATAGATATAGGTATATATATAGATATATAGGTATATAGATATAGGTATATATATATATAGATAGATATAGGTGTGTGTATATATATAGGGGTGTGTGTGTGTGTGTGTGTGTGTGTGTGTGTGTATGCCCCAAGGAAAGCTGTGTATAAGGGATCACAATGATCTTTATATACAAAATCTAGAACAAGGAAAAATGCAAATAAGAAATAACAAGTCCTGATTTCTAGTGCTTGCTAGTTTCCATGGTGTAATACTCCCACCCTGGCCAGTCTGGAGATACTAACAATTTAACAACTGGCTTGCAAAATTCCTGAAAATCTAACAACCATCTCTGGCAGCTCATGGGAGCTGACCCCAGCACCTTTGTGTATGTGATGAGATTTACTCCTTCCCTGAAAGGAGGTCATGGTGAGTAATTTTATCTGTCAGCTTGACTGGGCCATGGGGTACTCAGGTACTGGTCAAACATTCTGGGTGTTTCTCTGAGAGTGTTTCTGGATGAGATTAACATTTGAAGGCCTGGTGCAGTGGCTTATGCCTGTAATCCCAGCACTTTGGGAGGCCAAGGTGGCCAGATCGCTTGAGCTCAGGAGTTCGAGACCAGTCTGGGCAACACAACAAAACCCCATTTCTACTAAAAATATAACAATTAGCTGGGCATGGAGGCACATACCTGTAGTCCCAGCTACCTGGGAGGCTAAGGTGGGAGGATCACTTGAGCCTAGGAAGTTGAGGCTGCAGTAAGCTGTGCTCACACCAGTGCACTCCAACCTGGGCAACAGAATGAGACCCTCTCTCCAAAAAAAAAAAAAAAAAAAAAAAAAAGAGGGAGGCAGGAGAGTCAGCATCAGAGGGATGAGATATACAGGAAGGACTTGACTGGTCATTGCTGGTTCTAAAGATGCAGGAAGGAATCAAGAACCAGGGAGTGCAGGCAGCCTCTAGAAAACAGAAGAGGAAGAAAATTGATTCTGCTACAGCCTCCAAGAGCGATGCAGGCAGCCCTGCTGACACATTGATTTTAGCCCAGTGAGGGCCGTTCCAGACTTCTGATGTTCAGGACTGTAAGATATATTGTGTTATTTTATGCCACTAAATTTGTGGCCATTTGTTTCCAACACAGTGGTATTTAACCAGGTGATGGAACAAAATTTCAGAGAGGTAAACTCTGTGGGTCACAGCTAGTGATGGGGGCCCAAAACAGGGTTTGACCCCGGGGCTGTCTGACTCCATGGCCTACGTTCTTTATTATATCCCAGGAGAGAAGTCACTCTTTACATGAAAGCACCTCTGGGAAGGTTGACAACTTCGTCCTATGTCAGGCACGGGACTGGGCAGCCTTTCTTTATGAAACACCAGAAAATAAAAGAAACCGGCCGGGCGCGGTGGCTCTGTCACCCTAGCACTTTGGGAGGCCAAGGCCAAGATCACTTGAGGTCAGGAGTGCGAGATCAGCCTGACCAGCATGGCGAAACCCTATCTCTACTAAAAATACAGAAAAATAGCCAGGAGTGGTGGGCGCCTGTAACTCCAGCTACGTGAGAGGCTGAGGCGGGAGAATTGCTTGAACCCAGGAGGTGGAGGTTGTAGTGATCCAGGATCGCGCCACTGCACTCCAGCCTGGGTGACAGAGCACGAGACTCAGTCAAGAGAAGAGAAGAAAAGCAGAGGGGAGAGAAGCGGAGAAGAAGAGAAAGGAAAAGAAGAGAAAGGAAAGGAAAATGCAAAGAAAAGGAAAGGAACCACCACAAGCAACCACATCCAGCTTAAGGCAGAGATGAGCTTGCAAGGAGGGGAAGCCCAAGGGCCAGAGTGAACCAGGAGCTGAAAACCAGATGGTGGCCGCATGAGTGTGGCCTGCGCGGGCCAAGGCTTCCCGGTCCTGGGGTCCAGGGCTTGGACTCTGACTCCTCTATGGAGATGAGAGGTGTGGCCTTGGGGATGGACACGCAGAATCGAGACCCCTGCGGAAAGCCAGGCCCCTTCAGGACTGCGGCCTCTGTGGAAGGACAGAGAAAAACACCCATCCCCAGCACCGGCAGATGGGGGGGGGTCTGTCATTGGGAAAAGGAAGATTGGAGATACTGGCAGAGCAGTCTCCAGAACTGATGAAAACCAGGCACCAGCAGATTCAAGAAGCCGGCTTAAGTCCCCAGCAGGTCCCAGCCCTGGACACAGGGGCTCGGGACTCAGCCACTAGACAGGAGACTGTACTCTCCAGGCCTAGTGCCTTACCAAGCACTGCTCCTGGGAGAATGTTTGCTGAACGGATGGTGATGGGGAGAGGGAAAAGAGAGGGGAAAGTGAGGGTGTCTAAATCTGGCTTGAGACAAGGCTGGGGGATTCATAGTCTCTACCCACCCTCCACCTTCAGAGGTCCAAGGATTGGGTGGGCACCAGCATGGGGCTGGGGGAGCCATGGGGGCCAGGGGTATCTTCTGTGGGCCCAAGGAGCCCTCCCAGGGCTGAGACCCCAGCCTGAAACTCTCCCAGCACTCCAAAAGCCAAATCCCACCCAGCTCTGGGCTACTCCATGGGGCCCCAGGCTGGAGAAGACCCCCGGCAAAGGTTCTCTAAGGAAGAGGCGGCTGGTGGTCAGGCCTGGGCAGCTGTGAGAGGTGAGAGTTGAATGGGGAGAAAGTGCTCTGTTGGCTTCACGCCCCAACATCAGGGGGAACCAGCTGCACCGTTTCCCCAGAATCATGGTCTCTTGAGCCCAATATTCAAATATATGCAGACATCGGAGCCTGGACTATTTTTAGCTGAGACCCGGAGATGATCTCAGGCTGACTCGAGTGAGGGGGGCCAGTCCCAGAGGAGCACAGAATCAACCTGAAAAGTCCAGCTTGAGGACCACCCCCGTCTCCTGCTATAAGCGCCTGGATTCTGCACCCCAGGTGCCCTGAAGGTCTGTGTTGTGGGTGTTTATTTGGGGCGGGGGGACTGGTCTGGATTCCTGGGGGGCTGCGTTCTTTTTCCTTCGAGGCTTTTCTTCAGCAAACACTTTGCTTTTCTGAGAAAAGATAAAGCGGGCTGCACACTGGAGCCAGCAGCCTGACCGGGGGGCCGTTTAACTCCTGAGTCAGGACGCGTAGCTCGGCCTCTGTTATTATCTTCAAAGGCAGAAGTCTGACCCTTCTGTATGTGCCTCCCTGGGCTGTTATAATAACTTACCACAGCTGTGGCTTAAAACCACAGGAGCCTATTTCCTCACAGTTCTGGAGGCCCGAAGTCCAGCATCAGGGTGCCAGCAGGGCCGTGTTCCCTCTGAAGGCGCTAGAGAAGGGTCCTTCTTTGCCCTCCCAGCTTCCGGCAGTCACCAGCAGCCCTTAGTATTTGCTGGGGCAGCTGCATGGCTCTGATCTCTGCCTCTGTCTTCACAGGGATTTCTCCCTGTGTGTCCCTGGGTCCTCTTCTGATAAGGACACCAGTCATCGGGCTTAGGACCCGTGCTAATCCAGTCTGGCCTCCTCTCAAATTGATGAACATCTGGAAACACCCTATTTCCAAGTAAGATCCTATTCACAGGCACCAGGGGTGCCTTCAATGCATCTTTTGCGGGGGAACATAATTCAACCCACAGCATCTTCTGCGTTGTTCTGCCCGAGGACAGCCACCCCTCCAGCAGCCGCGGTGAGGAGAAGGCCCCCCAGGTTTGGGGTTTCTAATCTTGGGTGGCAGCAGGCTGGGAACCGGGGACCACTTGAGCCTTACTGTGCTCTCCTGCCAGGAGGGGCGGCAGCTCCTTGCCCCTGGAGACAGTGCGGCTCCCGAGAGCAGCTGAGTGCCTTGCAGTCATCAACAGACACCTCATCTCAGTGGCAGCACCTGGAATCTTACCTGCCTTACCTCCTTTAGTCCTCAACACCTGTGTCCCAGGATGATGTCCCTTATTCTACAGAGGAGGAAGCTGAAGTGCAAACTAAGAGGAAGTTCTGCAGCAGCAGGTTTGGTGCCGGGTGCCAGCCCGGCGAGGAGCTCGGTGCTGTTGCGAGGACTGTGACAGGGCTTTCACCCCATCTTCCCTTCTGAGCCGGGCTTGTCGGGATGGGGTGGCGGGGTCTGCGCCTGCACAGCCAAGGAGGAGCAGGGCAGCCTCTCCCTAGCACAGTCCTGAAAAGAGGACCCCGTCCCCATTAAGGGAATGCATTGATCCCTTTTAGAGAGTGCTAGGCCAATACATGGAGGAGCCAGTGTGGTCAGGCAGAAAGGGGTGGATAAACCTAAACCCTGCGGACCTCTTTTTTGAGACCCCAAACTGCTCTTGACCCCCAGAGGTCAGATCTTCCCCAGGGGAGGGTGTGGGAAGGTGGGGTTAGGGAACATACGGAGTCTTTGGGAGCCTTCTAAGTCAGCCGAGGGAGTTGGGGCAGCCACAGGGCCAGAGCACAGGGAAGGCAGGTCCACCAGGTCTAGCTGCTCGGCCTCCAGCCCCGCCAGGCCCAGTTAAGAGGGTGCCTTGGCTGCCAAGAGAAGAACCCAGGGTAGGGACTGCCTCCTGGACCTCCACAGGCAGCTGGCCTCCTACAGGCCTGCTGGGAGCTGGGACCCTGTCCCCTCTGCTGCCCTCCAGCTTTCCTGGCTCTGGGGGATGGAACTCGTTACCAGCCTCCCACTCATGTTATTTCTCGTGCCCTTGAACTTCAGGACTGTCTTGGAGCCACCGAGGCCTGTTTGCATCCTTTGCCCCCAGGTCCAGCTGGATCCCCCGCCTTTTCCTCCACTGGGCTCAGCCTAGTGGACCCTGGGCTGCAAGAGAAGTTGCGTCAGCCCACGTGCTGGGGCTGGAGGCCAAGGCTTCAAATGAGGCCTCCCCGAGTTGGTACGCAACTCCTTGGAGGGCAAAGCCACGAGGGCTGCAGAGGAGCTAGCCAGGTATGATGGGTGAGTGCAGTGGTTCACAGCAGAACCACATTAGACACACAGAGGAGTGCTTTATGAAACTCGGATGCCTAGCTGGGTGCGGTGGCTCACGCCTGTAATCCCAGCACTTGGGTAGGCCGAGGTGGGAGGATCGCTTGAGCCTAGGAGTTTGACACAAGTCTACGCAACATAGTGAGACCCCCCCTCCACCACCCATCTCTATAAAAAAAAAATTAGCCAGGTTTGGTGACACTTGCCTGTGTCCCCCGGTTACTCAGGAAGCTGAAGTGGGAAGATTGCTTGAGCCCAGAAGTTTGAGAGCTCCAGCCTGGGTGACAGAGTGAGACCCTGACTCTAAGAAATTTTTTTTTTTTTTTTTTTGAGATGGAGTCTCAACCTCCACCTCCTAGGCTCAAGTGATTCTCCTGCCTCAGCCTCCCAAGTAGCTGGGATTACAGGCGTGCACCACCATGCCCAGCTAATTTTTGTATTTTTAGTAGAGACAGGGTTTCACCATGTTGGTCAGGCTGGTCTCGAACTCCTGACCTCAAGTGATCTGCCCGCCTCGGCCTCCTAAAGTGCTGGGATTGTGGGCGTGAGCCACCGTGCCTGGCCCTGCCTAGATATTTTGGTTTTTGGCTTAATTCGCTCCTCAGGTGAGTCCACAGGCTGAGGGACTTCATCACACCTGTTTCCTCACCTGTGCGTGGGGAGGGGTGGTCACCTGGCAGGGTGGTGCTGAGGCCAGCTCGTGCCTGCCCTTCCCTCCACTGTTCAGAGTTGGGCCAGGGCTGAAGGAGGCGTGGCCAACTTCAGAGGCAGGCATGGGAGCCGCAGCTCTGCCTGGCACTGACATCCGGGGCTGCAAATTCGTTCTAATTCTCAACTTCTCTCCCTCTACTGCCAGCCAGCCCCTCCAGCTTCATTTAAAAGTTCAGACAGGATTCAAAAGTAGGCTGATATATAAAGACCTATTAAAACTCAGCAATAAGAAAACAACTCAATTAAAAAATGGGCAAAAGACCTGAACAGACACCTCGCCAAAGATGATACACAGATGGCAAATAAATATATATGTCACATCATATGTTATCAGGGAAATGCAAATTAAAACAGCAATGAGATACCACTGCACATCTATCAGAATGGCCCAAATCCAAAACACTAACAACCCCAAATGCTGATGAGGCTGTGGAACAACAGGAATTCTCATTCAGGGCTGGTAATACAAAATGCTGCAGCCATTTTGGAAGACAGCTTAGCAGTTTCTTACAAAGCTAAATGTACTTTTACCATATGATCCAGCAATCGTGTTCCTTGGCATTTACCTGAATTAGTTGGAAATTGTGTCCAGGAGCTTCTGGACAGCTGCACATGTGGAGGTTCCTGGAAGGTGGCCATCCAGGGAGGGCATGGAAGTTCCATGTCCTCCGCCCCCCTCATACCTCGCCCTACACATCTCTTCATCTGTATCCTCTGCAAAATCCTTTACAATAAACCGGTAAACCTAGGTATGGCCATGTGACTAAGCTCTGGCCAATGCAGCACAATCAGAATTGGCATGAGCTGACTCCCCCCCTCTCCTTTTTCTCTTTCGTTGGATGGAATGAGGCCTTAGAAGGGAGCCATCTTGGACCAGATGAGGGCAAGAGTCCAGAAATGCTGGAAGACCAAGATGCATCTTTGGCAGATGATATTTTCCAAAGATAGAGGCAACACTATATCCCATTCCACAAGCGCTTCTTCTACTGTGACTTTGACACCCCTCCCATTGAGAGGTGGCATCTATGTTTCCTCCTCACGAACTGTAGCAGGAGGGGCTTTGTGACTCCCTCCACCAATAGAGAATGCCAGCATCAACAGCGTGTGGCTTCCAAGGCTAGTTAAAAGAAAAAAAAATGCCTTTCACTTCCATCTTGTTCTCCTGGGACGTTCACTCTGGGAACCCAGCCACCATGCTGCAAGGAAGCACAAGAGTCCTGGGAAAGGCCCACGTGGATGGGAACCACGGGCCCCAGCCCAAATCCCCTGCTGAGCTCCCCAGCTGACAGCACCAACTTGTCAGCCACGAGTGAGCTGTCCTGGAAGTGATTCTCCAGCCTCCGGGCGAGCCACCTCAGCTGATGCCACGTGAAGCAGAGACAAATTACCTCCACCAAGCCCTGCCCAAATTGCAGATCTGTGAGCAAAACAAATGACTATGATTGTTATAAGCAAAAAAGAAAATAGAAAAGAAAATGGATTCCACTCAAAAACTTGGATGTGAACGTTTATAGCAGCTTTATTCAGAACTGCCAAAGCTTGGAGGCAACCAAGATGTCCTGCAGTAGGTGAATCTGTAAACAAACTGTGATGCATCCAGACAATGGAATATTATTCACGGCTAAATGGAAATGAGGCATCAAGCCATGAGAAGATGCGGAGGAATCTTAGATGCATGTTACTAGGGGAAAGGAGCCAATCTGAGAAGGCTGTAATCTAAGAAGACTGTAAGGGTTCCAACTACCTGATGATCTGGAAAAGGTAAAGCTGTGGAAACGGTCGTAAGATCAGTGGTTTTCCAGGGTTAGAAGGAGGGAGGGATGTATAGGGGAGCACAGAGGACTTTTAGGGCAATGGAACCACTCTGTATGGTGCCGTAATAGTGGATACATCTCATTCAAGATTTGTCAAAACACGTAGAATACACAGCACCAGGAGTGAGCTGCAAGGTGAACTGTGTTTGGTTGATGATGTCAGTGTGGGCTCATAGATTGGAATGCATGGACCACTCTGGTAGGGGATGTGGATGGTGGGGCTGGCCTGTGTATGTGGGGGAGGTGGCATATGGGAAATCTCTGTACTTTCCACCCAACTTTGCTGTGAACATAAAACTGCTCAAAAAAAAAAGTCTTTTTTTTTTTTTTTGAGACAGGGTCTCACTGTCACTCAGGCTAGAGTGCAGTGGTGCAGCACAATCACAGTTCACTGTAGCCTGGACCTCCCGGGCTCAAGTGATCAAGGGATCCTCCCACTTCAGCCTCCGAGTAGCTGGGACCACAGGCACTTGCCACCACACTAGCTAATTTTTAAATAATTTTTGTAGGCTGGGTGCAGTGGGTCATGCCTGTAATTCCAGCACTTTGGGAGGCCGAGGCGGGTGGATCACCTAAGGTCAGTAGTTCGAAACCAGTCTGGTTAACATGGCAAAACCCTGTCTCTACTAAAAATACAAAAAATTAGCTGGGCGTGGTGGCAGGTGCCTGTAATCCTAGCAATCTCAGCTACTCGGGAGGCTGAGGCAGGAGAATTGCTCAAACCCAGGAGGCGGAGGTTGCAGCGAGCCGAGATCCCACCACTGTACTCCAGCCTGGGTGACAGAGTGAGACTCCATCTCAAAAAAATAAAAATAATAACAATTTTTGTAGAGATGGGTTCTTGCCATGTTGCTTGAACTCCTGGGCTTAAGTGATCCTTCTACCTCAGATTCTCCCACTTTGGCCTCCCAAAATGCTGAGAACACAGGCGTGAGCCACCGTACCTGGCTTTTGTTTGTTTGTTTGTTTTCTAACTAGGTTCAGTTCCTAAAAGAAGGCCTTGGCCAGGTTTCTGAGCGCTACCCCCCTCCTGCTGGACAAGACCATGGAAAATGCCTGGCTCAGCTATCTTTTTCTCAGCCTCTTTTAAGCAGCATAGCAGAGAGGGACAGAAGCAGAGACAGAGAGGGACTGAGATCTGGGCTTTTCCTCCAGCTGCACGATATGGACCAGGCCTCTGGTCTCTTCGGGCCTCCATCTGTAAAATGAGGGGACAGGAGGAATTCTGATGGCGTAGCTTGAGCAGATTTGGTTGTATGAGGACTCTTACCTGGCATTACATGCTGGAACAAGGAAATGGCCATAGTGACTGTTAATTAAAAACTGGCATCGAGTTATTGGTACTCTCATGTTTGAAATACCTTCTAGAACCTGCTTGGTCTAGACCAGCTGTTCTCAAAGTGTGAGCCCTTGCCCCCTGTAGCAGCAGCAGCACCCAGAGTTTTTTTTGTTTGTTTTTGTTTTTGTTTAGACAGATGAGGTCTGTGTTCTCCAGGCTGGTCTCCAACTCAAGCATCGGGCTCCCAAGTGCTGGGATTACAGGTGTGAGCCACCATGCCTGGCATTTTTTTTTTTTTTGAGATAAGGTCTTGCTCTGTTGCCCAGGCTACAGTGCAGTGGCACAATCATGGCTCACTGCAGCCTCAAACTCCTAGGCTCAAGCCATCCTCCCACCTCAGCCTCCTGAGTAGCTGGGAACACAGGTGCATGCCACCAACCTTGGCTTTCTTTTCTTCTTCTTTTTTTTTTTTTGGTAGAAACAAGGTCTCATTATGTTGCCCAGGCTGGTCTCAAACTCCTGGGCTCAAGCAATCCTCCCACCCACCTGGAGCTTATTAAAGACTCAAATCCCAGGGTCCAACCCCAGACCTGCTGAATCAGACGCTCTGCAGGTGGGGCCCGGCAACCTGTGTTTCAGTAAGCTCAGGAATCAGGCGACTCTGATGCATGCCAAAAGTTGAGAACCACTGGCCTGGAACAGGGTGTGTCAAGCTTGGCGCTGCTGACGCTCCAGGCCAGATCTTCCTGTGTCGTGGGGCTGTCCTGTGCACTGGAGGATGCTGCCAGCATCCTTGGACTCTACCCCACTGGAGGCTAATAGCATGCGACCCCTGCCTCAAGTCACAACAATCCAAAACAGTGCCAGCTGTCCTCCAGGGAACAAAACTGCCCCAGTGGAGAACTCTCGGCTGGAAGGAAGGCCCTGATTGTGCAGCGACTCAAATATAGGATCACATAAAACCGGGAGCGAAGGCTGGGCACGGTAGCTCATGCTTGCAATCCCAGAACTTTGGGAGGCTGAGGCGGGTGGATCACCTGAGGTCAGGAGTTTGAGACCAGCCTGGCCAACATGGTGAAACCCTGTCTCTATTAAATACAAAAATTAGCCGGGTGGTAGCGGGCACCTGTAGTCCCAGCTACTCAGGAGGCTGAGGCAGGAGAATTGCTTGAACCCAGGAGGCGGAGGTTGCAGTGAGGTTGATTATGCCACTGCACTCCAGCCTAGGTGACAAAGCGAGACTCCGTCTCAAAAAAACAAAAAGCCTGGAGCAAAGACCATGCATGCAGGGTCACCATGCCAGGCTGTCACTCTATCCAGCCATTTGCTCCTCACCACGACTTGAAAATGATCCCCATTTTATAGCAAATCTCACCTCTCTGCTTACAAGCTGTGTGACCTTGGGCAAGTTACTTGAACTCTCTGTGCCTCTTGCTGTAAAGTGGAAATATTAATACAACAGCACTTACCTGCTAGGGTAGCTGAGTGCATGAAATGACAACTCAAGCATGGGACAAACTCTCAGCCCAGTGCCTGAGGCAGTAAACACTGGCTCATTTTCTCATGATGTGGCTCAGGCTCTTATCAAAATGGATTTGTGTTCTCTGGCCTCACGCTGCCACTGTCACAGCCAGCTGGAGGTAGGCGGAGGCCAGCCTGAGGTGAACATGACTGAGTTCGCCACTGCTTGTCAGGGTGCCTGCAGTCACAGCTCTGGGGCAGCTAAGAGACCCTGGGTCTCTGCCATCAGCAGGGACTTCCTTTGGGCGGCTTGAAGCAGACAGCACCCAGCTCCGCAGGCCTAGCGCCCCATGTGCCCCAACTGACACGGAGCAGAGCCCGGGGACCCCGGCCATCTGCCCTCCACCCTGGGCGAGCTCTGGATGCCACAGGAAGATGAGAATCAGCACAGTTCCTCTTCTGCATCTCACATCCCAATAAAATATTTATTATTTCAAGAAATAAATCTTTAAAAAAAGAGAGAAAAAGAGTGTCTCTATTGCTTTCCCCCACAGGTTAGTCCTTGGGAACCAATGAGTTTTTTTTGCCATCGTGGTTTCTGCGGCTGCAGGGGCCAGCCATGTCTGGAGGGGACTCCCGTGGGAAGTGTCCAGCCTCGCCCCTCCACCAACTCTCAGCATCCCGGGGCTGCCTCCTGGGAAGGGCGGAGGAGCAGGCCTAGGTTGGTGGGTGGGAGCAGGATTATCAAACTGGGTGGGTGGCAGTGTTCTGAAGGCCTGACCCGCTGAGGCAGGCGGGGCTCTGGGCATGGGGGGAGGAACAGGGGGCATCCCGGGGCAGGCATGCCACTCGGAGAAGGACGGCTAGATCTGGAGGCCGTTTGAGGCCGGAGGAAGCTGGAGGTAGGGATGAGGACTCAGCACTGATGGGCTGGGAGGTTATCTGGGGTAAGCACACAGGGCAACTGGAAACTGGGCAGGGCGTACCATGGGGCTAAGGCTCCATCCCAAGCCCTCGTCTGCAAAAGATGCTGGGGAGTTGGGGAGTCAGCACCTGTGGAAGTGCCTGGTGCATGAAGGCCACCCCCGGGCGGGGGTCCCAGAGCCCATTCTCTGAGGCTGGGGTGGAAACCTGCCCCTTGGAGGGGGTAGGGATTGAGGCTTTGGAACAAATCCACCGTCTGGAGTCAGTCACAGGTCATGCCGGGATGGGTTTTGGGAGAAGCCCAGAGTGAAAAGGGTTGGAACAAGCAGGAGAGAGAAACAATTCAACTAGGGTTTGGGTGGTTCCTGCACCCCCAACTGTGGTCCTCAAGTGTAGAAGGAGGGTGGGGGAATCGGGAAATCGGGAGGGAAGGGGCTAAGGGGAGGCACAAACAGGACTCCTCAGCTTAGCCTTCTCCCAGCCCCCTGCCCCTCTGTCCACATCCCAAACACCAGTGGGCCCTGTGTGCCTGGCTTCCCTCTTAGGAGGAGGGCGAGCCCCCAGTTTCCCTGCCTGGAGCAGGTACCACCCAGGCCTGCTCTCCAGGGCCATGGGGAGGGCCCCTCCTTGGACCCTTCAGGGACCACAGGGCAGTCTGGTCTCTGCTCCTCTCCCTTGCAAGTCTAGAGGCCCCATCCTGGGCCCAAGAATGACTGGGCCCCTTTCACCATCTGGCCCAGATCTGGCCTTGCACAAAGCCAGGGGCCTCCGACCACCTGCTCCTGGGCCATGAGGACTCTGAGTAGTCCGACATCTTCTTGGCCATGATGCTGCCGTGAGTCCCCAGGAGAGAACCAGGAGCCTGCCTGGGAGGTCCCAGGGGCTCAGCGTGCTGCCTCCTCCTATTCCTACGCACGGCTCTCCTCTGCCAGCTTCCTGGCTAAGGAAGGAAGCTCCGGCCTGGAGGGGTTGCAAGAAGGACAAGCAGCCGGAGCTCAGAACCTGCTGGTGCTTTCTCCTGTGGCAGGAGAGAGCCAGCATGGGTGCCAGGCAGGGCGGCAGAGGTGGACTCACAGACAGCCCTGGCACAAGGCCACCTGGCCTTTGCGGAAGTCGCGGCACGGGCAGAGCCGGCGGTACTTGGTGTTGGAGCCGGCACAGCTGAAGAGCAGAGGGTCCTTCTGCAGGTAGCACTCCTGGCCGGGCTGGGCGAAGGCCGGGTACAGGTGGTTCATCTCCGATTCGGTGCTGTCACAGGGCACCTGCAGCCTGGCAGGCACCGCACAGCACCGTCACTCAGCGTTGGTCACTTGGGCAGAAGGGCTGGGGCAGGGTAGGGGCTGCCCCGAGCCTAGACCCGCCTGCCCCACTTCTCTGGCCCATCCCCATCCCAGACTGGGTAAGGAGATGTGTTACGGCTCCTTTATCCCACGTGCTACCCAGGGACCCCTGGAGAAGAGAGGGGCCTGGCCTGGAGGGGCTGGGGACCCAGGCAGCCCCAGTAGGAGGAGCACCCGGGACAGTTTTCATGGTCTGGGATAGGACAATGCCCAAATAGGATGTGTAGGCGGCTGAGTGGGTGGAAGACGGCAGGCACTGGAAGGAGCTTTCCCTGGTAGTTTAGGGCTTGGCCAAGAGTAGGGCAGCAGTGACCTGGATAATGGCCTGGAGGATCCCTTCTGGATCCTTCCTGACTCATTGGAAAGCATTAAATCCCCCCGACTGGCAGGGCTGAGGGCCGGTTCTAGGTGTGAGAGCTCTCAGTGAGCCCGGCTGGGCCAGTGAGGATAGGGGCTGGGTGGGGGGCACACTCACTTGAGGAAGGCGTCCTGGCTGTTGAGGAAGGGGAAGAAGGAGGGCTCACAGATCAACCCGTGGTCCAGGCAGGTGTCGGTGCAGGCCCTCCCAGGTGTGGCCAGCCAGGCCCGCAGGGAGTGTGCAGGGGGCCAGGCCGCAGGGGCCAAGCTGGCGTTCTGAGCCCACTCGAGGTGGGTGGCATTGGGGGCCAGGACAAAGGGGCTCTGCGGGGTGTGGGCCCCTGGCAGGGCAGGGCCTGGAGCTACACAGAAGTCCTACAAGAAGGAGAGCAGTGTTAGGGCGGGGAAATGTGACCCAGGTGTGCCTGGGAGACACCTGAAGGTGTGGCCCTGCCGTGCCAGTATGAGCCACCACTATTGGGCGCTTACTGAATACCGGGTAGCTTTACCTGCATTATTTCATTTACTTCTCACGGACACTCATGTCTCCAGATCGCTTACAGGAATTATAGAGGTTCAGAGGTCACAGCACCTGCCCAGGGCCTTGGGGTTGGATGGCAGAACAGCACTTGGATTCAGGGCCCTGTGCATCCTGTCTGCCCTGGAGCAGCCTCGACGCTCAGGTCAGGCTGGGGTTTCTACTCTGGGGCCCACGAGCCCTGCCCTCCATGGGGACACGGCCCCAGGCTGGCCGTGAGGCTCTCCCTGCAGGGTTCAACTCCAGGGGTCGGAGGGCCCCACGAATGCCTTCCTGTGAGTTTCCTGTCTGGGTTCAGTCCTGGGTTCTGGCCACGGCCCTGACCCTCACCCTGTCACCTGAACACGCCCTCCCTTCTGGGGGCCTCGGTATTCCCATCTGTAAAGGGACAGGGGAGAACCAGACTCTCCCGGCCCCTAACACTGGTGGGGCCAACAAGATGGAAAGGGAGGCCACGCGCTATCCGTGGAAATTTCTCACAGCCATACAGCCACCTGCCCCAGGGCCCCCGAGCCCAAGGCCCACCCCAGGCATCACCCTGGAGACCTGGAACCTGCAGAGCCGCGCTCCATCTGGGCCACCGGCAGCCCTCACGGTGGCTTAGACCCACCAGGATGCAGTGGGGGGCCAGGACTCCCCAGGAATAGGGCACATCCTCCTTCTCACCCACTACTTCCAGGCACTCTGAGCACCCATGGGAGGAGAAAGGAGTGTACTCCTGGGACAGCTGCCTGCCCGGGTGCTCCCTTGGGGGGCTGGGGTAGCCGAGCTTTCGAAACCGTGGGGCTGTCCTTGGTTTCTCAGGGCAGAGATCCCAATCTCCTGTTCCAGTCTCACTGCCATCCTTAGCGGGTGGGTGGGGAGTCCGGGGATCTTCACTTCCCAGTTACCAAATCCCAATCGGTTACCAGACTTTCCAACCACTGTTTTCTAAGAATGAAAGTCTTTGTGTTTCTGTTAGTGCCATGGAGCTCAGCTCTAAAGTTGGGCCCCGGGCAGGGGTGCCCCGAGCAGTGCTGCTTTCTACACCCGCAGTCAGGCCTGCCTGTCTCCAGCCCTGAGGGAACTCTGGGAAAACAGACTGGACAGGCTGGAGGAGGGAGCAGGGAGCTGGATGACTTCACGGGTGCAGGTCCCTGGGCAGACAATGAAGCTGGCTCAGCCCCCTCCTCTGGTCTGACGGGATCTGGGGCAGAGACCAGAGGGCTCACTGACCTGGTGCTGGATATAGGCGTGGATCCGCTCCAGCATCCCCTCGCAGGTGTACTCATAGGGTAGGTAGGGGTCTACCTGTGGGAGGGACGGGAAGACACATAGCGTGGGAGGAGGCCCAGCTGTTGGGGGCCCTGCCATGCTCAGCCTTGGGAGTGGAGGTCTGGTGGGCTCTCATATCCTGTGCCATGCCCAGGGAGGTGACCACCCCATCCACCTGGCCCTTCCGCCCAGCTCAGAGTCCCTGTTCCCCGCATACCCTCCAGTATGAGACCCTCCAGGACTCAGGCTCAGGACCCACGAGGCCCAGCCTCATCCCTCCCCGCCCCTCCCAGGTCCTGGTCCCAACTGCACTGGGGATAAAGCTCATACTCTGTCCCCTCCTGGGCTTTGACACCTCCTCTTCCCACAGCCCACCCACCCTCTCAGGCATCACCGGCTCCAGGGAGCTTTCCCTGAACCCCACCCCCACTCCTGTTACAGGAACACTTTCCGTGGTGGCTCCCAGCACCCCAGACTTCCCCCAGCACAGAATGAGCCCCTGTGTTGTCTCCTGTTTATTCCTCATGTCTCTCGTGAACTTATGAACCCCTTGAGGGTGGGGACTATGGCTTGTTCACTTTGAATCCCCGGTGCCTGGCACAGTACCTGGCATACAGTGGGTGCTCAGGAAATAGCCATGGAATGAAAAGGCATCCCCAGCTCTGCCTGTATCCTGCCCAAGACATGGGACGTTCATGCAGAGGAACATAGGGACATCTCCCAGTCGGCGGGAATGAGATGACCTTTGCAAAGTGCCCTGCCCCCACAGGCACAAACCCCCAAACAGAGACCACAGGCTGTCTGTCTAAATAATAGTCGTCCAGGCATGGTGGCTCACACCTGTAATCCCAGCACTTTGGGAGGCCGAGGCGGGCGGATTGCCTGAGGTCAGGAGTTCGAGACCAGCCTGGCCAACATGGTGAAACCCGGCTCCACTGAAACTACAAAAAAAATTAGCTGGGCATGGTGGCAGGTGCCTGTAATCCCAGCTACTTAGGAGTCTGAGGCAGGAGAATCGCTTGAACCTGGGAGGCGGAGGTTGCAGTGAGCCGAGACTGTACTAGTGAAACCCCAGCCTGGGTGACAACGAGACTCTGTCTCAAAAATAAATAAATAAATATCTAATAGTCACACAGCAACCTGTCGTGTGGGCAGATGCATGGAGTAATTGGGGTCCAAGAAGCCAGGGAAATGGAGGGAAGAGGTGACAGAGGAGTAAGGGGGTACTCTTGCCTCCCCCCACTTCTTAATCAACCAACCCCTTCCTGTTCCATTAACCTTCTCAGGCCCAGCGTGGCGCACTGTGGGGGAAATCACCTACCCGAAAGGGCAGGGGCAGCGGTCAGGACCCAGGAAGGAGCCATCCCAGACTCAGAGAAAGGTCTGTTTTAGCCTTCAACCTCCCCACCCCAACATGTCTGGTGGCACCTGACCTGGCCCAGCCCATCTCCTAATGAGGCCACTTTCCTGTCTTTAGCCAGTGGGTGAAATCTAACTGTTTGATTCAAGCCTGCAACCACCTCCTTTCTTCCTCATTGGCGTTGGGTGGTGCTAGAAAGTGCAATTGTGCCAAGCTCCGTCTTGCTTCCTGTGTTTCTTAGGAGACCCGTCCTGGGGCCTCTGGCCAAGGGGACATTCCTGACACTCAAGGGTCCCAGGGAAGCAGCAGTCACCAATGTCCTTGAAGCCGGACATTGCCCCAGCACTGACTTCCCCCGGCACTGTGCACGGGTATTCTTAACACTGGGGCAACTTCGAAGTCCTGGAGAATCTGCAGGTCCCATCCTCAGCCCAGCCTTGAAGCCCCATGCTCTGCACAGCCCTGTCCCGACCTGCTCTCGTTCCCAAGCTGATGGCCCAAGAAGACCCTGGCAGCCAGTTGCTGCCCCAGCTGGTTCCCTAAATACTCATAACAAAGTCCTGGGAGCCTCTGAGCCCCACACACTTCTGGGGGTCTTGCAGGGACAAGGCTTCACTCCCAGGTTATAAATAAAACTCCCCAGAGAAGAGCTTTCCCCTCCAAGTGCCGCTCCCCCTCTCCGTGACAGCAGATCTCTGAGTTACTCTCGCTCCTGTGTCTGAAGCTCTTGTCATAAGGTAATTCAAAGGTCCCTGTGTGAAGCGAACACTCACAGCCAGGGATGACATTCTGCCTGCCACGAATCTCCTGCCGGAGGAGCCAGCCTGCCTGGCCTAGAAATCACCCCCATTAGATCTAATTACAGGTGTGCACCCTCATCAGTCTTGACAGAGTGACAGGTGCTGGTCCTGCCTGGGAACTGCTGGCCTGCGGGAATAACAGCAGGGAGGGGTGCGGCGGAGGCCGGTGTTGGCATCACCTTGAATGGCCTTGCTGTGGACACAGAGATGCCCACAGGCAAAGCCGGGGAGGTGCAGAGACACAGAAGGGGTGCCGGGCCCTGGTTTTCCATGGCTGTCAGGCCGGGGGCTGGCTGGGCTGTGTGTTAGATCTCCCTTTTCTCACCTCCTCTTCTCACCTCTTTCTCCCCATCCTGGCCGCTCCTCCCTCCCTTTCCCTGTAAAAGGCCACAGGACTTGCTGAACAAGCTACTCCCCCTGATGGCGGCCCTCATTTGCTCTCAGCCTCCACCAGCTGGCCCTAAACCTGTTTTCTAAAATAGAATTATTAGGCCGGGCATGGTGGCTCACGCCTGTAATCCTTGCACTTTTGGAGGCCGAGGCGGGCGGATCGCTTGTGCCCAGGAGTTCGAGACTGGCCTGGGCAACAAAGTGAGACACCCCCCCCCCACCCCATCTCTATTCAAATAATATAAAAAGAATATTTTTAAAAAATAATAAAATGGGATTATTAGAATTACCCAGAGTTCTTATTTAAAATGCAGATTCCCACGCAAAGCTGGGTCCTATTAAATGGGAAGGTGCGGGATGGACTCGAGAATCTGCATTTAAGCCCCTCCCCTGGGTGACTCTTGGGCACATGAACGTTTTTGAGTTGCTGTGAGGTAAGACGGGGTGAACTGTTATGCGGAGGGGTGGGGCCCACAGAAAGGAGGGGCCTGAAGGCAGAGGGGCCTCGGCTGGTTTGGGGCCCGGCACAAGTCTCAGCTGGTCGGATTTGCAATACCTTGCTTCCTTAATCCCTTTGTAATTGTTATTTTTTAATTAATTAACAAAATTAAACAGATGTTCATGTAAAAAAAAAGAAATCAAACAGGAAAGCAATGAAAGGGAAGTTTCCTCTCACCCCAGACACTCAGTCCTTCCCCCAGTTGTCAATTTCTTATGTGTCCAACCAGAAATACCTGTGACTATCCCAGCACCTTCATGCACACAGCCCTCCCCTGACCCTGCTTTCTGGGCCTCCAGGAGGCAAGTTATCCACAGGGTGGAGTGTCTTCCTCATTCAGCTCAACAATGAGTCTTGGAGGTTGGGCCAACCCTGCTCCCCACATTGGAAAAGTCTATGTAGTCCTCCTCCCCAGCCTTGCTCAAGCCCCTCTGTAGGAGAAGCCTTGGAGGATTGGTTTGCAATGGGAGGGGAGAGGGAGGAGAGCAATCTCCCTCTCAGGGAGGTGTGAGCCCCTGTACCTGGCCTCTATTTGTTTGTGCTCTATAAGGCCTTGCCAGAACTTAAGCCACCAGCCCAGGACAGGGGACAACACTGGGTTGAGAGCTAGCAAGGGAGCTTTTTATCCCTCCCCACTCAGTCTAGGCCGGTGCTTTGCTAGGACCCAGCATTACAAGGTCACACAACCTCTCCCTGCAGCAGGACCATCAGCGCCCCACCCTCAGTCACCTGTGACTCCACCTCAGGGCTGTCTCTGGCCTGCTGAGCCCATCCATGTGCAGGTCAAAAGTGTCAGGAACTGGCATCCCAGGCGCCACCCTCAGCCACAGATGGATGGGAAGAGGAGGATACCTACCCTAGCCTCCTTCTCCTCGGGCAGGACAGCTCTGGGATGTGACCTACCCCATCTCACAGAGGCCCCCGTGGTGATGAGCTCCAGGTGCCACCTGCTGATACCCACCCTGCCTCACCTGGCACCTCCGTCCCTGCTTCCTGGGGTTGCCTCCCAAATAAGCTACTGCTGAAATTCCTGTTTTCATGTTACTTCCTGGAGGAATCCAATCTCAGACAGCCCCTGACTTTGAGAAACCTGCCATGTTGGCCAGGCTGCTCTCAAACTCCTGGCCTCAAGTGATCTGCCCGCCTCAGCCTCCCAAAGTGCTGGATTACAGGCATGAGCCACCATGCCTGGCCTGGAGCGATTATTTTTGCTCAGCCTGAGGTCTGAGCCTCCCCAGAATGAAGGAATCAGCCAAGCACAAGGCATGCTCAAAAGCCACAAACATGCCCACTGTGGAGATGAGCATCAGGCACAAGCCCCTCCTCACTCTCACCCAGCCCACACATGTGAACCTACACACACCAGCACCCACGTTCGCTGGAGACCCAGGGTGTTCTACCCCCTTGCTACTCAAAGCGTTGCCCTGCATTTAACAGATGGTCTGTGTGCACATTATATTTTGAAATGTGCTGGGTAAAGGCTGCAAACCCACACCTGCAGCAGTTTAAAGAACCTCCACACATTCATCGTGAAAACACTCACTTAGCACCTGGCCCTCAAAAGTGCTCCATAAACAATTCGAGATCCAGGGCTCTCGAATCCATGTAAGGTTGTGCAGGTTGCTCACTGCACAAAGGCATTTCCCCACACATTACACCTGAGTAGATGAATGGGGGCCCCCATTCCACTCCCCAGTCCACATGCCGGGGCTCAGAGCTGTGTCTGACCAGGGGAGGGATGGACACCTTTGTCAACCCAGGCCTGCAAGTCTGAACTCACCCAGAGGGGCACCGTTTTCTAATCAGAGTAAAGACCAGCAGTGTGGACTAGTGGTGGTCTGGACGGCATGTAGCTACTCTCACCTGAGTTCTCATGATGGCCTTGATGGCTGCTTCGAACTCCTCTGAGTTGTTGTAGTCGACTGTCCACACGTGGGGCTTGCCGATGAAGTTCTCCGCGTAGGGATGCTGGGAGAACACCTGGCAAGGGTACAGAGATCGCAGCTGCCCCTGTGCCTGCCAGTGGGGCAGGGACAAAGGAAGGTACCCCATCCACTTGTCCTATCTCCTTTTGCCCCACATCTCAGTCTGCCTCTTCCAGGACCTGCAGGGGTCTCTGTCCTGGCCCCTCCTGATTGGGGACCAGGATGCTTTTCACTCACCTCTCTGGAGGTGGGCTTGCCTCGGAAGAACTCGTGGTTGAGGGAGCTGTGGGGTGGGCTGAAGCGGGACTGCAGGAAGATGCAGCCATTGGCGATGGCCTCCAGGGGGGCAGGGCCCTCGTAGGGGAAGCCAAACCCGATGAAGAGCTGCAAAGTCAAGAGGCACACGGTAGTTAGGAAGCGCTGCACCGCACAGCCCGGTCAGCCCCAGGATGCCGGGGACAAGGTTAGGCTTCAGGATATTCACAGGAGGCAGCTGGGCCAGAAAAGCCAGCCCAGAACATCTTGTGCCACGGGCAAGCACTTCCCCTCTCTGGGCCTCAGTTTCCCCATTTGTGAAATAAGGGGTCTAATTAGCTATTATCAATAGTCTCTTCTTGCTCTATCAGGCTATGATTTATGATTCTGGAGGGAGGAAGAGAAGAGCAAGGGTTTCAAGCCGAGAAAGGTGCAGGCCCGCACCTACAAGAGACCTCCAGGAACCTCACTCACTCACCCCAAAAACATTTATTCAGCACCTAACTTGTGCGAGGCTATTCACAATAGCAAAGACATGGAACCAACGCAGGTGCCCATCAACGGTGGCTTACATAAAGAAAATATGGTACATAAACACCATAAAATACTATGCAGACATTTAAAAAAAGAACAACATCATGTCCTTTTCAGCAATATGGATACAGCAGGAAGCCAATATCCTAAGTGAATTAAAGCAGGAACAGGAACCAAATACCGCATATTCTCACTTATAAGTGGGAGCTAAACATTGGGTACTCATGGGCATAAAGATGGCAGCAACAGACACTGGGGACTCCTGGAGTGGGGAGGAGGAAGGGGTAAAGACTGAAGAATTAACTGCTGGGTACTACGCTCACTACCTGGGTGACAAGATCCTTCATATCCCAAACCTCAGCATTATGCAATATACCCAGGTAACAAGCCTGCATATGTACCCCTTAAACCTAAACTAAAAGTTGAATTTTTTTTTTTTTTTTTTTTTTTTTTGAGATGGAGTGTTGCTCTGTCACTGGGCTGGAGTATGGTGGCATGATCTCAGCTCACTGTAACCTCTGCCTCCTGGGTTCAAGCAATTCCCCTGCCTCACCCTCCTGAGTAGCTGGGACTATAGGCACATGCCACCACGCCCAGCTAACTTTTTTATTTTTTCTGGATTTTAGTAGAGACAGGGTTTCATCATGTTGGCCAGGACAGTCTCGATCTCCTAACCTCATGATCCACCCACCTCGGCCTCCCAAAGTGCTGGGATTACAGGCGTGAACCACTGTGCCTGGCCAAAATTATTATTTTTTAAGTAACCTGCGCTAGGAGTGCACAGGGCTGGCCTGGAAGGCACTTAATAAATGATTCTGAATCCAAGGCTGTTCTGTGAGGTTGTTCAGGTTATTCACTGCACACGAGCATCTCCACTGCCCCCAACACACACACACACATATACACACACACACACCCCCAAGATGCTTTGGGAAAGAACCTATGGTGAGATCAAGAGAGGGCCTGGGGTCAGGTGCAGTGGCTCACATCCATAATCCCAACACTTTGACAGGCCGAGGTGGTAGGGTCGCTTGAGCCCAGGAGTTTGACACCAGCCTGGGTAACGTAGGAAGACACCATCTCTACAAAAAATTTAAACATTAGCCAGGTGTGGTGGTGTATGCCAACAGTCCCAGCCACTCAGGAGGCGGAGGTGAGGGGACTGTGTGAGCCTAGGAGTGTAAGGTTGCAGTGAGCCCTGATTGCACCACTGCACTCCAGCGTGGGTGACAGAGCAAGACCCTGTCTCATAAAAAAGAGGGTGGGGGTGCCTAGAAGCTGGCTGAAGACTCTCCAGCCTCAGCTGATACTCCAGGGTCCAGTCGGGTTTTGTCCACTGTGTCAATTGCTGCTCCAGGAGTACAGCTCAGGGACCCCAGAAGCAGTCACTCAGGACTCGTGGCTCAATGGCATTCTAGCCAGCACCCCTCTCTCCACCCACCCAACCACCCCAGCTCAGTGTCTCCAAAAGTGAGACCTGACCCAGGAGTCCATTTGGCTGGCCTGGTACTGCAAGGGGGCGGATGGGCAGCACAACTCTACTTTCCTATCACTGAGCCACAGCTCTGCTGCTCTGCTGGCCCTGCTCAGGTCGCTTTCTCTATAGGGCCTCTCCTGCCTGGTGGTCACCCATATCTCTGCCCCCGGGCTCTGGCCAGATGGGGGGCTCAGGACAGTAGAGCATGCTGGGTTATGTCCACATGTGGAAGGGGCCTGAGTGATGGTGGCAGGCCTGGCAGGCATGGGTAGTGACCTCAGTGTCTGCAGCTGGCACGTGTGAGAATGGTGTGGGGGATGGGTGCTCACTTTGGCCTTGCGCAGCAGCTGCTGAAACTCAGGTTGTGGTAAGAGGCCGTGGTTCTTCACAAAGGCTGGCACCTCAGGGGGCCGCTGGCTCTCGTAGTACACAGTGCCATGGATTTCCATGTATTTGTTCAGGATGCCCAGGAACTTCTCCTTCCCCTGGAAAAAGAAGAGGAGGAGATGGGAACCTCATGCAAACCACAGAAGGCAAAGTCGGTGGAGGAAATCCCCTTGGTCTGGAAGTCAGAAGATATGGACCCAGTCTCAGGTTGGCCATTAACTGGCTGTGGGACACTGGGAAAGGCCCCTCCCCTGTCTGGCCCTCAAAATCTACGAGTTGCAGAGACTGGACTGGAGCAGAGGCTTCAGGATTACTTTTAGCCATGAAACTGTTTTCTTTCCAAAGGAACCCTATGGGGACCAACATTTAAATGGATTCACATGGTGCCACTTGGCCTCCACTGAACCCCTAATGACCTCTAAGCTCCTCTGAGGAAATGTAGAGCTCTCTGTAGTCCATTCATCCATCTCTCTCTCTCACCCATCCCATCCATCCTATCCATCCATCTACCCAACCACCATCCATCCATCCATCCATCCATCCATTTGTCCATCCGTCCATCACTCTATGCATCCACCCACCCATCCATCCATTCACCCATCCATCCCTCTCACCCATCTACTCATCCACCCACCCATTCATCCACCCATCCCTCTCACACATCCCTCCACTCATCCATCCACCCATCCACTCATCCATCTACCCATTCATCCTCTCATCCATCCATCTTATCTGTCCATCCCTTCTTTCATTGAAGGAGGGGGACCTCTGATGGAAGCTCCATATTTGGAATTCGAACTCAGGGGAATTACACCCTAGAAAAAAGGATGAAACACAGCTAGACCAGTCCTTGCATGGGCTGAATCCATTTTGTCTCAATCACTATATTGATTAAGGTGATCCAAGATTGCTAGGGCCTCCAGCTACAAGCCAAGAGTAAAAGTAAATTCTCTCTGGAATAAAATAGAGTCATCCTTGATCTTAAATTATCTCTATAATTCTTCATATTCATTTTCCAGAACTCAAAAAAAAAATAACCATTGAAATCCCAATCAAACCTCCAGTACTTTTTTTGTAGAAATTGACAAGCTGATTCTAAAACTCATTTGGAAATGCAAAGGACCTAGAACAGACAAAACGACTTTGAGAAAGAACACAGTTAGCAGGCTTATATTACTGATGTCAAGACTTATAAAGCTACAGTAATCCAGACAGTGTGGTATTGGTATCAAGATAGACAAATAGATCAATGGAACAGAATAGACTCCAGAAATAGACCCACACACAGTATGGTCAATTGATTTTCAACAAAGGTGCAAAACATCTCAGTGGAGGAAGGATGGTTTTATCAATAAATGGTCATGAAACATGATATCTATATGCAAAAAACTGAAAGAACTTTATACTTATATGTAAAAGTTCATGCAAAATGGATCACAGACTTAAATGCAAAACCTAAAACTACAAAACTTTTAAAAAAAATAGGAAAAAATCTTTGTAACCTTGTGTTCGACAAAGATTTCTTAAATACAACACCAAAAGCACAATCCATAAAAGAAAACACTGGACTTCATTAAAATTAAGAACTTTTGCTCTTTGAAAGACATTGTTTTTTGTTTGTTTGTTTTTGAGACGGAGTCTCCCTCTATCGCCCAGGCTGGAGTGCAGTGGTACAATCTCGGCTCACTGTATCCTCCACTTCCTGGGTTCAAGCAGTTCTCCCGCCTCAGTCTCCTGAGTAGCTGGGATTACAGACATGCGCCACCACGCTGGGCTAATTTTTTGTATTTTTAGTAGAGATGGGGTTTCACCTTGTTAGTCAGGCTGGTCTCAATCTCCTGACCTCGTGATCCACCTGCCTCAGCCTCCCAAAGTGCTGGGATTACAGGTGTGAGCCACCACCTGCCAAAAGA